>NC_092552.1:3229500-3548500 GCF_037038585.1 Patagioenas fasciata | reverse complement strand
CCAGATCTTGCACCTGCAAATCTCTGCACTCCACAACCCTGCACCCTCAAATCCTGCACCCCTATATCCTGCCCCCCAAAACCCTGGCACCTCCAAACCCTGCACCCCAGATCCTGCAACCCTAAACCAGGCACCCCAAACCCTTCCCCACCAAACCCTGCACCCCTCAGACCCTGAAGCCCAAATCCCTCTCCCAAAGCCCCTGCACCCCTTAAATCCTGCACCCCTGAAATCCGGTTCCCTAAGACCCTGCACCCCCAGGTCCTGAACCCCAAACCCCTGCACCCCAAAATACTGCACCCCAATCCCTGCAGGCCAACCCCGGCACCCCAGAGCCCTTCAACGCAAAATCCTGCATCCCCAGTTCCTGAACACGCAAAACCTGCCCCCAAACCCTGCACCCCAAAACCTGCCCCCCAACACTGCAGCCCAAAGCCCAGCACCCCAAGACCCTTCATCCCCAAACCCTGAGCCCCCAAATCATGCACCCCCAGATCCTGACCCCCAAAACACTGCACCCCCATATCCTGCACCCCAAGATCCTGCTACCCTAAACCCTGAACCCCCAAATCCTGCACCCCCGATTCCTCTCTCACAAGCCCTGCACCCCAAAACTCTGCACCCCCAAGTCCTCTCCCCCCAAACAATGCACCTGGAACCTTGAACCCGCAAAGCCTGCACGCCCAGGTCCTGAACACCTGAACCCTGCCCCCGCAAATCCTTTAACCCCCAAACCCAGCACCCCAAACCCTGTACCCCCAGATCGTTCCCAAAACACCCTGCACCCCCAAACCCTGCACCCCAAATTCCTGCCCTACCAAGCCCTTCACCCAAACCCCCGCACCCTTAAATCCTGCACCCCTAAACCCTGCACACCAAATCCTGCACCTCCAGATCCTTCTTTCCTTCCTTCCTTCCTAAAGCCTGCACCCCAAATCGTGCCCTACCAAACCCTTCACCCCAAACCCCTGCACCCCACAGTCTTGCTCCCCCTAATCCTGCCATCCCAAACCCTGCACCCCAAATTCTGCCCCCCAAACCCCGATCCCTGAAACACTGCACCTCCAAACCCTGTACCCCCAAATCCTTCCCCAACACCCTGCACCCCCAAACCCTGCACCCCTAAGCCTGAACCCTAAATCCCTCACCCAAAAGCCCTGCACCCCCAAACCCTGCACCCCAAGATCCTGCTCCCCTAAATCTTGAACACCCTAACCTTAAGCCCCCAAACCCTGCCCCCCGAAATCCTGCAGCACCAAACCCTGCCCCCCAAATCCTGCACCCCTATAATTCAGCCCTACCAAGCTTTGCACCCCTAAACCCTGAAATCTCACACCCCCTAATCCTGCCCTCCCAAATCCTGAGCCCTGCACCCCCAAAGCCTGCATTCCCAAACGCAGCACCCCCAGGT
This sequence comes from Patagioenas fasciata, assembly GCF_037038585.1. Taxonomy (NCBI): domain Eukaryota; kingdom Metazoa; phylum Chordata; class Aves; order Columbiformes; family Columbidae; genus Patagioenas; species Patagioenas fasciata. The sequence goes on along the minus strand of NC_092552.1, from coordinate 3,547,089 downwards.
CCTGAACACCCAAACACTGCACCCCCAAATTAGGCAGTCCCAAACCCAGCACCCCAAAATCCTCCATTCACAAACTCTGCACCCCCCAAACCTGGACCCCCACATGTGCACCCCCAAAACCATGCCCCCCTGAAACGCTGCACTTCAAAACCCTGCACCCCTAAATCCTTCCCCCAAAACCCTGCCCCCCAAACCCTACACCCCAAGGTCCTTCCCCCACCTCCTGGAACCCCAAACCCTGCACCCCAAAGAATTCCCTCCCAAACCTTGCACCTCCAAATCCTGCACCTCAAAGGCCTGGAAACCCAAGCCCTTCAACCCCATCCCTGCAACACCAAATCCTGTGCCCCAAACCCAGCACCCCAGAATCCTGCACCCCAAATCCTGCCTACCAAATCTTTCACTGCAAACCCCTGCACCCCGAGGTTGTGCTGCCCTAAACACTGAACCCCCAAATCCTGCAGCCCCAGATCCCTGCCTCCCAAAACTCTGCACCCCCACATCCTGCACCCCAAATCTCTCACCCCCAAATCCTCCCCCCACCACCCTGCAGCCTCAAATCCTTCACCCCCATCCCCTGCACCCCAAAACTCCACACCTCCAAATCCTGAACCCTGAAACCTCGCACCCCCAAATCCTGTGCCCCAGTCCTGTGCACCCCACACTCTGCAACCTTAAATTTCCCCCCAAGCCCCTGCACCCCAAACGCTGCACTCTTAGACCTGACTTCTAAACCCTGCACCCCCAAACAGTGCACCCCCAAATCCTGAAGCCCCAGATCCTTCCCTCCCATACCCTGCAGCCCCAAATCCTGAACCCCCAGATCCTGAATTCCAGGATCTTGCACCCCCAGACCCTGCACCCCCAAATCAGACACACGAAAACTCTGCACCCCCAAATCTTGCACCTCTAAGCCTCCACCCCTTAACACTGCACCCCCAAAACCTGTAACCCCAATCGCTGCACCCCCAGATCCTGTCCCCAAACTCTGCACTGCCAGATCCTGCCCCCCTAAGCCCTTAAAGCCCAAATATTGCACCCCCAGATCCTTCCTCATCACCCTGCACCCCCAAATTCCCCACCGCAAACCTGCACCCCCAGATCCTGCACCACCAAGTTCTGTGCCCTGAAGCCCTGCACTGAAAATCCTGCCCCCTAACTCTGCACCCCCAAATCCTGCACCCCCAAATCCTGCATTCCTAAACCCTGCACCCCCAAATCCTTCAACCCCCAAAGCCAATGCACTGCCAAACCCTGGACCCCCAGATACTGCACCCCAGAACCCTGCACGTTGAAATCCTGCACCCCCAAACCCTGCAGCCCAGAACCCTATACCCGATATCCTGCCGCCCCACAACTTGCACCCCCAAACCTGCAACCCCAAATACTGCACCCCAAATCCTGCATCTTGAAACCCTGCACCCCTAAATCCTTCCTCCCAAGCCATGATTCCCCAAAACCTGTAATACCAAATCCTGCACCCCCAAATCCTGCACCCCCAAATCGTTCCCCCAAACCATTCGCCCCCGAATCTTTTATGTCCAAACCTGTCCCCCAAAACCTTGCACCCCTGAACTCTGCTCCCCCAAAGCCGGCACCACGAAACCTTTCAACCAATTCCATCACCCCCAGATCCTGCTCCCCAAACCCTGCACCCAAAATCCTACCCCACAAACCCTGCACCCCCAAACCCTGACCCCCAATCAATGCACTGACAAACCCTGCACCCGCAGATCCTTCCCCCCCAAACCTGGCACCCTGAAATCGCTCACCCCAAATCCCTGCACTCTCAAATCTTGCACACCCCAAAAATGTGCACCCCCAAATCGTTCACCCCATATCCTGCCCCTTTAAACCCTGCACTTCAAAACCCTGCACCCCCAAATCCTTTCCCCAAACACCCTACACCCATTAATCCTGTACCCCCAAATCCTGCACCCCAAGTCCTGAAACTTCAAACCCTGCGCCCTCAGATCCTTCCTTACCCAACCCTGCACCCCCAAATCCTGCAACCCCCAAGTCCTGAACCCTGCACCCGCAACTCCTCACCCCAAAGCCCTGCACCCCCAAATCCTGCCTCTAAACCCTGAACAACAAGGTTCTGCACCCCAAAACCCTGCTCCCCGGATCCTACACCCCCAAACCCTACAATCCCAGATCTTGCACCTGCAAATCTCTGCACTTCACAACCCTGCACCCCCAAACCCTGCACCCCAAATTCCTGCCCTACCAAGCCCTTCACCCAAACCCCCGCACCCTTAAATCCTGCACCCCTAAACCCTGCACACCAAATCCTGCACCTCCAGATCCTTCTTTCCTTCCTTCCTTCCTAAAGCCTGCACCCCAAATCGTGCCCTACCAAACCCTTCACCCCAAACCCCTGCACCCCACAGTCTTGCTCCCCCTAATCCTGCCATCCCAAACCCTGCACCCCAAATTCTGCCCCCCAAACCCTGATCCCTGAACGACTGCACCTCCAAACCCTGTACCCCCAAATCCTTCCCCAACACCCTGCACCCCCAAACCCTGCACCCCTAAGCCTGAACCCTAAATCCCTCACCCAAAAGCCCTGCACCCCCAAACCCTGCATCCCAAGATCCTGCTCCCCTAAATCTTGAACACCCAAACCTTGCACCCTCAAATCTTGCACCCCCAAACCCTGCACCCCCAAATCTCACAGCACCAAACCCTACACCCCAAATCCTGCACCCCTAAATTCAGCCCTACCAAACTTTGCACCCCTAAACCCTGAAATCTCACACCCCCTAATCCTGCCCTCCCAAATCCTGAGCCCTGCACCCCCAAAGCCTGCATTCCCAAACGCAGCACCCCCAGGTCCTGAACACCCAAACACTGCACCCCCAAATTAGGCAGTCCCAAACCCTGCACCCCAAAATCCTCCATTCACAAACTCTGCACCCCCCAAACCTGGACCCCACATGTGCACCCCCAAAATCATGCTCCCCTGAAACGCTGCACTTCAAAACCCTGCACCCCTAAATCCTTCCCCCAAAACCCTGCCCCCCCAAACCCTACACCCCAAGGTCCTTCCCCCACCTCCTGGAACCCCAAACCCTGCACCCCAAAGAATTCCCTCCCAAACCTTGCACCTCCAAATCCTGCACCTCAAAGGCCTGGAAACCCAAGCCCTTCAACCCCATCCCTGCAACACCAAATCCTGTACCCCAAACCCAGCACCCCAGAATCCTGCACCCCAAATCCTGCCTACCAAACCTTTCACTGCAAACCCCTGCACCCCGAGGTTGTGCTGCCCTAAACACTGAACCCCCAAATCCTGCAGCCCCAGATCCCTGCCTCCCAAAACTCTGCACCCCCACATCCTGCACCCCAAATCTCTCACCCCCAAATCCTCCCCCCACCACCCTGCAGCCTCAAATCCTTCACCCCCATCCCCTGCACCCCAAAACTCCACACCTCCAAATCCTGTGCTCCAGTCCTATGCACCCCACACTCTGCACCCCAAACCCTGCACTCTTAGACCTGACTTCTAAACCCTGCACCCCCAAATGGTACACCCCCAAATCCTGAAGCCCCAGATCCTTCCCTCCGATACCCTGCACCCCCAAATCCTGAACCCCCAAACCCTGCACCCCTAAACTTCCACCCCCTTAACACTGCACCCCCAAAACCTGAACCACCAAATCTTTCACCCCCAAAACCTCCCTCCTCCAAACCCTGCACTTCAAAATGCTGCACCCCCAAATCCTTCTCCCCAACACCCTGCACCCCCAGATCCTGACCCCAAAACCCTGCACCCCAAATCCTGTACCCCAAAGCCCTGCACTCTCAAATCATACAGGCCCAGAACGTGCACCCTAAACTGTGCACCCCAAAATCCTAAACCCCTTAACCCTGCACCCCCAAATCCTCCAGACCCATGTCCCGAACCCAGCACCCCAAAATCTACCCCCCAAAACCTACATCCCCAAATCCTGCACCCCCAGGTCCTGAACACCCAAAATCTGCACCCCCAATTCTGCCTCCACAAGACCTTCACCCCCAGTCCCTGCTCCACTAAATCCTACACCCCAAACCCTGCACCCCCAACCTCCTGTACCCCAAATCCTGCCCCCACAAGTTGCATCCTAAAATCCTGCACCCCCAAATCCTATCCTACCCACCCTTCAGCCCAAACCCCTTCACCCCAAAATCCTGCTGCCCTAAACCCTGCACCCCCAAATCATCCCTCCCAACCCTGCCCCCCAAACCCTGTCCCCCTAAAGCCTGACCCCGAAACCCTGCTCCCCAAAACCCTGCTACCCCCAATCTTGTACCCCCAGATCCTTCCCCCAACACCCTGCAATCCCAAACCCTGCACCCCCAATTCTGGCGCTAAACCCTGCACCCCCAGAACCCTGCACCACTGAACCTTGCACCCCAAAACCCTGCTCCCCCAATCCTCCCCCCCAAAACTCTGCACCCCAAAACCCTATACCCAAAACCTTGCACCCCACAAGTTGCACCCATATCCCTGCACCCCCAAATTCCTGCACCCCCAAATCCTCCAACCCTCAGGTCCTGCACCCCCAGGTGCTGAACACCTGAACCCCTCACCCCAAACCCTGCACCCCCAAATCCTGCCTCTAAACACTGAACTACAAGGTTCTGTACCCCAACAGCCTGCTCACCCAGATCCTGCACCCCAGAACCCTGCACCCCCAAATTCTGATCCCTACAGTCTGCACCCCCAGCTCCTGCACCCCCAAAACCTGTACCCCTAAATCCTGCACCCTTCAACCCTGCAGCCCACAACGCTGCACCCCCAACCTCTGCAGCCCCAGTTCCTTAACGTGTGAAACCTGCACCCCCAAGTCCTGCACCTCAAAACCTTACACCCGGAATCCTGCCCCCCAAACCATGCACCCCAAAATCAAGGCCCCTCAAACTTGCACTCAAAAGTCCGCACCAAGAAACCCTCCCCGCCCAGTTCCTAAAGACGTGAAACCTGCACCCCGAAATCCCGCACCCCAAAACCCTGCACCCCAGTACCCCAGACCACCAAATCTTGCACCTCCAAATCCTGCCCCCTTTAGCCCTGCACTTCAAACCCTGCACCCCAAATCCTTGACACCCAAGTCACAAATCTCCAAACACAGCAACCCCAAAACCCTACACCCCCAGTCCCTGCACCCCCAAATAATTTTCCTTCAAATCCCACACCCAAAGCTTGTACACCCCAAGATCTTGCACCCCCACACACTGCACCCCAAATCCTGCAACCCCAGACCCTGCACCTCCTGCACCCCAAAATTTTACATCTCCAAATCCTAAAGCCTTAAACCCTGTATCCGACAAATCCTTCCCCCCAAAACAGTGCCCCCCAAACCCTGCACCCCAGATCCTGCAGCCCCTAACTCTGCGTGCCCCAACCACGAACCTCCAAATTCTTCCACCTCCAAACCCTACACCCCAAATCCTGTACCTCAAATATTCCCCCAACCCTGCACCCCAAAACCCTGCAACCCTGGTTCCTGAACATGTGAACCCTGCAACCCCAAACCCTCAGCCCATAGTCCTGCACCCCCAAATCCTGCCCTACCCAACCCTTCACCCCAAACCCCCTCACCCCAAGACCCTGTACTGACAAACCCTTCACCTCAAAATTCTGTCCCCCAAACCCTTCACCCCCAACCCTACACCCCTAAATCCCACACCCCCAGATCCTGCCCCCCAAACCCTACACCTCAACACCCTGCACCCCCAAACCCTGCACCCCCAAATCCTGCATCCCCAGATCCTTCTCACCCAAACTGCACCTCCAAAAACTGCACCCCCAGATCCAGATACTGTAAGCACTGAACCCTCAAATCCTGCACCCCAAATGCAGCCCCCCCAATCCTGCCTCCCCACACGCCATACTCAAATCCTGCACCCCCAAATCCTGCACCCCCAAATCCTGCTCCTCCAAACCCTTTGCCCTCCCATTTTGTCCCCTAAGACCTTCACCCCCAAGCCCTTCACCCTAAAACCCTACACCCCCATATCCTGCTCACCCAATTCTTGCACCCCCAGATCCTTCCTGCAAGACTCTGCACCCCAAAATAGGGCACCCCAGATCCCGCACTTCAAACCAATGCATCCCTGAACCCTGAAACCCCAAATCCTCCCCCCCAGATCCTGCACCCTCAGATCCTCCTGCCAAAAATCCTGCACCCCAAACCCTGAACTCCCAAACTCGGCACCCAAAGCCCTCAAACCCTGCACCCCCAGTTCCTGAACACATGAACCCTGCACCCCCAAACCCCACCCTAAAGTCCTGCACCCCCATATCCTACTCTACCAAACCCTTCAGTGCAGACCCCTGCACCCCAAGATCCTGAATTCCAAAGTCTGCACCCCCTAATCATCCACCCCCAAACTCTGCACCCCAAACCTTGAACCCCCACATCCTGCAGCCTCAAGTCCTGAACCTTCAAACCCTGCACCTGCAAATTGTGCCCCCAAACCTGGCAGCCACACTCCCTGAACACGGGAACCCTGCACCCCGAAACCCTGCACCCTCAAACCCTGCACCCCGAACCCTGCACGCCGAAACCCTGCACCCTCAAACCCTGCACCCCGAACCCTCACCCCAAGGTGCTGCTCCCCAAGGTCCTGCTCCCCAGATCCTGCATCCTCAGATCCTGCACCTCTAAATCCTGCATCCCCAGATCCTTCACCTCAAATCCCAGCACCCCAGAATCCCGAACCACCGAACCTTGCACTTCAAACCCTGCCCCCTTAAACCCTGCACTTCAAACCCTGCAGCCCCAAATCGTTCCCCCCAAGCCCCTGTGCCCCTAAACCATGCACCCCAATATTCTTCCCCCCAAAGCCTGCAGCCCCAGCCCTACACCCCCATACCCTGCACCCCAAAACTCCACACCTCCAAATCCTGAACCCTGAACCCCCGCACCCCCAAATCCTGTGCCCCAGTCCTGTGCACCCCACACTCTGCAACCTTAAATTTCCCCCCAAGCCCCTGCACCCCAAACCCTGCACTCTGAGACCTGACTTCTAAACCCTGCACCCCAAACAGTGCAACCCCAAATCCTGAAGCCCCAGATCCTTCCCTCCCATACCCTGCAGCCCCAAATCCTGAACCCCCAAACCCTGCACCCCTAATCCTCCACCCCCTTAACACTGCACCCCCAAAACCTGAACCACCAAATCTTGCACCCCCAAAACCTCCCTCCTCCAAACCCTGCACTTCAAAATGCTGCACCCCCAAATCCTTCTCCCCAACACCCTGCACCCCCAGATCCTGCACCCCAAAGCCCTGCACTCTCAAATCACGCACTCCCAAAACTTGTGCACCCTAAACCATGCTCCCCCAAACAGTGCACCCCAAATCCTGACTCTCCAGATCTTGCACCCCCAAAACCTGCAACTTCAAAAGCTGCGCCCCAGATCCTGCCTCCTGCAACCCCAAGTCCTGCACCCCAATACCCTGCACCCCCAGAACACTGCACCCCAGAACCCTGCACCCCTTAACCCTGCACCCCAAGGTCTTGAACACCCAAAATCTACACCCCAATTCTGCCTTCCCAAGACCTGCACTCCCAAACCCCTGTACCCCAAATCCTGCCCCCACAAGTTGCACCCTAAAAACCTGCACCCCAAATCCTGTCCTACCCAACCCTTCACCCCAAACCCCTTCACCCCAAGATCCTGCTGCCCTAAACCCTGCACCCCCAAATCATCCCTCCCGGCCCTGCCCCCCAAACCCTGTCCCCCTAAAGCCTGACCCCGAAACCCTGCTCCCCAAAACCCTGCTACCCCAAACCTTGTACCCCCAGATCCTTCCCCCAACACCCTGCAATCCCAAACCCTGCACCCCCAATTCTGTCTCCCCAAACCCTTCACCCCCAAACCCCTGCACCACTGAACCTTGCACCCTGAAACCCCGTACTCCACAAGTTGCACCCTAAAAGCCCGAAGCCCCAAAACCTGTACCCCCAGATCCTTCCCTCCCAAACCCGGCACCCTGAAATCCCTCACCCCAAAGCCCTGCACCCCCAAATCCTGCCCTACCGAACCTTGCACTACAAACCCCTACATCCCAAAATCCTGCACACTTAAACCCTGCAGCCCCACATCCCACCTAACCCTGCCCCCCAAATCCTTCCCCCTGACCCTGCACCCTGAAACCCTTCACCCCCAGATCATACACCCCCAAACCCTGCCCCTCGAAAGCATTCACCCCCTAACACTGCACCCCCAAATCCTGGAACCCCAAACCTTGATTTCCCAAACCCTGCGCCCCAAAACCCTGCACTTCCAAACCTTGCACCCCCTGATCCTGCACCCCAAAACCCAGCACCCCAGACCCCTGCACACCTAAATTCTTCACCCCCAATTCCTAAACATGTGAACCCTGCACCCACAAACCCTGCACCCCGAATTCCTCCATCCCCACGTCATGAACCCCCAAACTCTGCTCCCCAAAATCCTGCACCCCCAAACCCTGCCCTTCTAGATCCTGCTCCCCAATACCCTGCACCCTCAGGTTCTGAACCCGCAAATCCTGCTCCCCCAACCCCTGCCCTACCAAACCCTTCAGCCCAAACCCTGCCCCCCCAGATCCTTCTCTCCCAAATCCTGCACCCCACATTGTGCTGTCCAAACTGTGCCCCCCGAGGTCCTGACCCTTCCAAACCTGCACCCCCAAATTCTGCCTCCCCAAGCCTGCACCCCCAAACCCTGTACTCCAAAATCCTGCACTCCCAAGCCCGGATCCCCCGAAATCCTGCCCACCCAGACCCTGCACCCCGAAATTCTGCCCCACACAAACTTATCCCCCCAGCCCTGATTGCCCTAATCCTGCACCCCAGATCCTTGCCCCCAAACCCTTCACCCCAAACCTGGCATCCCAAACCCTGCACCCCAAATATCTCACCCCCAGATCCTTCCCCACTGCCTTTCACCCCCAGATCCTGACCCCCAAACCCCGCACCCCCAAATCCTTCACCCCAAAACCAATGCAACCCACACTGCGCAACGTTAAATTTCCCCCCAAACCCCTGCACCCCAAACCCCTGATCTCCCAAACTCTGCACCCCAGAACCCCGCAGCCCCACATTCTGCCAACAAACCCCTGCCCCCCAGGCTCTGCAGCCCTAAATCGTGCACCTCCTCATCCAGCCCCCCAAACAATGCACCCCCAGATCCTTCCTCAACACCCTGCACCCCAAATTCCCCACCCAAACCCCTGCACCCCCAAGTCCTGTACCCCAAAGCCCTGCACCAAAAATTCTGCCCCCCAACTCTGCACTCCCAAATCCTGCACCCCCACATCCTGCACCCTGAAACCCTGTGTCCCCCAGTCCTCCACCCCCAAAACCAATGCACCACCAAACCCTGCACCCCAAATCCCTGCAACCCCAAATCCCAACTAACCCTGCACCCCAAAATCCTCCACTCCAAAGCCCTGCACCTCCAGATCCTTTCCTCAAACCCTGAACACCTGAACCCTGCACCTCAAAACCCTGCACCCCAAATCCTGACCCCCAGATAATGTCCCCAAAACCCCTACATCTCCGATTCTTCCCCCTAAGCTCTGCACCCTTAAAACGTGCACCCCTAAATTCTGCACCCCCAAATCCTTCCTCCCAAGCCATGAACCCCTCAAACCTGTGATACCAAACCCTGCAACCCTGAACCCTGCGCCCCCAAACCCTGCACATCCCATAATCCTGTACCCCCAGATACTGCTCCCCAAAACCCTGCACCCCCAAACTGTATACCCGAAATGCTGCCATCCCCAAACTCGCACCCCAAACCCTGCACCCTAAAATCAAGTCCTCCCCCAACTTGCACTCAAAACGCTGCCCCCTAAGCTTTGCACCCCCAAATGCTGACCCCCAAACCCCGTGCCCCCAAATCCCACCACCCTAAATCCTTCCCCCTAATCAATGCACTTCCAAACCTTGCACCCCCAAATCCTCAACCCCATGTCCTGAACTCCAAAACCCTGCACCCCCAATTCTGCCTCCCCAAACCCGGTACCCACGGGTTCTGCACCCCAAACTCTGCACCCACAGGTTCTGAACCCCAAACTCCTGCTCCCCCAAGCCCTGCCGCCCAAACTCTGCACCCTCAATTCCCGCACTACCAAACCCTGCACCCCCAGATCCCTCACCCAGACCTGCACCCCAAATCTGGCCTCACCCAGCCCTGTGCCCCAAAACCCAAGATCCTGCTCGCCTACATCTTGAACACCCAAACCTTGCACCATCAGATTTTGCATCCTCAAATCCTGCACCCCGAAAGTATTCATGCCCAAATCCTGCACCCCCAGATCCTGCACCCCAAAACCTTCACTACAAACCCTGCACCCTCCACCACCTTAGCACTGCACGCCCAAACCCTGCACCCCCAAATCCTGCACCCCAAATCCTGCTCCTTCAAACCCTTTGCCCCCAAATTTTACCCCCCTAGACCTGCACCCCCAAGCCTTTCTCCCTAAAACCCTACACCCCCAAATTCTGCACCCTAAACCCTGCACCCCCAGATCCTTCCTGCAAGACTCTGCACCCCAAAATCGAGCACCCCAGATCCCGCACTTCACGGCATCCCTGAACCCCGAACCCTAAATCCTGCACCCAGATCCTGCAGCCCAAAGCGAGCACCCTAAAATCAAGTCCCCCAAAACCTGCACTGAAAATGCTGAACCCCAAATCCTGCCCCCCAGATCCTGCACCCTCAGATCCTCCTGCCAAAAACCCTGCACCCCAAACCCTGAACTCCCAAACTCTGCACCCAGAGCCCTGCACCCTCAAATCCTGCACCCCCAGTTCCTGAACACATGAACCCTGCACCCCCAAACCTCACCCGAAAGTCCTGCACCCCCAAATCCTGCTCTACCAAACCCTTCAGTGCAGACCCCTGCACCCCAAGATTGTGCTGCCCTAAACACTGAACCCCCAAATCCTGCAGCCCCAGATCCTTGCCTCCCAAAACTCTGCACCCCCAAATCCTGCACCCCAAATCTCTCACCCCCAAATCCTTCCCCCACCACCCTGCAGCCTCAAATCCTTCACCCCATCCCCTGCACCCCAAAACTCCACACCTCCAAATCCTGAACCCTGAAACCCCGCACCCCCAAATCCTGTGCCCCAGTCCTGTGCACCCCACACTCTGCAACCTTAAATTTCCCCCCAAATCCCTGCACCCCAAACTCTGCACTCTTAGACCTGACTTCTAAACCCTGCACCCCCAACAGTGCACCCCCAAATCCTGAAGCCCCAGATCCTTCCCTCCCATACCCTGCAGCCCCAAATCCTGAACCCCACAAATCCTGCACCACTAATCCTCCACGCCCTTAACACTGCACCCCCAAAACCAGCACCACCAAATCCTTCACCCCCAAAACCTCCCTCCTCCAAACCCTGCACTTCAAAATGCTGCACCCCCAAATCCTTCTCCCCAACACCCTGCACCCCCAGATCCTGACCCCAAAACCCTGCACCCCAAATCCTGTACCCCAAAGCCCTGCACTCTCAAATCATACATGCCCAGAACGTGCACCCTAAACTGTGCACCCCAAAATCCTAAACCCCTTAACCCTGCACCCCCAAAACCTGTACCCCAGATCCTTCCCCCCCATAACTGGCACCCTGAAATCCCTCACCCCAAATCCCTGCACCCTCAAATCCTCCAGCCCACAAGTCCTGCACCCCCAGGTCTTGAACACCTGAACCCTGCAGACCCAAATGCTGCACCCAGAACTCTTGGTGCCCAAATCCCTGCACCCAAAAGTCTGTCTCCCGAACCTTCACACCAAAGCCCTGCACCCCAATATCCAAAAGCATCCCCTTGGGACTGGCCCAGATGCTCCGTGCATCCTTGGCATAGAGCACCATCATCATCCAACCACCATCATCATCCAACCACCACCATCATCATCCAACCACCACCATCATCATCCAACCACCATCATCATCATCCAACCAACCAATCCTGAACCCAACCAGTGACCCCATCACCCAATCAGTGACTCCACAACCCAACCAATGACCCCATCATTCAACCAATGACCCCATCACCCAATCAGTGACCCCATGACCCAACCAATGACCCCATCATTCAACCAATGACCCCATTATTCAACTAATGACCCCATCACCCAACCAGTGACTCCATGACCCAACCAATGACCCCAGGGACCACAGTGCTACCATCTGCCATGGGCTGATCCAGACCACGCTGGAGCAAGGTGAAGCTCCAGAACACTTGCAGTATATTGATGACATCATCGTATGGGGCGACACAGCGAAAGAAGTCTTCAAAAAAGGTGAGAGAATAATTCAGATTATTTGGGATGCTGGTTTTGCCATAAAACGAAGCAAGGTCAAGGGACATGCACGGGAGATCCAGTTTTTAGGAATAAAATGGCAAGATGGCCGTCGTCAGATCCCAATGGAGGTGATCAACAAAACTGCAGCAATGTCTCCACCTACTAATAAAAAGGAGACACAGACTTTCTTGGGCGTTGTAGGTTTTTGGAGAATGCACATTCCTGACTACAGCCACATTGTGAGCCTCTCTATCGAGTGACTCGTAAAAAAGAACCAATTTGAGTGGGGCCCTGAACAACGCCAAGCCTTTGAACAAATGAAGCGTGAGATAACTCATGCGGTGGCCCTTGGACCAGTTCGAACTGGACTAGATGTTAAAAATGTGCTCTACACCGCAGCCGGAGATAATGGACTTACCTGGAGCCTCTGGCAGAAAGCACCAGGAGAAACCCGAGGTCGACCCTTAGGTTTTTGGAGTCGAGGATACAAAGGATCTGAGGCCAACTGTACTGCAACTGAAAAGGAGATACTGGCAGCATATGAAGGAGTTCGAGCTGCTTCAGAAGTGATGGGCACTGAAGCACAGCTCCTCCTGGTACCTCGACTGCCGGTGCTGAGCTGGGTGTTCAAAGGGACGGTTCCCTCTCCACATCATGCAGCCGAAGTTACATGGAGTAAATGGATTGCACTGATCACGCAATGAGCTCGGATTGGAAGTCCCAACCGTCCAGGGATATTAGAAGTGATTACAGACTGGCCAGAAAGCAAAGACTTTGGGATGTCTCCAGATGAGGAGGAAGTAAAACGTGCTGAAGAAGCACCACCATATAATCCGCTTTCAGAGACTGATAAGCAGTGTGCACTGTTCACAGGTGGATCCTGTCGTCTGTAGGAAAACATCGACGGTGAAAGCTGCTGTGTGGAGTCCCACACGACAAGTTACAGAAGCCACTGAAGGACAAGGTGAATCCAGTCAGTTTGCAGCAGTGAAAGCCATCCAGCTGGCTTTGGACATTGCTGAACGAGAGAAGTGGCCAATGCTTTGTCTCTATACTGACTCATGGATGGGAGCAAATGCCTTGTGGGGGTGGCTACGGCAATGGAAGAAAAGTAACTGGCAGCGCAGAGGTGAAACCATTGGGAACCACGCTGTGGGAAGACATTGCTGCTCGGCTGGAGAGCCTGCCTGGGGAAGTTGGTCATGTAGATGCTCATGTGCCTAAAAGTCAAGCCACCGAGGAACATCGAAACAACCAACAAGCGGATCAAGCTGCTAAGATTAAAGTAGCTGAGGTGGACTTGGGCTGGCAACATAAAGGTGAACTTTTCCTAGCTCGGTGGGCCCATGGTGCTTCAGGGCATCAAGGTAGAGATGCAACATGAAAATGGGCTCGTGATCGAGGGGTGGATTTAACTATGGACACTGTTTCACACGTTATTCATGAATGTGAAACTTGCACCGAAATCAAACAAGCGAAACGGTTAAAGCCTGTATGGTATGGGGGGCGATGGTTAAAGTATAAGTATGGAGAAGCTTGGCAGATTGATTATATTACACTTCCACAAACACGTCAAGGTAAGCGTTATGTACTTACAATGGTGGAAGCAACCACTGGATGGTTGGAAACATCTGCCGTACCTCATGCTACAGCCCGAAATACCATCTTGGGCCTTGAGAAGCAAGTCCTTTGGTGGCCGGGTACGCCAGAAAGAATTGAATCAGACAATGGTACTCATTTCAAAAACAGTATTATAGACAATTGGGCCAAAGAACATGGTATTGAGTGGGTATATCATATTCCATATCATGCACCAGCCTCTGGGAAAACTGAAAGGTACAATGGTTTGTTAAAAACTACACTAAAGGCACTGGGTGGTGGAGCCTTTAAAAACTGGGATTCACATTTAGCAAAAGCCACTTGGTTGGTCAACACCAGGGGATCAACCAATCGAGCCGGGCCTGCCCAATCAGAAATTCTATGGACTGTAGAAGGAGATAAAGTCCCTGTAGTACACATGAAAAATATCTTAGGAAAGGCAGTCTGGGTTCCTCCTGCCTCAGGCACAGGCAAACCTATTCGTGGGATTGTTTTTGCCCAGGGACCTGGCAGCACCTGGTGGGTGATGCTTAAGGATGGAGAAGTTCGGTGTGCACCTCAAGGGGATTTGATTTTAGGTGAAAATGTGCAATGCTGAACTGTACGATGTGAATTGCCGCACTAACAATGTTTAATAAGTGTCTTTCAGATCAAGACAATGGTGATGAAACCAGCGCTGGCTTCTTCGAGTGGCGCCCGACACCTTCTTGGAAGTTGGTGTCCTTAACCCACCAACAGGGGTCATGAGATGCACTTGGACCATTTTCCCTGCCCTGGGAGACTGTGGTGACAAAATGAACTTAATGAACTTTTCAAAGGATGGTCCACTGATTAATTACTCCTGTGTATATATGTACATATGTATATATATATATATATATATATAGTAGTAGTGATTAATTAGATTGTATTGATAGATTGTATTGATAAGGTTTAAGTATTCAGTGAATGTCATATTATAAGGGGTGGAATGTCCTGGTTTTGTTAAAAACAAGTTTCTCTTTTAGTGAATTTGCCTGTCAGCTCAAGCTTCATATTAGCTGCATTTTCCTGGAGAACCCAACACATGTTTTGGCAAACCCAGCAATGGAATGAAAACTTATTGATAAGCACGGATGGACATCTCGCGAGAGGGGCAACGAGAAACCGGTGACCAACTGTGTATAACATTCCATTCACGTGAATACTTCATATAAAAGCGGGAGATCACGAGGATCTCGGCCCTTTTTTCCTCATGGCTGACATTAGGAGAGGACCTTGCTGGTCGTCCCTGCGAACGGAGGCCAGTGAGAGACTGAATCCAGCTCCGGTTGGCTACAGAGTCCAATCCAGGACTTTGGGTGCTGGCTCCGCAGTTGCTCAGACTTACAAGATGGGTTTTGTATATTTGTATCATTTTCTCTGTTCTCATCAGTAGCATCAGTAAAACATCTTGAACTTTTCCAGCTCTCTCCCCTCTGTGCTTCTTCCCCTCCCAATCGCCTGTGCTGAGTGGGAAGGGGGGAGAGGGAGGGGAAAAAGGGGGAATTGGGGGGGGAGAGGACGTTGACAACACATCTGCCAGGGTTTGATTGTCACCCCGCAATCTTAACCCTCGACAGGGACAAAGGGGGTCCTGGGATGTCACAATGGGCCCTGGGGACAAAGAGTGTCCCCAGGATATCAGAATGGGCCCTGGGGACAAGTTGGGGTCCCCCGAATTTCACAATGGGTCCTGGGGACAATGGGAGGTCCTGAAACGTCACAATGGGCCCTGGGGACAAGGAGGGATCCACAGGATGTCACAATGGGCCCTGGGGACAATGGGGGGTCCTGGGACGTCACAATGGGCCCTGGGGACAATGGGGGGTCCCCAGGATGTCACAATGGGCCCTGGGGACAAAGAGGGGTCCCCTGAATGTCACAATGGGCCCTGGGGACAAGGGGGTGCAGTGGATGTCACAATGGGCCCTGGGGACAATGGGGGGTGTCCAGGATGTGAGAATGAGTCCTGAGGACAAGGGGGGGTCCCCATGGTGTCACAATGGGTCCCCAGTGACAAGGAGGGGTCCCCATGGTGTCACAATAGGCCCTGGGGACAAAGTGGGGTCCAAGAATGTCACAATGGGCCCTGGGGACAAAAGGGGTTGCCATGGTGCCACAATGGGCCCTGGGGTCAAAGGGGGTCCCCATGGTGCCACAATGGGCCCTGGGGACAAAGCGGGTGTCCCCATGGTGCCACAACGGGCCCTGGGAGCAAGGGGGTGGCCAGGATGTCACAATGGGTCCTGGAGAAAATGGGGGGTGCCCAGGATGTCACAATGGACCCTGAGGACAAGCGGGGGTCTCCATGGTGTCACAATGGGCCCCAGTGACAAAGGGGGTCCCCTGAATGTCACAATAGGTCCTGGGGACAATGGGGGGTCCTGGGACGTCACAATGGGCCCTGGGGACAAGGACGGATCCCCAGGATGTCACAATGGGCCCTGGGGACAATGGTGGGTCCCCTGAATGTCAAAATGGGCCCTGGGGGCAAAGGGGGGTCCGCAGGATGTCCAAATGGGCACTGGGGACAAAGGGGGGGTCCCCAGGATGTCACAATGGGCCCTGGGGACAATGTGGGGTCCTGGGATGTCACAATGGGCCCTGGGGACAAGGAGGGATCCCCAGGATGTCACAATGGGCCCTGGGGACAATGGCGGGTCCTGGGACGTCACAATGGGCCCTGGGGACAAGGGGGGTCCCCAGGATGTCACAATGGGCCCTGGGGACAAAGAGGGGTCCCCTGAATGTCACAATGGGCCCTGGGGACAAGGGGGTGCCGAGGATGTTACAATGGGTCCAGGGGACAATGGGGGGTCCTGGGACGTCACAATGGGCCCTGAGGACAATTGTGGGTCCCCTGAATGTCACAATGCGCCCTGGGGACAAAGGGGGGTCCGCAGGATGTCACAATGGGCACTGGGGACAAAGGGGGGGTCCCCATGGTGTCACAATGGGCCCAAGTGACAAGGAGGGTCCCCACGGTGCCACGATGGGTCCTGGGGACAAGGGCGTCCCCCAGATGTAAAAATGGGCCCTGGGGACAATGGGAGTCCCCAAGGTGTCAGAACGAGCCCCGGGGACAAAGTGGAATCCTGGAATGTCACAATGGCCCCCAGTGACAAAGGGGTTCCCCATGGTGCCATAATGGGCCCTGGGGACAAAAGGGGTCCCCAGGATTTCACAATAGCACTGGGGACAAAGAGGGGTCATGGGATGTCACAATGGGCCCTGGGGACAAGGGAGATCCCCATGGTGTCACAATAAGCCCTGGGGACAAAGTGGGGTCCTGGGATGTCACAATGGGCCCCAGTGACAAACGGGGTCCCCATGGTGCCACAATGGGCCGTGGGGACAAATGGGGTCCCCAGGATGTCACAATGAACCCTGGGGACAAAGGGTGGTCCTGGGACATTTCAATGGGCCCTGGGGACAAAGGGGGGACCCCAGGATGTCACAATGGGCCCTGGGGACAAAGGGGGGTCCCCAGGATGTCACGATGGGCCCTGGGGAAAAGGGGGGTCCCCATGGTGTCACAATGGGCCCTGGGGACAAGGGGGTCCCCCAGATATCGCAATGGGCCCTGGGGACAAAGTAAGGTCCTGGGCTGTCACAATGGACCATGAGGACAAGGGGGGTCCCCGGGATGTCACAATGGGCCCTGGGGACCAGGGGGGGTCCTGGGATGTCACAATGGGCCCCAGTGACAAAGGGGGTCCTCATGGTGCCACAATGGGCCCTGGGGACAAAGGGGGTCCCCTGGATGTCACAATGGGCTCTGGGGACAAAGGGGGGTGTCGACGGTGTCAAAATGGGCCCTGGGGACAAAGGGCGTCCCCAGGATGTCACCATGGCCCCTGGAGACAATAGGGGGTCCTGGGATGTCACAATGGGCCCTGCGGACAAGGGTGGTACTCACGGTGTCACAATGGTCACTGGGCACAAGGGGGGGTCCCTATAGTGTCACAATGGGTCCTGGGGACAAGTGGGGTCCCCTGAAAGTCACAATGGGCCCTGGGGACAATGTGGGGTCCTGGGATGTCACAATGGGTCCCCAGTGACAAAGGGGGTCCCCAGGATGTCTCAATGGGCCCTGAGGACAATGGGAGGTCCCCATGGTGTCACAATGGGTCCCCAGTGACAAGGGAGGTCTCCACGGTGCCAGGATGGGTCCTGGGGACAAGGAGGTCCCCAGGATGTCACAATGGGCCCTGGGGACAAAGAGGCTCCCCAGGATGTCACAATGGGACCTGGGGACAAGGGGGTCTCCAGGAACTCACAATGGGCTCTGGGGACAATGGAGGTTCCCCAGGATGTTCAAAATAGGCCCTGAGGACAAGGGGTGGTCCCCATGCTGTCACAATGGGTCTCCAGTGACAAGGGGGTCCCCAAGGTGTCACAATGGGCCCTGGGGACAATGGGGGGTCCTGGGACGAAACAATAGGCCCTGGGGACAAGGGGGTTCCCCACAGTGTCACAATGGGCCCTGGGGATAAAGGGGGTCCCCACGGTGTTACAATGGGCTCTGGGGACAAGGAGGGTCCCCAGGATGTCACAATGGGCCCTGGGGACAACGGGGCGTCCTAAGACATCACAATGGACCCTGGGGTCAAGCAGGGATCCCCAGGATGTCACAATGGGCCCTGGACACAATGGGGGGTCCTGGGACGTCACAATGGGTCCCGGTGACAAGGGGGCATCCCCAGGATGTCAAAATGCACCCTGGGGCCAATGGGGGTCCTGCGATGTCACAATTGGCCCTGGGGACAAGGGGGGGTACCCATAGTGTCACAATGGGTCCTGGGGAAAATGGGGTCCCCAGGATGTCACAATGGGCTCTGGGGACAAGGAGGGTCCCCAGGATGTCACAATGGGCCCTGGGGACAAAGGGGGTCCCCACGGTATCAGAATGGGCCCTGGGGACAAAGCGGGGTCCCCATAGTGTCACAATGGGCCCTGGGGAAAATGGGGGATCCTGGGACGTCACAATGGGACCTGGGGACAAGGGGGTGCAGTGGATGTCACAATGGGCCCTGGGGACAATGGGGGGTGTCCAGGATGTCAGAATGAGTCCTGAGGACAAGGAGGGGTCCCCATGGTGTCACAATAGGCCCTGGGGACAAAGTGGGGTCCAAGAATGTCACAATGGGCCCTGGGGACAAAAGGGGTTGCCATGGTGCCACAATGGGCCATGGGGTCAAAGGGGGTGCCCATAGTGCTACAATGGGCCCTGGGGACAAAGGGGGGTCCTAGGATGTCACAATGGGCCCTGGGGACAAAGGGGGTGTCCCCATGGTGCCACAACGGGCCCTGCGAGCAAGGGGGTGGCCAGGATGTCACAATGGGTCCTGGGGAAAATGGGGGGTGCCCAGGATGTCACAATGGACCCTGAGGACAAGCGGGGGTCTCCATGGTGTCACAATGGGCCCCAGTGACAAAGGGGGTCCACTGAATGTCACAATAGGTCCTGGGGACAATGGGGGGTCCTGGGACGTCACAATGGGCCCTGGGGACAAGGAGGGATCCTCAGGATGTCACAATGGGCCCTGGGGACAAGGGGGGTTCCTGGGACGTCACAATGGGCCCTGGGGACAAGGGGGGGTCCCCAGGATGTCACAATGGGCCCTGGGGACAAGGGGGTGCAGAGGATGTCACAATGGGCCCTGGGGACAAGGGGGGGTCCTGGGATGTCACAATGGGCCCCAGTGACAAAGGGCGTCCCTATGGTGCCACAATGGGCCCTGGGGACAAAGGGGGTCCCCTGGATGTCACAATGGGTTCTGGGGACAAGGAGGGTCCCCAGGATGTCACAATGGGCCCTGGGGACAAAGAGCATCCCCAGCATGTCACAATGGGCCCTGGGGACAAAGGGGGTCCCCATGGTATCAGAATGGGCCCTGGGGACAAAGGGGGGTCCCCTGAATGTCACAATGGGCCCTGGGGACAATGGGGGGTCCTGGGATGTCACAATGAGCCCTGCAGACAAGGGTGGTACCCACAGTGTCACAATGGGCCCTGGGACAAGGGGGGGTCCCCATAGTGTCACAATGGACCCTGGGGACAAGGGGGTGCCGAGGATGTCACAATGGGCCCTGGGGACAATGGGGGGTCCTGGGACCTCACAATGGGCCCTGAGGACAATGGTGGGTCCCCTGAATGTCAAAATGGGCCCTGGGGACAAAGGGGGGTCCGCAGGATGTCACAATGGGCTCTGGGGACAAAGGGGGGGTCCCCAGGATGTCACAATGGGCCCTGGGGACAATGTGGGGTCCTGGGATTTCACAATGGGCCCCAGTGACAAAGGGGGTCCCCTGAATGTCACAATGGGTCCTGGGGACAATGGGGGGTCCTGGGACGTCACAATGGGCCCTGGGGACAAGGAGGGATTCCCAAAATGTCACAATGGGCCCTGGGGACAAGGGGGTGTCCCCAAGATGTCACAATGGGCCCTGCGGACAAGGGTGGTACCCACGGTGTCACAATGGGCACTGGGCACAAGGGGGGGTCCCTATAGTGTCACAATGGGTCCTGGGGACAAGTGGAGTCCCCTGAAAGTCACAGTGGGCCCTTGGGACAATGTGGGGTCCTGGGATCTCACAATGGGCCCCAATGACAAAGGGGGTCCCCTGAATGTCACAATGGGTCCTGGGGACAATGGGGGGTCCTGGGACGTCACAATGGGCCCTGGGGACAAGGAGGGATTCCCAAAATGTCACAATGGGTCCTGGGGACAATGGGGGGTCCTGGGACGTCACAATGGGCCCTGGGGACAAAGGGCGGTCCTCAGGATATCACAATGGGCCCTGGGGACAAAGGCTGGTCGCCAGGATATCACAATGGGCTCTGGGACAATGGGGTCCCCAGGATGTCACAATGGGCCCTGAAGACAACAGGCGGTCCTGGGATGTCACAATGGGCCCTGGGGACAAAGAGTGTCCCCAGGATATCAGAATGGGCCCTGAGGACAAGTTGGGGTCCCCTGAATTTCACAATGGGCCCTGGGGACAAAGAGGGCTCCCCAGCATATCACAATGGGCCCTGGGGACAATGGGGGGTCCTGGGACGTCACAATGGGCCCTGGGGACAAGGAGGGATCCACAGGATGTCACAATGGGCCCTGGGGACAATGGGGGGTCCTGGGACATCTCAATGGGCCCTGGGGACAAGGGGGGGTCCCCAGGATGTCACAATGGGCCCTGGGGACAAAGAGGGGTCCCCTGAATGTCACAATGGGCCCTGGGGACAAGGGGGTGCAGTGGATGTCACAATGGGCCCTGGGGACAATGGGGGGCGTCCAGGATGTCAGAATGAGTCCTGAGGACAAGGCGGGGTCCCCATGGTGTCACAATGGGTGCCCAGTGACAAGGAGGGATCCCCATGGTGTCACAATAGGCCCTGGGGACAATAGCGGTTGCCATGGTGCCACAATGGGCCCTGGGGTCAAAGGGGGGTCCTGGGATGTCACAATGGGCCCTGGGGACAAAGGGGGTGTCCCCATGGTGCCACAACGGGCCCTGCGAGCAAGGGGGTGGCCAGGATGTCACAATGGGTCCTGGGGAAAATGGGGGGTGCCCAGGATGTCACAATGGACCCTGAGGAAAAGCGGGCGTCTCCATGGTGTCACAATGGGCCCCAGTGACAAAGGGGGTCCCCTGAATGTCACAATAGGTCCTGGGGACAATGGGGGGTCCTGGGACGTCACAATGGGCCCTGGGGACAAGGAGGGATCCCCAGGATGTCACAATGGGTCCTGGGGACAATGGGGGTTCCTGGGACATCACAATGGGCCCTGGGGACAAGGGGGGGTCCCCAGGATGTCACAATGGGCCCTGGGGACAAAGAGGGGTCCCCTGAATGTCACAATGGGCCCTGGGGACAAAGGAGTGCAGAGGATGTCACAATGGGCCCTGGGGACAATGGGGGGTCCTGGGATGTCACAATGGACCCTGGGGACAAGGAGGCATCCCCAGGATGTCACAATGGGCCCTGGGGACAATGGGGGGTCCTGGGACGTCACAATGGGCCCTGGGGACAAGGGGGGGTCCCCAGGATGTCACAATGGGCCCTGGGGACAAAGTAAGGTCCTGGGATGTCACAATGGGCCCTGGGGACAAGGGGGGGTGCCCAGGATGTCACAATGGGCCTTGGGAACAAGGGGGTCCCCCAGATATCACAATGGGCCCTGGGGACAATGTAAGGTCCTGGGCTGTCACAATGGACCCTGAGAACAACGGGGGTCCCCAGGATGTCACAATGGGCCCTGGGGACCAGGGGGGGTCCTGGGATGTCACAATGGGCCCCAGTGACAAAGGGGGTCCCTATGGTGCCACAATGGGCCCTGGGGACAAAGGGGGTCCCCTGGATGTCACAATGGGCTCTGGGGACAAGGAGGGTCCCCAGGATGTCACAACTGGCCCTGGGGACAAAGAGCATCCCCAGCATGTCACAATGGGCCCTGGGGACAAAGGGGGTCCCCACAGTATCAGAATGGGCCCTGCGGACATGGGGGTCCCCTGAATGTCACAATGGGCCCTGGGGACAATGGGAGGTCCTGGGATGTCACAATGAGCCCTGCAGGCAAGGGTGGTACCCACAGTGTCACAATGGGCCCTGGGCACAAGGGGGGGTCCCCATAGTGTCACAATGGACCCTGGGGACAAGGGGGTGCCGAGGATGTCACAATGGGCCCTGGGGACAACAGGCGGTCCTGGGATGTCACAATGGGCCCTGGGGACAAAGAGTGTCCCCAGGATATCAGAATGGGCCCTGAGGACAAGTTGGGGTCCCCTGAATTTCAAAATGGGCCCTGGGGACAAAGAGGGCTCCCCAGCATATCACAATGGGCCCTGGGGACAATGGGGGGTCCTGGGACGTCACAATGGGCCCTGGGGACAAGGAGGGATCCACAGGATGTCACAATGGGCCCTGGGGACAATGGGGGGTCCTGGGACGTCACAATGGGCCCTGGGGACAAGGGGGAGTCCCCAGGATGTCACAATGGGCCCTGGGGACAAAGAGGGGTCCCCTGAATGTCAAAATGGGCCCTGGGGACAAGGGGGTGCAGTGGATGTCACAATGGGCCCTGGGGACAATGCGGGGTGTACAGGATGTGAGAATGAGTCCTGAGGACAAGGGGGGTCCCCATGGTGTCATAATGGGTCCCCAGTGACAAGGAGGGATCCCCATGGTGTCACAATAGGCCCTGGGGACAAAGTGGGGTCCAAGAATGTCACAATGGGCCCTGGGGACAAAAGGGGTTGCCATAGTGCCACAATGGGCCCTGGGGTCAAAGGGGGTCCCCATGGTGCTACAATGGGCCCTGGGGACAAAGGGGGGTCCTGGGATGTCACAATGGGCCCTGGGGACAAAGGGGGTGTCCCCATGGTGCCACAATGGGCCCTGGGAGGAAGGGGATGGCCAGGATGTCACAATGGGTCCTGGGGAAAATGGGGGGTGCCCAGGATGTCACAATGCACCCTGAGGACAAGCGGGGGTCTCCATGGTGTCACAATGGGCCCCAGTGACAAAGGGGGTCCCCTGAATGTCACAATAGGTCCTGGAGACAATGGGGGGTCCTGGGACGTCACAATGGGCCCTGCGGACAAGGAGGGATCCCCAGGATGTCACAATGGGCCCTGGGGACAATGGCGGGTCCTGGGACGTCATAATGGGCCCTGGGGACAAGGGGGGGTCCCCAGGATGTCACAATGGGCCCTGGGGACAAGGGGGGGTCCCCAGGATGTCACAATGGGCCCTGGGGACAAAGAGGGGTCCCCTGAATGTCACAATGGGCCCTGGGGACAAGGGGGTGCAGAGGATGTCACAATCGGCCCTGGGGACAATGGGGGGTCCTGGGACATCACAATGGGCCCTGGGGACAAGGAGGGATCCCCAGGATGTCACAATGGGCCCTGGGGACAAGGGCGTGCCGAGGATGTCACAATGGGCCCTGGGGACAATGGGGGGTCCTGGGATGTCACAATGGGCCCTGGGGACAAGGGGGGGTCCCCAGGATGTCACAATGGGCCTTGGGAACAAGGGGGTCCCCCAGATATCACAATGGGCCCCGGGGACAATGTAAGGTCCTGGGCTGTCACAATGGACCCTGAGGACAAGGGGGGACCCCAGGATGTCACAATGAAGTCTTGGGACAAAGGGGGTCCCCAGGATGTCACAATGGGCCCTGGAGACAAAGGGGGTCCCCACGGTGTCAGAATGGGCCCTGGGGACAAGGGGGGTCCCCTGAATGTCACAATGGGCCCTGGGGACAATGGGGGATCCTGGGATGTCACAATGAGCCCTGCAGACAAGGGTGGTACCCACGGTGTCACAATGGGCCCTGGGCACAAGGGGGGGTCCCCATAGTGTCACAATGGACCCTGGGGACAAGGGGGTGCCGAGGATGTCACAATGGACCCTGGGGACAATGGGGGGTCCTGGGACCTCACAATGGGCCCTGAGGACAATGGTGGGTCCCCTGAATGTCACAATGGGCCCTGGGGACAAAGGGGGGTCCGCAGCATGTCACAATGGGCACTGGGGAGAAAGGGGGGCGTCCCCATGGTGTCACAATGGGCCCAAGTGACAAGGAGGGTCCCCGCGGTGCCACGATGGGTCCTGGGGACAAGGGCGTCCCCCAGATGTCACAATGGGCCCTGGGGACAATGGGGTTGCCCAGGATGTCACAATGGGCCCTGGGGACAATGTGGGGTCCTGGGATTTCACAATGGGCCCCAGTGACAAAGGGGGTCCCCTGAATGTCACAATGGGTCCTGGGGACAATGGGGGGTCCTGGGACGTCACAATGGGCCCTGGGGACAAGGAGGGATTCCCAAAATGTCACAATGGGCCCTGGGGACAAGGGGGTGTCCCCAAGATGTCACAATGGGCCCTGCGGACAAGGGTGGTACCCACGGTGTCACAATGGGCACTGGGCACAAGGGGGGGTCCCTATAGTGTCACAATGGGTCCTGGGGACAAGTGGAGTCCCCTGAAAGTCACAGTGGGCCCTTGGGACAATGTGGGGTCCTGGGATCTCACAATGGGCCCCAATGACAAAGGGGGTCCCCTGAATGTCACAATGGGTCCTGGGGACAATGGGGGGTCCTGGGACGTCACAATGGGCCCTGGGGACAAGGAGGGATTCCCAAAATGTCACAATGGGTCCTGGGGACAATGGGGGGTCCTGGGACGTCACAATGGGCCCTGGGGACAAAGGGCGGTCCTCAGGATATCACAATGGGCCCTGGGGACAAAGGCTGGTCGCCAGGATATCACAATGGGCTCTGGGACAATGGGGTCCCCAGGATGTCACAATGGGCCCTGAAGACAACAGGCGGTCCTGGGATGTCACAATGGGCCCTGGGGACAAAGAGTGTCCCCAGGATATCAGAATGGGCCCTGAGGACAAGTTGGGGTCCCCTGAATTTCACAATGGGCCCTGGGGACAAAGAGGGCTCCCCAGCATATCACAATGGGCCCTGGGGACAATGGGGGGTCCTGGGACGTCACAATGGGCCCTGGGGACAAGGAGGGATCCACAGGATGTCACAATGGGCCCTGGGGACAATGGGGGGTCCTGGGACATCTCAATGGGCCCTGGGGACAAGGGGGGGTCCCCAGGATGTCACAATGGGCCCTGGGGACAAAGAGGGGTCCCCTGAATGTCACAATGGGCCCTGGGGACAAGGGGGTGCAGTGGATGTCACAATGGGCCCTGGGGACAATGGGGGGCGTCCAGGATGTCAGAATGAGTCCTGAGGACAAGGCGGGGTCCCCATGGTGTCACAATGGGTCCCCAGTGACAAGGAGGGATCCCCATGGTGTCACAATAGGCCCTGGGGACAATAGCGGTTGCCATGGTGCCACAATGGGCCCTGGGGTCAAAGGGGGGTCCTGGGATGTCACAATGGGCCCTGGGGACAAAGGGGGTGTCCCCATGGTGCCACAACGGGCCCTGCGAGCAAGGGGGTGGCCAGGATGTCACAATGGGTCCTGGGGAAAATGGGGGGTGCCCAGGATGTCACAATGGACCCTGAGGAAAAGCGGGCGTCTCCATGGTGTCACAATGGGCCCCAGTGACAAAGGGGGTCCCCTGAATGTCACAATAGGTCCTGGGGACAATGGGGGGTCCTGGGACGTCACAATGGGCCCTGGGGACAAGGAGGGATCCCCAGGATGTCACAATGGGTCCTGGGGACAATGGGGGTTCCTGGGACATCACAATGGGCCCTGGGGACAAGGGGGGGTCCCCAGGATGTCACAATGGGCCCTGGGGACAAAGAGGGGTCCCCTGAATGTCACAATGGGCCCTGGGGACAAAGGAGTGCAGAGGATGTCACAATGGGCCCTGGGGACAATGGGGGGTCCTGGGATGTCACAATGGACCCTGGGGACAAGGAGGCATCCCCAGGATGTCACAATGGGCCCTGGGGACAATGGGGGGTCCTGGGACGTCACAATGGGCCCTGGGGACAAGGGGGGGTCCCCAGGATGTCACAATGGGCCCTGGGGACAAAGTAAGGTCCTGGGATGTCACAATGGGCCCTGGGGACAAGGGGGGGTGCCCAGGATGTCACAATGGGCCTTGGGAACAAGGGGGTCCCCCAGATATCACAATGGGCCCTGGGGACAATGTAAGGTCCTGGGCTGTCACAATGGACCCTGAGAACAACGGGGGTCCCCAGGATGTCACAATGGGCCCTGGGGACCAGGGGGGGTCCTGGGATGTCACAATGGGCCCCAGTGACAAAGGGGGTCCCTATGGTGCCACAATGGGCCCTGGGGACAAAGGGGGTCCCCTGGATGTCACAATGGGCTCTGGGGACAAGGAGGGTCCCCAGGATGTCACAACTGGCCCTGGGGACAAAGAGCATCCCCAGCATGTCACAATGGGCCCTGGGGACAAAGGGGGTCCCCACAGTATCAGAATGGGCCCTGCGGACATGGGGGTCCCCTGAATGTCACAATGGGCCCTGGGGACAATGGGAGGTCCTGGGATGTCACAATGAGCCCTGCAGGCAAGGGTGGTACCCACAGTGTCACAATGGGCCCTGGGCACAAGGGGGGGTCCCCATAGTGTCACAATGGACCCTGGGGACAAGGGGGTGCCGAGGATGTCACAATGGGCCCTGGGGACAACAGGCGGTCCTGGGATGTCACAATGGGCCCTGGGGACAAAGAGTGTCCCCAGGATATCAGAATGGGCCCTGAGGACAAGTTGGGGTCCCCTGAATTTCAAAATGGGCCCTGGGGACAAAGAGGGCTCCCCAGCATATCACAATGGGCCCTGGGGACAATGGGGGGTCCTGGGACGTCACAATGGGCCCTGGGGACAAGGAGGGATCCACAGGATGTCACAATGGGCCCTGGGGACAATGGGGGGTCCTGGGACGTCACAATGGGCCCTGGGGACAAGGGGGAGTCCCCAGGATGTCACAATGGGCCCTGGGGACAAAGAGGGGTCCCCTGAATGTCAAAATGGGCCCTGGGGACAAGGGGGTGCAGTGGATGTCACAATGGGCCCTGGGGACAATGCGGGGTGTACAGGATGTGAGAATGAGTCCTGAGGACAAGGGGGGTCCCCATGGTGTCATAATGGGTCCCCAGTGACAAGGAGGGATCCCCATGGTGTCACAATAGGCCCTGGGGACAAAGTGGGGTCCAAGAATGTCACAATGGGCCCTGGGGACAAAAGGGGTTGCCATAGTGCCACAATGGGCCCTGGGGTCAAAGGGGGTCCCCATGGTGCTACAATGGGCCCTGGGGACAAAGGGGGGTCCTGGGATGTCACAATGGGCCCTGGGGACAAAGGGGGTGTCCCCATGGTGCCACAATGGGCCCTGGGAGGAAGGGGATGGCCAGGATGTCACAATGGGTCCTGGGGAAAATGGGGGGTGCCCAGGATGTCACAATGCACCCTGAGGACAAGCGGGGGTCTCCATGGTGTCACAATGGGCCCCAGTGACAAAGGGGGTCCCCTGAATGTCACAATAGGTCCTGGAGACAATGGGGGGTCCTGGGACGTCACAATGGGCCCTGCGGACAAGGAGGGATCCCCAGGATGTCACAATGGGCCCTGGGGACAATGGCGGGTCCTGGGACGTCATAATGGGCCCTGGGGACAAGGGGGGGTCCCCAGGATGTCACAATGGGCCCTGGGGACAAGGGGGGGTCCCCAGGATGTCACAATGGGCCCTGGGGACAAAGAGGGGTCCCCTGAATGTCACAATGGGCCCTGGGGACAAGGGGGTGCAGAGGATGTCACAATCGGCCCTGGGGACAATGGGGGGTCCTGGGACATCACAATGGGCCCTGGGGACAAGGAGGGATCCCCAGGATGTCACAATGGGCCCTGGGGACAAGGGCGTGCCGAGGATGTCACAATGGGCCCTGGGGACAATGGGGGGTCCTGGGATGTCACAATGGGCCCTGGGGACAAGGGGGGGTCCCCAGGATGTCACAATGGGCCTTGGGAACAAGGGGGTCCCCCAGATATCACAATGGGCCCCGGGGACAATGTAAGGTCCTGGGCTGTCACAATGGACCCTGAGGACAAGGGGGGACCCCAGGATGTCACAATGAAGTCTTGGGACAAAGGGGGTCCCCAGGATGTCACAATGGGCCCTGGAGACAAAGGGGGTCCCCACGGTGTCAGAATGGGCCCTGGGGACAAGGGGGGTCCCCTGAATGTCACAATGGGCCCTGGGGACAATGGGGGATCCTGGGATGTCACAATGAGCCCTGCAGACAAGGGTGGTACCCACGGTGTCACAATGGGCCCTGGGCACAAGGGGGGGTCCCCATAGTGTCACAATGGACCCTGGGGACAAGGGGGTGCCGAGGATGTCACAATGGACCCTGGGGACAATGGGGGGTCCTGGGACCTCACAATGGGCCCTGAGGACAATGGTGGGTCCCCTGAATGTCACAATGGGCCCTGGGGACAAAGGGGGGTCCGCAGCATGTCACAATGGGCACTGGGGAGAAAGGGGGGCGTCCCCATGGTGTCACAATGGGCCCAAGTGACAAGGAGGGTCCCCGCGGTGCCACGATGGGTCCTGGGGACAAGGGCGTCCCCCAGATGTCACAATGGGCCCTGGGGACAATGGGGTTGCCCAGGATGTCACAATGGGCCCTGGGGACAATGGGAGTCCCCAAGGTGTCAGAACGAACCCTGGGGACAAAGTGGAATCCTGGAATGTCACAATGGCCCCCAGTGACAAAGGGGTTCCCCATGGTGCCACAATGGGCCCTGGGGACAAAAGGGGTCCCCAGGATTTCACAATAGCACTGGGGACAAAGGGGGGTCGTGGGATGTCACAATGGGCCCTGGGGACAAGGGAGATCCCCATGGTGTCACAATAAGCCCTGGGGACAAAGGGTGGTCCTGGGACATTTCAATGGGCCCTGGGGACAAAGTGGGACCCCATGGTGTCACAATGGGCCCTGGGGACAAGGGGGTCCCCCGGATGTCACAATGGGCCCTGGGGACCAGGGGGGGTCCTGGGATGTCACAATGGGCCCCAGTGACAAAGAGGGTCCTCATGGTGCCACAATGCGCCCTGGGGACAAAGGGGGTCCCCTGGATGTCACAATGGGCTCTGGGGACAAAGGCGGGTGTCGACGGTGTCAAAATGGGCCCTGGGCACAAGGGGGGGTCCCCATAGTGTCACAATGGGTCCTGGGGACAAGTGGGGTCCCCAGGATGTCACAATAGGTCCTGGGGACAATGTGGGGTCCTGGGATGTCACAAAGGGCCCCAGTGACAAAGGGGGTCCCCTGAATGTCACAATGGGCCCCGGGGACACTGGGGGGTCCTGGGACGTCACAATGGGCCCTGGGGACAAGGAGGGATTCCCAGGATGTCACAATGGGCCCTGGGGACAAGGGTGGTACTCACGGTGTCACAATGGTCACTGGGTACAAGGGGGGGTCCCTATAGTGTCACAATGGTTCCTGGGGACAAGTGGGGTCCCCTGAAAGTCACAATGGGCCCTGGGGACAATGTGGGGTCCTGGGATGTCACAATGGGCCCTGGTGACAAACGGGGGCCCCTGAATGTCACAATGGGCCCCGGGGAAAATGGGGGGTCCTGGGACGTCACAATGGGCCCTGGGGACAAGGAGGGCACCCCAGGATGTCACACAGGGCCCTGGGGACAATGGCGGGTCGTGGGACGTCACAGTGGGCCCTGGGAACAAGGGGGGGTCCCCAGGATGTCACAATGGGCCCTGGGGACAAAGAGGGGTCCCCTGAATGTCACAATGGGCCTTGGGGACAAGGGGGTGCCGAGGATGTCACAATGGGCCCTGGGGAAAACGGGGGACCTGGGACGTCACGATGGGCCCTGGGGACAAGGAGGGATTCCCAGGATGTCACAATGGGCCCTGGGGACAAGGGTGGTACCCACGGTGCCACAATGGTCACTGGGCACAAGGGGGGGTCCCTATAGTGTCACAATGGGTCCTGGGGACAAGTGGGGTCCTGGGATGTCACAATGGGCCCCAGTGACAAACGGGGGCCCCTGAATGTCAGAACGGGCCCTGGGGACAATGGGGGGTCCTGGGACGTCACAATGGGCCCTGGGGACAAGGGGGGATCCCCAGGATGTCACAATGGGCCCTGGGGACAAGGGGGTGCAGAGGATGTCACAATGGGACCTGGGGACAATGGGGGGTCCTGGGATGTCACAATGGGCCCTGGGGACAAGGAGGGATCCCCAGGATGTCACAATGGGCCCTGGGGACAATGGGGGGTCCTGGGACGTCACAATGGGCCCTGGGGACAAGGGGGGGTCCCCAGGATGTCACAATGGGCCCTGGG
Organism: Patagioenas fasciata; assembly: GCF_037038585.1. Taxonomy (NCBI): domain Eukaryota; kingdom Metazoa; phylum Chordata; class Aves; order Columbiformes; family Columbidae; genus Patagioenas; species Patagioenas fasciata. Next base: position 3,516,347 of record NC_092552.1, on the reverse strand, counting down.
GACAAAGTAAGGTCCTGGGATGTCACAATGGGCCCTGGGGACAAGGGGGGGTCCCCAGGATGTCACAATGGGCCTTGGGAACAAGGGGGTCCCCCAGATATCACAATGGGCCCTGGGGACAATGTAAGGTCCTGGGCTGTCACAATGGACCCTGAGGACAAGGGGGGTCCCCAGGATGTCACAATGAAGTCTTGTGACAAAGGGGGTCCCCAGGATGTCACAATGGGCCCTGGGGACCAGGGGGGGTCCTGGGATGTCAGAATGGGCCCCAGTGACAAAGGGGGTCCCTATGGTGCCACAATGGGCCCTGGGGACAAAGGGGGTCCCCTGGATGTCACAATGGGCTCTGGGGACAAGGAGGGTCCCCAGGATGTCACAATGGGCCCTGGGGACAAAGAACGTCCCCAGCATGTCACAATGGGCTCTGGGGACAAAGGGGGTCCCCACGGTATCAGAGTGGGCCCTGGGGACAAGGGGGGTCTCCTGAATGTCACAATGGGCCCTGGGGACAATGGGGGGTCCTGGGATGTCACAATGAGCCCTGCAGACAAGGGTGGTACCCACGGTGTCACAATGGGCCCTGGGCACAAGGGGGGGTCCCCATAGTGTCACAATGGACCCTGGGGACAAGGGGGTGCCGAGGATGTCACAATGGGCCCTGGGGACAATGGGGGGTCCTGGGACCTCACAATGGGCCCTGAGGACAATGGTGGGTCCCCTGAATGTCAAAATGGGCCCTGGGGACAAAGGGGGGTCCGCAGGATGTCACAATGGGCACTGGGGACAAAGGGGGGGTCCCCAGGATGTCACAATGGGCCCTGGGGACAATGTGGGGTCCTGGGATTTCACAATGGGCCCCAGTGACAAAGGGGGTCCCCTGAATGTTACAATGGGTCCTGGGGACAATGGGGGGTCCTGGGACGTCACAATGGGCCCTGGGGACAAGGAGGGATCCCCAGGATGTCACAATGGGCCCTGGGGACAAGGGGGTGTCCCCAGGATGTCACAATGGGCCCTGCGGACAAGGGTGGTACCCACGGTGTCACAATGGGCACTGGGTACAAGGGGGGGTCCCTATAGTGTCACAATGGGTCCTGGGGACAAGTGGAGTCTCCTGAAAGTCACAATGGGCCCTTGGGACAATGTGGGGTCCTGGGATCTCACAATGGGCCCCAATGACAAACGGGGGCCCCTGAATGTCATAATGGGCCCTGGGGACAATGGGGGGTCCTGGGACGTCACAATGGGCCCTGGGGACAAAGGGCGGTCCTCAGGATATCACAATGGGCCCTGGGGACAAAGGGTGGTCACCAGGATATCACAATGGGCTCTGGTGGCAATGGGGTCCCCAGGATGTCACAATGGGCCCTGGGGACAACAGGCGGTCCTGGGATGTCACAATGGGCCCTGGGGACAAAGAGTGTCCCCAGGATATCAGAATGGGCCCTGAGGACAAGTTGGGGTCCCCTGAATTTCAAAATGGGCCCTGGGGACAAAGAGGGCTCCCCAGCATATCACAATGGGCCCTGGGGACAATGGGGGGTCCTGGGACGTCACAATGGGCCCTGGGGACAAGGAGGGATCCACAGGATGTCACAATGGGCCCTGGGGACAATGGGGGGTCCTGGGACGTCACAATGGGCCCTGGGGACAAGGGGGAGTCCCCAGGATGTCACAATGGGCCCTGGGGACAAAGAGGGGTCCCCTGAATGTCAAAATGGGCCCTGGGGACAAGGGGGTGCAGTGGATGTCACAATGGGCCCTGGGGACAATGCGGGGTGTCCAGGATGTGAGAATGAGTCCTGAGGACAAGGGGGGTCCCCATGGTGTCATAATGGGTCCCCAGTGACAAGGAGGGATCCCCATGGTGTCACAATAGGCCCTGGGGACAAAGTGGGGTCCAAGAATGTCACAATGGGCCCTGGGGACAAAAGGGGTTGCCATAGTGCCACAATGGGCCCTGGGGTCAAAGGGGGTCCCCATGGTGCTACAATGGGCCCTGGGGACAAAGGGGGGTCCTGGGATGTCACAATGGGCCCTGGGGACAAAGGGGGTGTCCCCATGGTGCCACAATGGGCCCTGGGAGGAAGGGGATGGCCAGGATGTCACAATGGGTCCTGGGGAAAATGGGGGGTGCCCAGGATGTCACAATGGACCCTGAGGACAAGCGGGGGTCTCCATGGTGTCACAATGGGCCCCAGTGACAAAGGGGGTCCCCTGAATGTCACAATAGGTCCTGGGGACAATGGGGGGTCCTGGGACGTCACAATGGGCCCTGCGGACAAGGAGGGATCCCCAGGATGTCACAATGGGCCCTGGGGACAATGGGGGGTCCTGGGACGTCACAATGGGCCCTGGGGACAAGGGGGGGTCCCCAGGATGTCACAATGGGCCCTGGGGACAAGGGGGGGTCCCCAGGATGTCACAATGGGCCCTGGGGACAAAGAGGGGTCCCCTGAATGTCACAATGGGCCCTGGGGACAAGGGGGTGCCGAGGATGTCACAATGGGCCCTGGGGACAATGGGGGGTCCTGGGACATCACAATGGGCCCTGGGGACAAGGAGGGATCCCCAGGATGTCACAATGGGCCCTGGGGACAATGGGGGGTCCTGGGACGTCACAATGGGCCCTGGGGAGAAGGGGGGGTCCCCAGGATGTCACAATGGGCCCTGGGGACAAGGGCGTGCCAAGGATGTCACAATGGGCCCTGGGGACAATGGGGGGTCCTGGGATGTCACAATGGGCCCTGGGGACAAGGGGGGGTCCCCAGGATGTCACAATGGGCCTTGGGAACAAGGGGGTCCCCCAGATATCACAATGGGCCCCGGGGACAATGTAAGGTCCTGGGCTGTCACAATGGACCCTGAGGACAAGGGGGGACCCCAGGATGTCACAATGAAGTCTTGAGTCAAAGGGGGTCCCCAGGATGTCACAATGGGCCCTGGGGACAAAGGGGGTCCCCACGGTGTCAGAATGGGCCCTGGGGACAAGGGGGGTCCCCTGAATATCACAATGGGCCATGGGGACAAAGGGGGGTCCTGGGATGTCACAATGGGCCCTGGGGACAATGGGGGGTCCTGGGATGTCACAATGAGCCCTGGGGACAAGGGTGGTACCCACGGTGTCACAATGGGCCCTGGGCACAAGGGGGGGTCCCCATAGAGTCACAATGGACCCTGTGGACAAGGGCGTGCCGAGGATGTCACATTGGACCCTGGGGACAATGGGGGGTCCTGGGACCTCACAATGGGCCCTGAGGACAATGGTGGGTCCCCTGAAGGTCACAATGGGCCCTGGGGACAAAGGGGGGTCCGCAGCATGTCACAATGGGCACTGGGGAGAAAGGGGGGCGTCCCCATGGTATCACAATGGGCCCAAGTGACAAGGAGGGTCCCCGTGGTGCCACGATGGGTCCTGGGGACAAGGGCGTCCCCCAGATGTCACAATGGGCCCTGGGGACAATGGGGTTGCCCAGGATGTCACAATGGGCCCTGGGGACAATGGGAGTCCCCAAGGTGTCAGAACGAACCCTGGGGACAAAGTGGAATCCTGGAATGTCACAATGGCCCCCAGTGACAAAGGGGTTCCCCATGGTGTCACAATGGGCCCTGGGGACAAAAGGGGTCCCCAGGATTTCACAATAGCACTGGGGACAAAGGGGGGTCGTGGGATGTCACAATGGGCCCTGGGGACAAGGGAGATCCCCATGGTGTCACAATAAGCCCTGGGGACAAAGGGTGGTCCTGGGACATTTCAATGGGCCCTGGGGACAAAGTGGGACCCCATGGTGTCACAATGGGCCCTGGGGACAAGGGGGTCCCCCGGATGTCACAATGGGGCCTGGAAACCAGGGGGGGTCCTGGGATGTCACAATGGGCCCCAGTGACAAAGAGGGTCCTCATGGTGCCACAATGGGCCCTGGGGACAAAGGGGGTCCCCTGGATGTCACAATGGGCTCTGGGGACAAAGGCGGGTGTCGACGGTGTCAAAATGGGCCCTGGGGACAAGGGGGGGTCCCCATAGTGTCACAATGGGTCCTGGGGACAAGTGGGGTCCCCAGGATGTCACAATAGGTCCTGGGGACAATGTGGGGTCCTGGGATGTCACAAAGGGCCCCAGTGACAAAGGGGGTCCCCTGAATGTCACAATGGGCCCCGGGGACACTGGGGGGTCCTGGGACGTCACAATGGGCCCCAGTGACAAACGGGGGCCCCTGAATGTCACAATGGGCCCCGGGGACAATGGGGGGTCCTGGGACGTCACAATGGGCCCTGGGGACAAGGAGGGAACCCCAGGATGTCACACAGGGCCCTGGGGACAATGGCGGGTCATGGGACGTCACAGTGGGCCCTGGGAACAAGGGGGGGTCCCCAGGATGTCACAATGGGCCCTGGGGACAAAGAGGGGTCCCCTGAATGTCACAATGGGCCTTGGGGACAAGGGGGTGCCGAGGATGTCACAATGGGCCCTGGGGACAAGGGTGGTACCCACGGTGTCACAATGGTCACTGGGCACAAGGGGGGGTCCCTATAGTGTCACAATGGGTCCTGGGGACAAGTGGGGTCCTGGGATGTCACAATGGGCCCCCGTGACAAACGGGGGCCCCTGAATGTCACAACGGGCCCTGGGGACAATGGGGGGTCCTGGGACGTCACAATGGGCCCTGGGGACAAGGAGGGATCCCAAGGATGTCACAATGGGCCCTGGGGACAATGGCGGGTCCTGGGACGTCACAATGGGCCCTGGGGACAAGGGGGGGTCCCCAGGATGTCACAATGGGCCCTGGGGACAAAGAGGGGTCCCCTGAATGTCACAATGGGCCCTGGGCACAAGGGGGTGCCGAGGATGTCACAATGGGCCCTGGGGACAATGGGGGGTCCTGGGACCTCACAATGGGCCCTGAGGACAATGGTGGGTCCCCTGAATGTCACAATGGGCCCTGGGGACAAAGGGGGGTCCGCAGGATGTCACAATGGGTACTGGAGACAAAGGGGGGCGTCCCCATGGTGTCACAATGGGCCCAAGTGACAAGGAGGGTCACCACGGTGCCACGATGGGTCCTGGGGACAAGGGCGTCCCCCAGATGTCACAATGGGCCCTGGGGACAAAAGTGGTCCCCAGGATGTCACAATAGCACTGGGGACAAAGGGGGGTCATGGGATGTCACAATGGGCTCCAGTGACAAAGAGGGTCCTCATGGTGCCACAATGGGCCCTGGGGACAAAGGGGGTCCCCTGGATGTCACAATGGGCTCTGGGGACAAGGAGGGTCCCCAGGATGTCACAATGGGCCCTGGGGACAAAGAGCGTCCCCAGCATGTGACAATGGGCCCTGGGGACAACGGGGGTCCCCACGGTATCAGAATGGGCCCTGGGGACAAAGGGGGGTCCCCTGAATGTCACAATGGGCCCTGGGGACGATGGGGGGTCCTGGGACGTCACAATGGGCCCTGGGGACAAGGGGGTGCAGAGGATGTCACAATGGGCCCTGGGGACAATGTCGGGTCCTGGGACGTCACAATGGGCCCTGGGGACAAGGGGGGGTCCCCAGGATGTCACAATGGGCCCTGGGGACAAAGAGGGGTCCCCTGAATGTCACAATGGGCCCTGGGGACAAGGGGGTGCATTGGATGTCACAATGGGCCCTGGGGACAATGGGGGGTGTCCAGGATGTGAGAATGAGTCCTGAGGACAAGGGGGGGTCCCCATGGTGTCACAATGGGTCCCCAGTGACAAGGAGGGGTCCCCATGGTGTCACAATAGGCCCTGGGGACAAAGTGGGGTCCAAGAATGTCACAATGGGCCCTGGGGACAAAAGGGGTTGCCATGGTGCCACAATGGGCCCTGGGGTCAAAGGGGGTCCCCATGGTGCTACAATGGGCCCTGGGGACAAAGGGGGGTCCTGGGATGTCACAATGGGCCCTGGGGACAAAGGGGGTGTCCCCATGGTGCCACAACAGGCCCTGGGAGCAAGGGGATGGCCAGGATGTCACAATGGGTCCTGGGGAAAATGGGGGGTGCCCAGGATGTCACAATGGACCCTGAGGACAAGCGGGGGTCTCCATGGTGTCACAATGGGCCCCAGTGACAAAGGGGATCCCCTGAATGTCACAATAGGTCCTGGGGACAATGGGGGGTCCTGGGACATCACAATGGGCCCTGGGGACAAGGAGGGATCCCCAGGATGTCACAATGGGCCCTGGGGACAAGGAGGGATCCCCAGGATGTCACAATAGGCCCTGGGGAAAAAGAGGAGTCCCCTGAATGTCACAATGGGCCCTGGGGACAAGGGGCTGCCGAGGATGTCACAATGGGCCCTGGGGACAATGGTGGGTCCCCTGAATGTCACAATGGGCCCTGGGGACAAAGGGGTTTCCGCAGAATGTCACAATGGGTACTGGGGACAAAGGGGGGGTCCCCATGGTGTCACAATGGGCCCAAGTGACAAGGAGGGTCACCACGGTGCCACGATGGGTCCTGGGGACATGGGCGTCCCCCAGATGTCACAATGGGCCCTGGGGACAATGGGGTTGCCCAGGATGTCACAATGGGCCCTGGGGACAATGGGAGTCCCCAAGGTGTCAGAACGAGCCCTGGGGACAAAAGGCGTCCCCAGTATTTCACAATAGCACTGGGGACAAAGGGGGGTCATGGGATGTCAAAATGGGCCCTGGGGACAAGGGAGATCCCCATGGTGTCACAATAAGCCCTGGGGACAAAGTGGGGTCCTGGGATGTCACAATGGGCCCTGGGGACAATGGGGGGTCCTGGGACCTCACAATGGGCCCTGAGGACAATGGTGGGTCCCCTGAATGTCACAATGGGCCCTGGGGACAAAGGGGGGTCCGCAGGATGTCACAATGGGTACTGGAGACAAAGGGGGGCGTCCCCATGGTGTCACAATGGGCCCAAGTGACAAGGAGGGTCACCACGGTGCCACAATGGGTCCTGGGGACAAGGGCGTCCCCCAGATGTCACAATGGGCCCTGGGGACAAAAGGGATCCCCAGGATTTCACAATAGCACTGGGGATAAAGGGGGGTCATGGGATGTCACAATGGGCTCCAGTGACAAAGAGGGTCCTCATGGTGCCACAATGGGCCCTGGGGACAAAGGGGGTCCCCAGGATTTCACAATAGCACTGGGGATAAAGGGGGGTCATGGGATGTCACAATGGGCCCTGGGGACAAGGGAGATCCCCATGGTGTCACAATAAGCCCTGGGGACAAAGTGGGGTCCTGGGATGTCACAATGGGCCCCAGTGACAAACGGGGTCCCCATGGTGCCACAATGGGCCGTGGGGACAAATGGGGTCCCCAGGATGTCACAATGAACCCTGGGGACAAACGGTGGTCCTGGGACATTTCAGTGGCCCCTGGGGACAAAGGGGGGACCCCAGGATGTCACAATGGGCCCTGGGGACAATGGGGGTCCTGGGACGTCACAATGGGCCCTGGAGACACAGAGGGGCCCTAGGACGTCACAATCAGCCCTGGGGACAAGGTGGGGTCCCCTGAGAGTCACAATGAGCCCTGGGAAGAGAGGGGGCTCCCACAGACATCACAATGGGCCCTGGGAACAATGGGAGGTCCTGGGACGTCACAATTGGCCCTGGAGACAAGGGCGGGTCTCCAGGATGTCACAATGGGCCCTGGGAACAAGGGGGGGTACCCATAGTGTCACAATGGGTCCTGGGGAAAATGGGGTCCCCAGGATGTTACAATGGGTCCTGAGGACAGGGGGGGTCCTGGGACGTTACAATGGGCCCTGGGGACAAGGAGGGATCCCCAGGATGTCACAATGGGCCCTGGGGACAAGGGGGGGTCCCCAGGATGTCACAATGGGCCCTGGGGACAACGGGGGGTCCTAAGACGTCACAATGGGCCCCGTTGACAAGGGGGCATCCCCAGGATGTCAAAATGCGCCCTGGGGCCCAGGGGGGTCCTGCGATGTCACAATGGGCCCTGGGGACAAAGGGGGTCCCCTGGATGTCACAATGGACTCTGGGGACAAAGGGGATCCCCACGGTATCAGAATGGGCCCTAGGGACAAAGGGGGGTCCTGAGATGTCACAATGAGCCCTGCAGACAAGGGTGGTACCCACGGTGTCAGAATGGGCACTGGGCACAAGGGGGGGTCCCTATAGTGTCACAATGGGTCCTGGGGACAATGTGGGGTCCTGGGATGTCACAATGGGGCCCCGTGACAAACGGGGGCCCCTGAATGTCACAATGGGCCCTGGGGAAAATGGGGGGTCCTGGGATGTCACAGTGGGCCCTGGGGACAAGGAGGGATCCCCAGGATGTCACAATGGGCCCTGGGGACAAAGAGGCGTCCCCTGAATGTCACAATGGGCCCTGGGGACAAGGGGGTGCAGAGGATGTCACAGTGGGCCCTGGGGACAATGGGGGCCCTGGGACGTCACAATGGGCCCTGGGGACAATGGGGGTCCCCACGGTGCCACGATGGGTCCTGGGGACAAGGGCGTCCCCCTAGATGTCACAATGGGCCCTGGGGACAATGTGGTTGCCCAGGATGTCACAATGGACCCTGGGGACAAAGGGGGGTGCGCAGGATGTCACAATGGGCACTGGGGACAAAGGGAGGGTCCCCATGGTGTCACAATGGGTCCCCAGTGACAAGGAGGGTTCCCCATGGTGTCGCAATAGGCCCTGGGGAGAAAGTGGGGTCCTAGAATGTCACAATGAGCCCTGGGTAGAAAGGGGGGTCCTGGGATGTCACAATGAGCCCTGCGGACAAGGGTGGTACCCACATTGTCACAATGGGCTCTGGGCACAAGGGGGGGTCCCCATAGTGTCACAATGGGTCCTGGGGACAAGTGGGGTCCCCAGGATGTCACAATGGGCCCTGGGGACAATGTGGGGTCCTGGGATTTCACAATGGGCCCTAGTGACAAAGGGGGTCCCCTGAATGTCACAATGGGCCCTGGGGACAATGGGGGGTCCTGGGATGTCACAATGGGCCCTGGGGACAAGGAGGGATCCCCAGGATGTCACAATGGGTACTGGAGACAAAGGGGGGGTCCCCATGGTGTCACAATGGGCCCAAGTTACAAGGAGGGTCCCCACGGTGCCACGATGGGTCCTGGGGACAAGGGCGTCCCCCAGATCTCACAATGGGCACTGGGGACAATGGGGTTACCCAGGATGTCACAATGGACCCTGGGGACAAAGGGGGGTGCACAGGATGTCACAATGGGCCCTGGGGACAATGGGAGTCCCCAAGGTGTCAGAACGAGCCCTGGGGACAAAGTGGAATCCTGGGATGTCACAATGGCCCCCAGTGACAAAGGGGTTCCCCATGGTGCCACAATGGGCCCTGGGGACAAAAGGGGTCCCCAGGATTTCACAATAGGACTGGGGATAAAGGGGGGTAATGGGATGTCACAATGGGCCCTGGGGACAAGGGAGATCCCCATGGTGTCACAATAAGCCCTGGGGACAAAGTGGGTTCCTGGGATGTCACAATGGGCCCCGGTGACAAAGGGGTTCCCCATGGTGCCACAATGGGCCGTGGGGACAAATGGGGTCCCCAGGATGTCACAATGAACCCTGGGGACAAACGGTGGTCCTGGGACATTTCAATGGGCCCTGGGGACAAAGGGGGGACCCCAGGATGTCACAATGGGCCCTGGGGACAAAGGGGGTCCCCTGGATGTCACAATGGGCCCTGGGGACAATGGGGGGTCCTGGGACGTCACAATTGGCCCTGGGGACAAGGGCGGGTCTCCAGGATGTCACAATGGGCCCTGGGAACAAGGGGGGGTACCCATAGTGTCACAATGGGTCCTGGGGAAAATGGGGTCCCCAGGATGTCACAATGGGCCCTGGGGACAATGTGGGGTCCTGGGATGTCACAATGGGCCCCAGTGACAAAGGTGGTCCCCTGAATGTTACAATGGGTCCTGAGGACAGTGGGGGGTCCTGGGACGTCACAATGGGCCCTGGGGACAAGGAGGGATCCCCAGGATGTCACAATGGGCCCTGGGGACAAGGGGGGGTCCCCAGGATGTCACAATGGGCCCTGGGGACAACGGGGGGTCCTAAGACGTCACAATGGGCCCTGGGGCCAAGCAGGGATCCCCAGGATGTCACAATGGGCCCTGGGGACAAGGGGGGGTCCCCAGGATGTCACAATGGGCCCTGGGGACAACGGGGGGTCCTAAGACGTCACAATGGGCCCTGGGGCCAAGCAGGGATCCCCAGGATGTCACAATGGGCCCTGGACACAATGGGGGGTCCTGGGACGTCACAATGGGCCCTGTTGACAAGGGGGCATCCCCAGGATGTCAAAATGCGCCCTGGGGCCCAGGGGGGTCCTGCGATGTCACAATGGGCCCTGGGGACAATGTGGGGTCCCCAGGATGTCACAATGGGTACTGGAGACAAAGAGGGGGTCCCCATGGTGTCACAATGGGCCCAAGTGACAAGGAGGGTCCCCACAGTGCCACGATGGGTCCTGGGGACAAGGGCGTTCCCCAGATGTCACAGTGGGCCCTGGGGACAAAAAGGGTGCCCAGGATTTCACAATAGCACTGGGGATAAAGGGGGGTCATGGGATGTCACAATGGGCCCTGGGGACAAGGGAGATCCCCATGGTGTCACAATAAGCCCTGGGGACAAAGTGGGGTCCTGGGATGTCACAATGGGCCCCAGTGACAAAGGTGGTCCCCTGAATGTTACAATGGGTCCTGAGGACAGTGGGGGGTCCTGGGACGTCACAATGGGCCCTGGGGACAAGGAGGGATCCCCAGGATGTCACAATGGGCCCTGGGGACAAGGGGGGGTCCCCAGGATGTCACAATAGGCACTGGGGACAACGGGGGGTCCTAAGATGTCACAATGGGCCCTGGGGCCAAGCAGGGATCCCCAGGATGTCACAATGGGCCCTGGGGACAAGGGGGGGTCCCCAGGATGTCACAATGGGCCCTGGGGACAACGGGGGGTCCTAAGACGTCACAATGGGCCCTAAGGCCAAGCAGGGATCCCCAGGATGTCACAATGGGCCCTGGGGACAATGGGGGGTCCTGGGACGTCACAATGGGCCCCGTTGACAAGGGGGCATCCCCAGGATGTCATAATGCGCCCTGGGGCCCAGGGGGGTCCTGCGATGTCACAATGGGCCCTGGGGACAAAGGGGGTCCCCTGGATGTCACAATGGGCCCTGGGGACAAAGGGGATCCCCACGGTATCAGAATGGGCCCTGGGGAAAAAGTGGGGTCCTGGGATGTCACAATGAGCCCTGCAGACAAGGGTGGTACCCACGGTGTCACAATGGGCCCTGGGCACAAGGGGGGGTCCCCATACTGTCACAATGGGTCCTGGGGACAAGTGGGGTCCCCAGGATGTGACAATGTGTCCTGGGGACAATGTGGGGTCCTGGGATGTCACAATGGGCCCCAGTGACAAAGGGGCCCCCTGAATGTCACAATGGGTCCTGGGAACAATCGGGGGTCCTGGGACGTCACAATGGGCCCTGGGGACAAGGAGGGATCCCCAGGATGTCACAATGGGCCCTGGGGACAATGGGGGGTCCTGGGACGTCACAATGGGCCCCAGTGACAAGGGGGGGTCCCCAGGATGTCACAGTGTGCCCTGGGTACAAAGAGGCGTCCCCGGAATGTCAAAATCGGCCCTGGGGACAAAGGGCGGTCCTCAGGATATCACAATGGGCCCTGGGGACAAAGGGTGGTCGCCAGGATATCACAATGGGCTCTGGTGACAATGGGGTCCCCAGGATGTCACAATGGGTCTGGGGACAAGTTGGGGTCCCCTGAATTTCACAATGGGCCCTGGGGACAAAGAGGGCTCCCCAGCATATCACAATGGGCCCTGGGGACAATGGGGGGTCCTGGGACGTCACAATGGGCCCTGGGGACAAGGGGGGGTCCCCAGGATGTCACAATGGGCTCTGGGGACAAGGAGGGTCCCCAGCATGTCACAATGGGCCCTGGGGACAAAGGGGGTCCCCACGGTATCAGAATGGGTCCTGGGGACAAGTGGAGTCCCCTGAAAGTCACAATGGGCCCTGGGGACAAAGGGGGGTCCTGGGATCTCACAATGGGCCCTGGGGACAAAGGCGGTGTCCCCATGGTGCCACAATGGGCCCTGGGAGCAAGGGGGTGGCCAGGATGTCACAATGGACCCTGAGGACAAGCGGGGGTCTCCATGGTGTCACAATGGGCCCCAGTGACAAAGGGGGTCCCCTGAATGTCACAATAGGTCCTGGGGACAATGGGGGTGCAGAGGATGTCACAATGGGCCCTGGGGACAATGGGGGGTCCTGGGACGTCACAATGGGCCCTGGGGACAAGGGGGGGTCCCCAGGATGTCACAATGGGCCCTGGGGACAAGGGGGGGTCCCCAGGATGTCACAATGGGCCCTGGGGACAAAGAGGGGTCCCCTGAATGTCACAATGGGCCCTGGGGACAAGGGGGTGCAGAGGATGTCACAATGGGCCCTGGGGACAATGGGGGGTCCTGGGACATCACAATGGGCCCTGGGGACAAGGAGGGATCCCCAGGATGTCACAACGGGCCCTGGGGACAATGGGGGGTCCTGGGACGTCACAATGGGCCCTGGGGACAAGGGTGGGTCCCCAGGATGTCACAATGGGCCCTGGGGACAAGGGCGTGCCGAGGATGTCACAATGGGCCCTGGAGACAATGGGGGGTCCTGGGATGTCACAATGGGCCCTGGGGACAAGGGGGGGTCCCCAGGAAGTCACAATGGGCCTTGGGAACAAGGGGGTCCCCCAGATATCACAATGGGCCCTGGGGACAATGTAAGGTCCTGGCCTGTCACAATGGACCCTGAGGACAAGGGGGGACCCCAGGATGTCACAATGAAGTCTTGGGACAAAGGGGGTCCCCAGGATGTCACAATGGGCCCTGGGGACAAAGGGGGTCCCCACGGTGTCAGAATGGGCCCTGGGGACAAGGGGGGTCCCCTGAATATCACAATGGGCCATCGGGACAATGGGGGGTCCTGGGATGTCACAATGAGCCCTGGGGACAAGGGTGGTACCCACGGTGTCACAATGGGCCCTGGGCAAAAGGGGGGGTCCCCATAGTGTCACAATGGACCCTGGGGACAAGGGGGTGCTGAGTATGTCACAATGGGCCCTGGGGACAATGGGGGGTCCTGGGACCTCACAATGGGCCCTGAGGACAATGGTGGGTCCCCTGAATGTCAAAATGGGCCCTGGGGACAAAGGGGGGTCCACAGGATGTCACAATGGGCACTGGGGATAAAGGGGGGGTCCCCAAGGTGTCACAATGGGCCCAAGTGACAAGGAGGCTCCCCACGGTGCCACGATGGGTCCTGGGGACAAGGGCGTCCCCCAGATGTCACAATGGGCCCTGGGGACAATGGGGTTGCCCAGGATGTCACAATGGGCCCTGGGGACAATGGGAGTCCCCAAGGTGTCAGAACGAGCCCTGGGGACAAAGTGGAATCCTGGAATGTCACAATGGCCCCCAGTGACAAAGGGGTTCCCCATGGTGCCACAATGGGCCCTGGGGACAAAAGGGGTCCCCAGGATTTCACAATAGCACTGGGGATAAAGGGGGGTCATGGGATGTCACAATGGGCCCTGGGGACAAGGGAGATCCCCATGGTGTCACAATAAGCCCTGGGGACAAAGTGGGGTCCTGGGATGTCACAATGGGCCCCAGTGACAAACGGGGTCTCCATGGTGCCACAATGGGCCGTGGGGACAAATGGGGTCCCCAGGATGTCACAATGAACCCTGGGGACAAAGGGTGGTCCTGGGACATTTCAACGGGCCCTGGGGACAAGGGGGGGACCCCAGGATGTCACAATGGGCCCTGGGGACAAAGGGGGGTCCCCATGGTTTCACAATGGGCCCTGGGGACAAGGGGGTCTCCCAGATATCGCAATGGGCCCTGGGGACAAAGTAAGTTCCTGGGCTGTCACGGTGGACCATGAGGACAAGGTGGGTCCCCCGGATGTCACAATGGGCCCTTGGGACCAGGGTGGGTCCTGGGATGTCACAATGGGCCCCAGTGACAAAGAGGGTCCTCATGGTGCCACAATGGGCCCTGGGGACAAAGGGGGTCCCCTGGATGTCACAATGGGCTCTGGGGACAAAGGGGGGTGTCGACAGTGTCAAAATGGGCACTGGGGACAAAGGGCGTCCCCAGGATGTCACCATGGGCCCTGGGGACAATAGGGGGTCCTGGGATGTCACAATGAGCCCTGCGGACAAGGGGGGTACCCACGGTGTCACAATGGGCCCTGGACACAAGGGGGGGTCCGCATAGTGTCACAATGGGTCCTGGGGACAAGTGGGGTCCCCAGGATGTCACAATAGGTCCTGGGGACAATGTGGGGTCCCCTGAATGTCACAATGGGCCCTGGGGACAATGTGGGGTCCTGGGATGTCACAATGGGCCCCCGTGACAAACGGGGGCCCCTGAATGTCACAATGGGCCCTGGGGACAATGGGGGGTCCTGGGACGTCACAATGGGTCCTGGGGACAAGGAGGGATCCCCAGGATGTCACAATGGGCCCTGGGGACAATGGCGGGTCCTGGGACGTCACAATGGGCCCTGGGGACAAGGGGGGGTCCCCAGGATGTCACAATGGGCCCTGGGGACAAAGAGGGGTCCCCTGAATGTCACAATGGGCCCTGGGCACAAGGGGGTGCCGAGGATGTCACAATGGGCCCTGGGGACAATGGAGAGTCCTGGGACCTCACAATGGGCCCTGAGGACAATGGTGGGTCCCCTGAATGTCACAATGGGCCCTGGGGACAAAGGGGGGTCCGCAGGATGTCACAATGGGCACTGGGGACAAAGGGGGGCGTCCCCATGGTGTCACAATGGGCTCAAGTGACAAGGAGGGTCCCCACGGTGCCACGATGGGTCCTGGGGACAAGGGCGTCCCCCAGATGTCACAATGGGCCCTGGGGACAATGGGGTTGCCCAGGATGTCACAACGGGCCCTGGGGACAAAGTGGAATCCTGGAATGTCACAATGGCCCCCAGTGACAAAGGGGTTCCCCATGGTGTCATAATGGGCCCTGGGGACAAAAGGGGTCCCCAGGATTTCACAATAGCACTGGGGACAAAGGGGGGTCATGGGATGTCACAATGGGCTCCAGTGACAAAGAGGGTCCTCATGGTGCCACAATGGGCCCTGGGGACAAAGGGGGGCCCCTGGATGTCACAATGGGCTCTGGGGACAAGGAGGGTCCCCAGGATGTCACAATGGGCCCTGGGGACAAAGAGCGTCCCCAGCATGTCACAATGGGCCCTGGGGACAAAGGGGGTCTCCACGGTATCAGAATGGGCCCTGGGGACAAAGGGGGGTCCCCTGAATGTCACAATGGGCCCTGGGGACAATGGGGGGTCCTGGGACGTCACAATGGGCCCTGGGGACAAGGGGGGGTCCCTAGGATGTCACAATGGGCCCTGGGGACAAAGAGGGGTCCACTGAATGTCACAATGGGCCCTGGGGACAAGGTAGTGCAGTGGATGTCACAATGGGCCCTGGGGACAATGGGGGGTGTCCAGGATGTGAGAATGAGTCCTGAGGACAAGGGGGGTCCCCGTGGTGTCACAATGGGTCCCCAGTGACAAGGAGGGGTCCCCATGGTGTCACAATAGGCCCTGGGGACAAAGTGGGGTCCAAGAATGTCACAATGGGCCCTGGGGACAAAAGGGGTTGCCATGGTGCCACAATGGGCCCTGGGGTCAAAGGGGGTCCCCATGGTGCTACAATGGGCCCTGGGGACAAAGGGGGGTCCTGGGATGTCACAATGGGCCCTGGGGACAAAGGGGGTGTCCCCATGGTGCCACAACAGGCCCTGGGAGCAAAGGGATGGCCAGGATGTCACAATGGGTCCTGGGGAAAATGGGGGGTGCCCAGGATGTCACAATGGACCCTGAGGACAAGCGGGGGTCTCCATGGTGTCACAATGGGCCCCAGTGACAAAGGGGGTCCCCTGAATGTCACAATGGGCCCTGGGGACAATGGGGGGTCCTGGGACGTCACAATGGGCCCTGGGGACAAGGGGGGGTCCCCAGGATGTCACAATGGGCCCTGGGGAAAAAGAGGGGTCCCCTGAATGTCACAATGGGCCCTGGGGACAAGGGGGTGCAGAGGATGTCACAATGGGCCCTGAGGACAAGGAGGGATCCCCAGGATGTCACAATGGGCCCTGGGGACAATGGGGGGTCCTGGGACGTCACAATGGGCCCTGGGGACAAGGGGGGGTCCCCAGGATGTCACAATGGGCCCTGCGGACAAGGGGGTGCCGAGGATGTCACAATGGGCCCTGGGGACAATGGCGGGTCCTGGGACGTCACAATGGGCCCTGGGGACAAGGGGGGGTCCCCAGGATCTCACAATGGGCCCTGGGGACAAAGAGGGGTCCCCTGAATGTCACAATGGGCCCTGGGGACAAGGGGGTGCAGAGGATGTTACAATGGGCCCTGGGGACAATGGGGGGTCCTGGGACATCACAATAGGCCCTGGGGACAAGAAGGGATCCCCAGGATGTCACAATGGGCCCTGGAGACAATGGGGGGTCCTGGGACGTCACAATGGGCCCTGGGGACAAGGGTGGGTCCCCAGGATGTCACAATGGGCCTTGGGGACAAGGGGGTCCCGAGGATGTCACAATGGGCCCTGGGGACAATGGGGGGTCCTGGGATGTCACAATGGGCCCTAGGGACAATGTGGGGTCACCAGGATGTCACAATGAAATCTTGGGACAAAGGGGGTCCCCAGGATGTCACAATGGGGCCTGGAAACCAGGGGGGGTCCTGGGATGTCACAATGGGCCCCAGTGACAAAAGGGGTCCCTATGGTGCCACAATGGGCCCTGGGGACAAAGGGGGTCCCCTGGATGTCACAATGGACTCTGGGGACAAGGAGGGTCCCCAGGATGTCACAATGGGCCCTGGGGACAAAGGGGGTCCCCACGGTATCAGAATGGGCCCTGGGGACAAGGGGGTGTCCCCAGGATGTCACAATGGGCCCTGCGGACAAGGGTGGTACCCACGGTGTCACAATGGGCCCTGGGCACAAGGGGGGGTCCCCATAGTGTCACAATGGGTCCTGGGGACAAGTGGGGTCCCCAGGATGTCACAATGGGCCCTGGGGACAATGTGGGGTCCCCTGAATGTCACAATGGGCCCTGGGGACAAGGGGGTGCCGAGGATGTCACAATGGGCCCTGGGGACAATGGGGGGTCCTGGGACCTCACAGTGGGCCCTGAGGACAATGGTGGGTCCCCTGAATGTCAAAATGGGCCCTGGGGACAAAGGGGGGTCCGCAGGATGTCACAATGGGCACTGGGGACAAAGGGGGTGTCCCCAGGATGTCACAGTGGGCCCTGGGGACAATGGCGGGTCCTGGGACGTCACAATGGGCCCTGGGGACAAGGGGGGGTCCCCTGGATGTCACAATGGGCCCTGGGGATAAGGAGGGATTCCCAGGATGTCACAATGGGCCCTGGGGACAAGGGGGTGTCCCCAGGATGTCACAATGGGCCCTGCGGACAAGGGTGGTACCCACGGTGTCACAATGGGCACTGGGCACAAGGGGGGGTCCCTATAGTATCACAATGGGTCCTGGGGACAAGTGGGGTCCCCTGAAAGTCACAATGGGTCCTGGGGACAATGTGGGGTCCTGGGATGTCACAATGGGCCCCAGTGACAAACGGGGGCCCCTGAATGTCACAATGGGCCCTGGGGACAAGGGGGTGCAGAGGATGTCACAATGGGCCCTGGGGACAAGGAGGGATCCCCAGGATGTCACAATGGGCCCTGGAGACAATGGGGGGTCATGGGACGTCACAATGGGCCCTGGGGACAAGGGTGGGTCCCCAGGATGTCACAATGGGCCTTGGGGACAAGGTGGTCCCGAGGATGTCACAATGGGCCCTGGGGACAATGGGGGGTCCTGGGATGTCACAATGGGCCCTGGGGACAATGTGGGGTCCCCAGGATGTCACAATGGGTACTGGAGACAAAGAGGGGGTCCCCATGGTGTCACAATGGGCCCAAGTGACAAGGAGGGTCCCCACAGTGCCACGATGGGTCCTGGGGACAAGGGCGTTCCCCAGATGTCACAGTGGGCCCTGGGGACAAAAGGGGTCCCCAGGATTTCACAATAGCACTGGGGATAAAGGGGGGTCATGGGATGTCACAATGGGCCCTGGGGACAAGGGAGATCCCCATGGTGTCACAATAAGCCCTGGGGACAAAGTGGGGTCCTGGGATGTCACAATGGGCCCCAGTGACAAACGGGGTCCCCATGGTGCCACAATGGGCCGTGGGGACAAATGGGGTCACCAGGATGTCACAATGAACCCTGTGGACAAACGGTGGTCCTGGGACATTTCAATGGGCCCTGAGGACAAAGGGGGGACCCCAGGATGTCACAATGGGCCCTGGGGACAATGGGGGTCCTGGGACGTCACAATGGGCCCTGGGGACACAGAGGGGCCCTAGGACGTCACAATCAGCCCTGGGGACAAGGTGGGGTCCCCTGAGAGTCACAATGAGCCCTGGGAAGAGAGGGGGCTCCCACGGACATCACAATGGGCTCTGGGAACAATGGGGGGTCCTGGGACGTCACAAGTGGCCCTGGAGACAAGGGCGGGTCTCCAGGATGTCACAATGGCCCCTGGGAACAAGGGGGGGTACCCATAGTGTCACAATGGGTCCTGGGGAAAATGGGGTCCCCAGGATGTCACAATGGGCCCCGGGGACAATGTGGGGTCCTGGGATGTCAGAATGGGCCCCAGTGACAAAGGTGGTCCCCTGAATGTTACAATGGGTCCTGAGGACAGTGGGGGGTCCTGGGATGTCACAATGGGCCCTGGGGACAAGGAGGGATCCCCAGGATGTCACAATGCGCCCTGGGGACAAGGGGGGGTCCCCAGGATGTCACAATGGGCCCTGGGGACAACGGGGGGTCCTAAGACGTCACAATGGGTCCTGGGGCCAAGCAGGGATCCCCAGGATGTCACAATGGGCCCTGGGGACAAGGGGGGGTCCCCAGGATGTCACAATGGGCCCTGGGGACAACGGGGGGTCCTAAGACGTCACAATGGGCCCTGGGGCCAAGCAGGGATCCCCAGGATGTCACAATGGGCCCTGGACACAATGGGGGGTCCTGGGACGTCACAATGGGCCCCGTTGACAAGGGGGCATCCCCAGGATGTCAAAATGCGCCCTGGGGCCCAGGGGGGTCCTGCGATGTCACAATGGGCCCTGGGGACAAAGGGGGTCCCCTGGATGTCACAATGGACTCTGGGGACAAAGGGGATCCCCACAGTATCAGAATGGGCCCTGGGGAAAAAGGGGGGTCCTGGGATGTCACAATGAGCCCTGCGGACAAGGGTGGTACCCACGGTGTCACAATGGGCCCTGGGCACAAGGGGGGGTCCCCATAGTGTCACAATGGGTCCTGGGGACAAGTGGGGTCCCCAGGATGTGACAATGTGTCCTGGGGACAATGTGGGGTCCTGGGATGTCACAATGGGCCCCAGTGACAAAGGGGTCCCCTGAATGTCACAATGGGTCCTGGGAACAATCGGGGGTCCTGGGACGTCACAATGGGCCCTGGGGACAAGGAGGGATCCCCAGGATGTCACAATGGGCCCTGGGGACAATGGGGGGTCCTGGGACGTCACAATGGGCCCCAGTGACAAGGGGGGGTCCCCAGGATGTCACAGTGTGCCCTGGGTACAAAGAGGCGTCCCCGGAATGTCAAAATCGGCCCTGGGGACAAAGGGCGCTCCTCAGGATATCACAATGGGCCCTGGGGACAAAGGGTGGTCGCCAGGATATCACAATGGGCTCTGGTGACAATGGGGTCCCCAGGATGTCACAATGGGCCCTGGGGACAAGTTGGGGTCCATTGAATTTCACAATGGGCCCTGGGGACAAAGAGGGCTCCCCAGCATATCACAATGGGCCCTGGGGACAATGGGGGGTCCTGGGACGTCACAATGGGCCCTGGGGACAAGGGGGGGTCCCCAGGATGTCATAATGGGCTCTGGGGACAAGGAGGGTCCCCAGCATGTCACAATGGGCCCTGGGGACAAAGGGGGGGTCCCCAGGATGTCACAATGTGCGCTGGGGACAAAGAGAGTCCCCAGCATGTCACAATGGGCCCTGAGGACAAAGGGGGTCCCCACGGTATCAGAATGGGTCCTGGGGACAATTGGAGTCCCCTGAAAGTCACAATGGGCCCTGGGGACAAAGGGGGGTCCTGGGATCTCACAATGGGCCCTGGGGACAAAGGCGGTGTCCCCATGGTGCCACAATGGGCCCTGGGAGCAAGGGGGTGGCCAGGATGTCACAATGGACCCTGAGGACAAGCGGGGGTCTCCATGGTGTCACAATGGGCCCCAGTGACAAAGGGGGTCCCCTGAATGTCACAATAGGTCCTGGGGACAATGGGGGGTCCTGGGACGCAACAATGGGCCCTGGGGAAAAGGAGGGATCCCCAGGATGTCACAATGGGCCCTGGGGACAATGGGGGGTCCTGGGACGTCACAATGGGCCCTGGGGACAAGGGGGGGTCCCCAGGATGTCACAATGGGCCCTGGGGACAAAGAGGGGTCCCCTGAATGTCACAATGGGCCCTGGGGACAAGGGGGTGCAGAGGATGTCACAATGGGCCCTGGGGACAATGGGGGGTCCTGGGACATCACAATGGGCCCTGGGGACAAGGGGGTGCAGAGGATGTCACAATGGGCCCTGGGGACAATGGGGGGTCCTGGGACGTCACAATGGGCCCTGGGGACAAGGGGGGGTCCCCAGGATGTCACAATGGGCCCTGGGGACAAGGGCGTGCCGAGGATGTCACAATGGGCCCTGGAGACAATGGGGGGTCCTGGGATGTCACAATGGGCCCTGGGGACAAGGGGGGGTCCCCAGGAAGTTACAATGGGCCTTGGGAACAAGGGGGTCCCCCAGATATCACAATGGGCCCTGGGGACAATGTAAGGTCCTGGCCTGTCACAATGGACCCTGAGGACAAGGGGGGACCCCAGGATGTCACAATGAAGTCTTGGGACAAAGGGGGTCCCCAGGATGTCACAATGGGCCCTGGGGACAAAGGGGGTCCCCACGGTGTCAGAATGGGCCCTGGGGACAAGGGGGGTCCCCTGAATATCACAATGGGCCATGGGGACAATGGGGGGTCCTGGGATGTCACAATGAGCCCTGGGGACAAGGGTGGTACCCACGGTGTCACAATGGGCCCTGGGCAAAAGGGGGGGTCCCCATAGTGTCACAATGGACCCTGGGGACAAGGGGGTGCCGAGTATGTCACAATGGGCCCTGGGGACAATGGGGGGTCCTGGGACCTCACAATGGGCCCTGAGGACAATGGTGGGTCCCCTGAATGTCAAAATGGGCCCTGGGGACAAAGGGGGGTCCGCAGGATGTCACAATGGGCACTGGGGATAAAGGGGGGGTCCCCAAGGTGTCACAATGGGCCCAAGTGACAAGGAGGGTCCCCACGGTGCCAGGATGGGTCCTGGGGACAAGGGCGTCCCCCAGATGTCACAATGGGCCCTGGGGACAATGGGGTTGCCCAGGATGTCACAATGGGCCCTGGGGACAATGGGAGTCCCCAAGGTGTCAGAACGAGCCCTGGGGTCAAAGTGGAATCCTGGAATGTCACAATGGCCCCCAGTGACAAAGGGGTTCCCCATGGTGCCACAATGGGCCCTGAGGACAAAAGGGGTCCCCAGGATTTCACAATAGCACTGGGGATAAAGGGGGGTCATGGGATGTCACAATGGGCCCTGGGGACAAGGGAGATCCCCATGGTGTCACAATAAGCCCTGGGGACAAAGTGGGGTCCTGGGATGTCACAATGGGCCCCAGTGACAAACGGGGTCTCCATGGTGCCACAATGGGCCGTGGGGACAAATGGGGTCCCCAGGATGTCACAATGAACCCTGGGGACAAAGGGTGGTCCTGGGACATTTCAATGGGCCCTGGGGACAAAGGGGGTCCCCACGGTATCAGAATGGGCCCTGGGGAGAAAGGGGGGTCCGCAGGATGTCACAATGGGCACTGGGGACAAAGGGGGTGTCCCCAGGATGTCACAGTGGGCCCTGGGGACAATGGCGGGTCCTGGGACGTCACAATGGGCCCTGGGGACAAGGGGGGGTCCCCTGGATGTCACAATGGGCCCTGGGGATAAGGAGGGATTCCCAGGATGTCACAATGGGCCCTGGGGACAAGGGGGTGTCCCCAGGATGTCACAATGGGCCCTGCGGACAAGGGTGGTACCCACGGTGTCACAATGGGCACTGGGCACAAGGGGGGGTCCCTATAGTATCACAATGGGTCCTGGGGACAAGTGGGGTCCCCTGAAAGTCACAATGGGCCCTGGGGACAATGTGGGGTCCTGGGATGTCACAATGGGCCCCAGTGACAAACGGGGGCCCCTGAATGTCACAATGGGCCCTGGGGACAAGGGGGTGCAGAGGATGTCACAATGGGCCCTGGGGACAATGGGGGGTCCTGGGACATCACAATAGGCCCTGGGGACAAGGAGGGATCCCAGGATGTCGCAATGGGCCCTGGAGACAATGGGGGGTCCTGGGACGTCACAATGGGCCCTGGGGACAAGGGTGGGTCCCCAGGATGTCACAATGGGCCTTGGGGACAAGGGGGTCCCGAGGATGTCACAATGGGCCCTGGGGACAATGGGGGGTCCTGGGATGTCACAATGGGTCCTGGGGACAATGTGGGGTCCCCAGGATGTCACAATGGGTACTGGAGACAAAGAGGGGGTCCCCATGGTGTCACAATGGGCCCAAGTGACAAGGAGGGTCCCCACAGTGCCACGATGGGTCCTGGGGACAAGGGCGTTCCCCAGATGTCACAGTGGGCCCTGGGGACAAAAGGGGTCCCCAGGATTTCACAATAGGACTGGGGATAAAGGGGGGTCATGGGATG
This sequence comes from Patagioenas fasciata, assembly GCF_037038585.1. Classification (NCBI taxonomy): domain Eukaryota; kingdom Metazoa; phylum Chordata; class Aves; order Columbiformes; family Columbidae; genus Patagioenas; species Patagioenas fasciata. The sequence goes on along the minus strand of NC_092552.1, from coordinate 3,493,362 downwards.
TCACAATGGGCCCTGGGGACAAGGGAGATCCCCATGGTGTCACAATAAGCCCTGGGGACAAAGTGGGGTCCTGGGATGTCACAATGGGCCCCAGTGACAAAGGTGGTCCCCTGAATGTTACAATGGGTCCTGAGGACAGTGGGGGGTCCTGGGACGTCACAATGGGCCCTGGGGACAAGGAGGGATCCCCAGGATGTCACAATGGGCCCTGGGGACAAGGGGGGGTCCCCAGGATGTCACAGTGTGCCCTGGGTACAAAGAGGCGTCCCCGGAATGTCAAAATCGGCCCTGGGGACAAAGGGCGGTCCTCAGGATATCACAATGGGCCCTGGGGACAAAGGGTGGTCGCCAGGATATCACAATGGGCTCTGGTGACAATGGGGTCCCCAGGATGTCACAATGGGCCCTGGGGACAAGTTGGGGTCCCCTGAATTTCACAATGGGCCCTGGGGACAAAGAGGGCTCCCCAGCATATCACAATGGGCCCTGGGGACAAGGGGGGGTCCTGGGACGTCACAATGGGCCCTGGGGACAAGGGGGGGTCCCCAGGATGTCACAATGGGCTCTGGGGACAAGGAGGGTCCCCAGCATGTCACAATGGGCCCTGGGGACAAAGGGGGGGTCCCCAGGATGTCACAATGTGCGCTGGGGACAAAGAGAGTCCCCAGCATGTCACAATGGGCCCTGGGGACAAAGGGGGTCCCCACGGTATCAGAATGGGTCCTGGGGACAAGTGGAGTCCCCTGAAAGTCACAATGGGCCCTGGGGACAAAGGGGGGTCCTGGGATGTCACAATGGGCCCTGGGGACAAAGGCGGTGTCCCCATGGTGCCACAATGGGCCCTGGGAGCAAGGGGGTGGCCAGGATGTCACAATGGACGATGAGGACAAGCGGGGGTCTCCATGGTGTCACAATGGGCCCCAGTGACAAAGGGGGTCCCCTGAATGTCACAATAGGTCCTGGGGACAATGGGGGGTCCTGGGACGCAACAATGGGCCCTGGGGAAAAGGAGGGATCCCCAGGATGTCACAATGGGCCCTGGGGACAATGGGGGGTCCTGGGACGTCACAATGGGCCCTGGGGACAAGGGGGGGTCCCCAGGATGTCACAATGGGCCCTGGGGACAAGGGTGGGTCCCCAGGATGTCACAATGGGCCTTGGGGACAAGGTGGTCCCGAGGATGTCACAATGGGCCCTGGGGACAATGGGGGGTCCTGGGATGTCACAATGGGCCCTAGGGACAATGTGGGGTCCCCAGGATTTCACAATGAAGTCTTGGGACAAAGGGGGTCCCCAGGATGTCACAATGGGACCTGGAAACCAGGGGGGGTCCTGGGATGTCACAATGGGCCCCAGTGACAAAAGGGGTCCCTATGGTGCCACAATGGGCCCTGGGGACAAAGGGGGTCCCCTGGATGTCACAATGGACTCTGGGGACAAGGAGGGTCCCCAGGATGTCACAATGGGCCCTGGGGACAGAGGGGGTCCCCACGGTATCAGAATGAGCCCTGGGGACAAGGGGGTGTCCCCAGGATGTCACAATGGGCCCTGCGGACAAGGGTGGTACCCACGGTGTCACAATGGGCCCTGGGCACAAGGGGGGGTCCCCATAGTGTCACAATGGGTCCTGGGGACAAGTGGGGTCCCCAGGATGTCACAATGGGCCCTGGGGACAATGTGGGGTCCCCTGAATGTCACAATGGGCCCTGGGGACAAGGGGGTGCCGAGGATGTCACAATGGGCCCTGGGGACAATGGGGGGTCCTTGGACCTCACAGTGGGCCCTGAGGACAATGGTGGGTCCCCTGAATGTCAAAGTGGGCCCTGGGGACAAAGGGGGTCCGCAGGATGTCACAATGGGCACTGGGGACAAAGGGGGTGTCCCCAGGATGTCACAGTGGGCCCTGGGGACAATGGCGGGTCCTGGGACGTCACAATGGGCCCTGGGGACAAGGGGGGGTCCCCTGGATGTCACAATGGGCCCTGGGGATAAGGAGGGATTCCCAGGATGTCACAATGGGCCCTGGGGACAAGGGGGGATTCCCAGGATGTCACAATGGGCCCTGGGGACAAGGGGGTGTCCCCAGGATGTCACAATGGGCCCTGCGGACAAGGGTGGTACCCACGGTGTCACAATGGGCACTGGGCACAAGGGGGGGTCCCTATAGTATCACAATGGGTCCTGGGGACAAGTGGGGTCCCCTGAAAGTCACAATGGGCCCTGGGGACAATGTGGGGTCCTGGGATGTCACAATGGGCCCCAGTGACAAACGGGGGCGCCTGAATGTCACAATGGGCCCTGGGGACAAGGGGGTGCAGAGGATGTCACAATGGGCCCTGGGGACAATGGGGGGTCCTGGGACATCACAATAGGCCCTGGGGACAAGGAGGGATCCCCAGGATGTCGCAATGGGCCCTGGAGACAATGGGGGGTCTTGGGACGTCACAATGGGCCCTGGGGACAAGGGTGGGTCCCCAGGATGTCACAATGGGCCTTGGGGACAAGGGGGTCCCGAGGATGTCACAATGGGCCCTGGGGACAATGGGGGGTCCTGGGATGTCACAATGGGTCCTGGGGACAAGTGGGGTCCCCTGAAAGTCACAATGGGCCCTGGGGACAATGTGGGGTCCTGGGATGTCACAATGGGCCCTGGTGACAAACGGGGGCCCCTGAATGTCACATTGGGCCCTGGGGACAAGGGGGTGCAGAGGATGTCACAATGGGCCCTGGGGACAATGGGGGGTCCTGGGACATCACAATAGGCCCTGGGGACAAGGAGGGATCCCAGGATGTCGCAATGGGCCCTGGAGACAATGGGGGGTCCTGGGACGTCACAATGGGCCCTGGGGACAAGGGTGGGTCCCCAGGATGTCACAATGGGCCTTGGGGACAAGGGGGTCCCGAGGCTGTCACAATGGGCCCTGGGGACAATGGGGGGTCCTGGGATGTCACAATGGGTCCTGGGGACAATGTGGGGTCCCCAGGATGTCACAATGGGTACTGGAGACAAAGAGGGGGTCCCCATGGTGTCACAATGGGCCCAAGTGACAAGGAGGGTCCCCACAGTGCCACGATGGGTCCTGGGGACAAGGGCGTTCCCCAGATGTCACAGTGGGCCCTGGGGACAAAAGGGGTCCCCAGGATTTCACAATAGGACTGGGGATAAAGGGGGGTCATGGGATGTCACAATGGGCCCTGGGGACAAGGGAGATCCCCATGGTGTCACAATAAGCCCTGGGGACAAAGTGGGGTCCTGGGATGTCACAATGGGCCCCAGTGACAAAGGTGGTCCCCTGAATGTTACAATGGGTCCTGAGGACAGTGGGGGGTCCTGGGACGTCACAATGGGCCCTGGGGACAAGGAGGGATCCCCAGGATGTCACAATGGGCCCTGGGGACAAGGGGGGGTCCCCAGGATGTCACAGTGTGCCCTGGGTACAAAGAGGCGTCCCCGGAATGTCAAAATCGGCCCTGGGGACAAAGGGCGGTCCTCAGGATATCACAATGGGCCCTGGGGACAAAGGGTGGTCGCCAGGATATCACAATGGGCTCTGGTGACAATGGGGTCCCCAGGATGTCACAATGGGCCCTGGGGACAAGTTGGGGTCCCCTGAATTTCACAATGGGCCCTGGGGACAAAGAGGGCTCCCCAGCATATCACAATGGGCCCTGGGGACAAGGGGGGGTCCTGGGACGTCACAATGGGCCCTGGGGACAAGGGGGGGTCCCCAGGATGTCACAATGGGCTCTGGGGACAAGGAGGGTCCCCAGCATGTCACAATGGGCCCTGGGGACAAAGGGGGGGTCCCCAGGATGTCACAATGTGCGCTGGGGACAAAGAGAGTCCCCAGCATGTCACAATGGGCCCTGGGGACAAAGGCGGTCCCCACGGTATCAGAATGGGTCCTGGGGACAAGTGGAGTCCCCTGAAAGTCACAATGGGCCCTGGGGACAAAGGGGGGTCCTGGGATGTCACAATGGGCCCTGGGGACAAAGGCGGTGTCCCCATGGTGCCACAATGGGCCCTGGGAGCAAGGGGGTGGCCAGGATGTCACAATGGACGATGAGGACAAGCGGGGGTCTCCATGGTGTCACAATGGGCCCCAGTGACAAAGGGGGTCCCCTGAATGTCACAATAGGTCCTGGGGACAATGGGGGGTCCTGGGACGCAACAATGGGCCCTGGGGAAAAGGAGGGATCCCCAGGATGTCACAATGGGCCCTGGGGACAATGGGGGGTCCTGGGACGTCACAATGGGCCCTGGGGACAAGGGGGGGTCCCCAGGATGTCACAATGGGCCCTGGGGACAAGGGTGGGTCCCCAGGATGTCACAATGGGCCTTGGGGACAAGGTGGTCCCGAGGATGTCACAATGGGCCCTGGGGACAATGGGGGGTCCTGGGATGTCACAATGGGCCCTAGGGACAATGTGGGGTCCCCAGGATGTCACAATGAAGTCTTGGGACAAAGGGGGTCCCCAGGATGTCACAATGGGGCCTGGAAACCAGGGGGGGTCCTGGGATGTCACAATGGGCCCCAGTGACAAAAGGGGTCCCTATGGTGCCACAATGGGCCCTGGGGACAAAGGGGGTCCCCTGGATGTCACAATGGACTCTGGGGACAAGGAGGGTCCCCAGGATGTCACAATGGGCCCTGGGGACAAAGGGGGTCCGCACGGTATCAGAATGAGCCCTGGGGACAAGGGGGGGTCCCCAGGATGTCACAATGGGCCCTGGGGACAAGGGGGGGTCCCCAGGATGTCACAATGGGCCCTGGGGACAAAGAGGGGTCCCCTGAATGTCACAATGGGCCCTGGGGACAAGGGGGTGCAGAGGATGTCACAATGGGCCCTGGGGACAATGGGGGGTCCTGGGACATCACAATGGGCCCTGGGGACAAGGAGGGATCCCCAGGATGTCACAATGGGTCCTGGGGACAATGGGGGGTCCTGGGACGTCACAATGGGCCCTGGGGACAAGGGGGGGTCCCCAGGATGTCACAATGGGCCCTGGGGACAAGGGCGTGCCGAGGATGTCACAATGGGCCCTGGAGACAATGGGGGGTCCTGGGATGTCACAATGGGCCCTGGGGACAAGAGGGGGTCCCCAGGAAGTCACAATGGGCCTTGGGAACAAGGGGGTCCCCCAGATATCACAATGGGCCCTGGGGACAATGTAAGGTCCTGGCCTGTCACAATGGACCCTGAGGACAAGGGGGGATCCCAGGATGTCACAATGAAGTCTTGGGACAAAGGGGGTCCCCAGGATGTCACAATGGGCCCTGGGGACAAAGGGGGTCCCCACGGTGTCAGAATGGGCCCTGGGGACAAGGGGGGTCCCCTGAATATCACAATGGGCCATGGGGACAATGGGGGGTCCTGGGATGTCACAATGAGCCCTGGGGACAAGGGTGGTACCCACGGTGTCACAATGGGCCCTGGGCAAAAGGGGGGGTCCCCATAGTGTCACAATGGACCCTGGGGACAAGGGGGTGCCGAGTATGTCACAATGGGCCCTGGGGACAATGGGGGGTCCTGGGACCTCACAATGGGCCCTGAGGACAATGGTGGGTCCCCTGAATGTCAAAATGGGCCCTGGGGACAAAGGGGGGTCCGCAGGATGTCACAATAGGCACTGGGGATAAAGTGGGGTCCTGGGATGTCACAATGGGCTCCAGTGACAAAGAGGGTCCTCATGGTGCCACAATGGGCCCTGGGGACAAAGGGGGTCCCCTGGATGTCACAATGGGCTCTGGGGACAAGGAGGGTCCCCAGGATGTCACAATGGGCCCTGGGGACAAGGAGGGTCCCCAGGATGTCACAATGGGCCCTGGGGACAAAGGGGGTCCCCACGGTATCAGAATGGGCCCTGGGGACAAAGTGGAATCCTGGGATGTCACAATGACCCCCAGTGACAAAGGGGTTCCCCATGGTGCCACAATGGGCCCTGGGGACAAAAGGGGTCCCCAGGATTTCACAATAGCACTGGGGATAAAGGGGGGTCATGGGATGTCACAATGGGCCCTGGGGACAAGGGAGATCCCCATGGTGTCACAATAAGCCCTGGGGACAAAGTGGGGTCCTGGGATGTCACAATGGGCCCCAGTGACAAACGGGGTCTCCATGGTGCCACAATGGGCCGTGGGGACAAATGGGGTCCCCAGGATGTCACAATGAACCCTGGGGACAAAGGGTGGTCCTGGGACATTTCAACGGGCCCTCGGGACCAGGGTGGGTTCTGGGATGTCACAATGGGCCCCGGTGACAAAGAGGGTCCTCATGGTGCCACAATGGGCCCTGGGGACAAAGGGGGTCCCCTGGATGTCACAATGGGCTCTGGGGACAAAGGGAGGTGTCGACGGTGTCAAAATGGGCCCTGGGGACAAAGGGCGTCCCCAGGATGTCACCATGGGCCCTGGGGACAATAGGGGGTCCTGGGATGTCACAATGAGCCCTGCGGACAAGGGGGGTACCCACGGTGTCACAATGGGTCCTGGACACAAGGGGGGGTCCGCATAGTGTCACAATGGGTCCTGGGGACAAGTGGGGTCCCCAGGATGTCACAATAGGTCCTGGGGACAATGTGGGGTCCCCTGAATGTCACAATGGGCCCTGGGGACAATGTGGGGTCCTGGGATGTCACAATGGGCCCCCGTGACAAACGGGGGCCCCTGAATGTCACAATGGGCCCTGGGGACAATGGGGGGTCCTGGGACGTCACAATGGGTCCTGGGGACAAGGAGGGATCCCCAGGATGTCACAATGGGCCCTGGGGACAATGGCGGGTCCTGGGACGTCACAATGGGCCCTGGGGACAAGGGGGGGTCCCCAGGATGTCACAATGGGCCCTGGGGACAAAGAGGGGTCCCCTGAATGTCACAATGGGCCCTGGGCACAAGGGGGTGCCGAGGATGTCACAATGGGCCCTGGGGACAATGGAGGGTCCTGGGACCTTACAATGGGCCCTGAGGACAATGGTGGGTCCCCTGAATGTCACAATGGGCCCTGGGGACAAAGAGGGGTCCGCAGGATGTCACAATGGGCACTGGGGACAAAGGGGGGCGTCCCCATGGTGTCACAATGGGCTCAAGTGACAAGGAGGGTCCCCACGGTGCCACGATGGGTCCTGGGGACAAGGGCGTCCCCCAGATGTCACAATGGGTCCTGGGGACAATGGGGTTGCCCAGGATGTCACAATAGGCCCTGGGGACAATGGGAGTCCCCAAGGTGTCAGAACGAGCCCTGGGGACAAAGTGGAATCCTGGAATGTCACGATGGTCCCCAGTGACAAAGGGGTTCCCCATGGTGTCATAATGGGCCCTGGGGACAAAAGGGGTCCCCAGGATTTCACAATAGCACTGGGGACAAAGGGGGGTCCTGGGATGTCACAATGGGCTCCAGTGACAAAGAGGGTCCTCATGGTGCCACAATGGGCCCTGGGGACAAAGGGGGTCCCCTGGATGTCACAATGGGCTCTGGGGACAAGGAGGGTCCCCAGGATGTCACAATGGGCCCTGGGGACAAAGGGGGTCCCCACGGTATCAGAATGGGCCCTGGGGACAAAGGGGGGTCCCCTGAATGTCACAATGGGCCCTGGGGACAATGGGGGGTCCTGGGACGTCACAATGGGCCCTGGGGACAAGGGGGGGTCCCTAGGATGTCACAATGGGCCCTGGGGACAAAGAGGGGTCCCCTGAATGTCACAATGGGCCCTGGGGACAAGGTAGTGCAGTGGATGTCACAATGGGCCCTGGGGTCAATGGGGGGTGTCCAGGATGTGAGAATGAGTCCTGAGGACAAGGGGGGGTCCCCATGGTGTCACAATAGGCCCTGGGGACAAAGTGGGGTCCAAGAATGTCACAATGGGCCCTGGGGACAAAAGGGGTTGCCATGGTGCCACAATGGGCCCTGGGGTCAAAGGGGGTCCCCATGGTGCTACAATGGGCCCTGGGGACAAAGGGGGGTCCTGGGATGTCACAATGGGCCCTGGGGACAAAGGGGGTGTCCCCATGGTGCCACAACAGGCCCTGGGAGCAAGGGGATGGCCAGGATGTCACAATGGGTCCTGGGGAAAATGGGGGGTGCCCAGGATGTCACAATGGACCCTGAGGACAAGCGGGGGTCTCCATGGTGTCACAATGGGCCCCAGTGACAAAGGCGATCCCCTGAATGTCACAATCGGTCCTGGGGACAATGGGGGGTCCTGGGACCTCACAATGGGCCCTGAGGACAATGGTGGGTCCCCTGAAGGTCACAATGGGCCCTGGGGACAAAGGGGGGTCCGCAGAATGTCACAATGGGCACTGGGGACAAAGGGGGGTCCGCAGAATGTCACAATGGGCACTAGGGACAAAGGGGGGGTCCCCATAGTGTCACAATGGGCCCAAGTGACAAGGAGGGTCCCCACGGTGCCACGATGGGTCCTGGGGACAAGGGCGTCCCCCAGATGTCACAATCGCCCCCAGTGACAAAGGGGTTCCCCATGGTGCCACAATGGGCCCTGGGGACAAAAGGGGTCCCCAGGATTTCACAATAGCACTGGGGACAAAGGGGGGTCATGGGATGTCACAATGGGCCCTGGGGACAAGGGAGATCCCCATGGTGTCACAATAAGCCCTGGGGACAAAGTGGGGTCCTGGGATGTCACAATGGGCTCTGGGGACAAGGAGGGTCCCCAGGATGTCACAATGGGCCCTGGGGACAAAGGGGGGTCCTGGGATGTCACAATGGGCTCCAGTGACAAAGAGGGTCCTCATGGTGCCACAATGGGCCCTGGGGACAAAGGGGGTCCCCTGGATGTCACAATGGGCTCTGGGGACAAGGAAGGTCTCCAGGATGTCACAATGGGCCCTGGGGACAAAGAGCGTCCCCAGCATGTCACAATGGGCCCTGGGGACAAAGGGGGTCCCCACGGTATCAGAATGGGCCCTGGGGACAAAGGGGGGTCCCCTGAATGTCACAATGGGCCCTGGGGACAATGGGGGGTCCTGGGACGTCACAATGGGCCCTGGGGACAAGGGGGGGTCCCCAGGATGTCACAATGGGCCATGGGGAAAAAGAGGGGTCCCCTGAATGTCACAATGGGCCCTGGGGACAAGGAGGGATCCCCAGGATGTCACAATGGGCCCTGGAGACAATGGGGGGTCCTGGGACGTCACTATGGGCCCTGGGGACAAGGGGGGGTCCCCAGGATGTCACAATGGGCCTTGGGGACAAGGGGGTGCCCAGGATGTCACAATGGGCCCTGGGGACAATGGGGGGTCCTGGGACGTCACAATGGGCCCTGGGGACAAGGGGGGGTCCCCAGGATCTCACAATGGGCCCTGGGGACAAAGAGGGGTGCCCTGAATGTCACAATGGGCCCTGGGGACAAGGGGGTGCAGAGGATGTCACAATGGGCCCTGGGGACAAGGGTGGGTCCCCAGGATGTCACAATCGGCCCTGGGGACAATGGGGGGTCCTGGGATGTCACAATGGGCCCTGGGGACAATGTGGGGTCCCCAGGATGTCACAATGAAGTCTTGGGACAAAGGGGGTCCCCAGGATGTCACAATGGGGCCTGGAAACCAGGGGGGGTCCTGGGATGTCACAATGGGCCCTGGGGACAATGTGGGGTCCCCAGGATGTCACAATGAAGTCTTGGGACAAAGGGGGTCCCCAGGATGTCACAATGGGGCCTGGAAACCAGGGGGGGTCCTGGGATGTCACGATGGGCCCCAGTGACAAAAGGGGTCCCTATGGTGCCACAATGGGCCCTGGGGACAAAGGGGGTCCCCAGGATATCACAATGGGCCCTGGGGACAAAGGGGGTCCCCACGGTATCAGAATGGGCCCTGGGGACAAGGGGGTGTCCCCAGGATGTCACAATGGGCCCTGCGGACAAGGGTGGTACCCACGGTGTCACAATGGGCCCTGGGCACAAGGGGGGGTCCCCATAGTGTCACAATGGGTCCTGGGGACAAGTGGGGTCCCCAGGATGTCACAATGGGTCCTGGGGACAAGTGGGGTCCCCTGAAAGTCACAATGGGCCCTGGGGACAATGTGGGGTCCTGGGATGTCACAATGGGCCCCAGTGACAAACGGGGGCCCCTGAATGTCACAATGGGCCCTGGGGACAAGGGGGTGCAGAGGATGTCACAATGGGCCCTGGGGACAATGGGGGGTCCTGGGACATCACAATAGGCCCTGGGGACAAGGAGGGATCCCCAGGATGTCACAATGGGCCCTGGAGACAATGGGGGGTCCTGGGACGTCACTATGGGCCCTGGGGACAAGGGTGGGTCCCCAGGATGTCACAATGGGCCTTGGGGACAAGGGGGTCCCGAGGATGTCACAATGGGCCTTGGGGACAAGGGGGTCCCCAGGATGTCACAATGGGCCTTGGGGACAAGGGGGTCCCGAGGATGTCACAATGGGCCCTGGGGACAATGGGGGGTCCTGGGATGTCACAATGGGCCCTGGGGACAATGTGGGGTCCCCAGGATGTCACAATGAAGTCTTGGGAGAAATGGGGTCCCCAGGATGTCACAATGGGGCCTGGAAACCAGGGGGGGTCCTGGGATGTCACAATGGGCCCCAGTGACAAAAGGGGTCCCTATGGTGCCACAATGGGCCCTGGGGACAAAGGGGGTCCCCTGGATGTCACAATGGACTCTGGGGACAAGGAGGGTCCCCAGGATGTCACAATGGGCCCTGGGGACAAAGGGGGTCCCCACGGTATCAGATTGGGCCCTGGGGACAAGGGGGGTCCCCAGGATGTCACAATGGGCCCTGGGGACAAGGGGGTGTCCCCAGGATGTCACAATGGGCCCTGCGGACAAGGGTGGTACCCACGGTGTCACAATGGGCCCTGGGCACAAGGGGGGGTCCCCATAGTGTCACAATGGGTCCTGGGGACAAGTGGGGTCCCCAGGATGTCACAATGGGCCCTGGGGACAATGTGGGGTCCCCTGAATTTCACAATGGGCCCTGGGGACAAGGGGGTGCCGAGGATGTCACAATGGGCCCTGGGGACAATGGGGGGTCCTGGGACCTCACAGTGGGCCCTGAGGACAGTGGTGGGTCCCCTGAATGTCAAAATGGGCCCTGGGGACAAAGGGGGGTCCGCAGGATGTCACAATGGGCACTGGGGACAAAGGGGGTGTCCCCAGGATGTCACAGTGGGCCCTGGGGACAATGGCGGGTCCTGGGACGTCACAATGGGCCCTGGGGACAAGGGGGGGTCCCCTGGATGTCACAATGGGCCCTGGGGATAAGGAGGGATTCCCAGGATGTCACAATGGGCCCTGGGGACAAGGGGGGATTCCCAGGATGTCACAATGGGCCCTGGGGACAAGGGGGTGTCCCCAGGATGTCACAATGGGCCCTGCGGACAAGGGTGGTACCCACGGTGTCACAATGGGTACTGGGCACAAGGGGGGGTCCCTATAGTATCACAATGGGTGCTGGGGACAAGTGGGGTCCCCTGAAAGTCACAATGGGCCCTGGGGACAATGGGGGGTCCTGGGACCTCACAGTGGGCCCTGAGGACAATGGTGGGTCCCCTGAATGTCAAAATGGGCCCTGGGGACAAAGGGGGGTCCGCAGGATGTCACAATGGGCACTGGGGACAAAGGGGGTGTCCCCAGGATGTCACAGTGGGCCCTGGGGACAATGGCGGGTCCTGGGACGTCACAATGGGCCCTGGGGACAAGGGGGGGTCCCCTGGATTTCACAATGGGCCCTGGGGACAAGGGGGGATTCCCAGGATGTCACAATGGGCCCTGGGGACAAGGGGGTGTCCCCAGGATGTCACAATGGGCCCTGCGGACAAGGGTGGTACCCACGGTGTCACAATGGGCACTGGGCACAAGGGGGGGTCCCTATAGTATCACAATGGGTCCTGGGGACAAGTGGGGTCCCCTGAAAGTCACAATGGGCCCTGGGGACAATGTGGGGTCCTGGGATGTCACAATGGGCCCCAGTGACAAACGGGGGCCCCTGAATGTCACAATGGGCCCTGGGGACAAGGGGGTGCAGAGGATGTCACAATGGGCCCTGGGGACAATGGGGGGTCCTGGGACATCACAATAGGCCCTGGGGACAAGGAGGGATCCCCAGGATGTCACAATGGGCCCTGGAGACAATGGGGGGTCCTGGGACGTCACAATGGGCCCTGGGGACAAGGGTGGGTCCCCAGGATGTCACAATGGGCCTTGGGGACAAGGGGGCCCCGAGGATGTCACAATGGGCCCTGGGGACAATGGGGGGTCCTGGGATGTCACAATGGGTCCTGGGGACAATGTGGGGTCCCCAGGATGTCACAATGGGTACTGGAGACAAAGAGGGGGTCCCCAAGGTGTCACAATGGGCCCAAGTGACAAGGTGGGTCCCCACAGTGCCACGATGGGTCCTGGGGACAAGGGCGTTCCCCAGATGTCACAGTGGGCCCTGGGGACAAAAGGGGTCCCCAGGATTTCACAATAGCACTGGGGATAAAGGGGGGTCATGGGATGTCACAATGGGCCCTGGGGACAAGGGAGATCCCCATGGTGTCACAATAAGCCCTGGGGACAAAGTGGGGTCCTGGGATGTCACAATGGGCCCCAGTGACAAAGGTGGTCCCCTGAATGTTACAATGGGTCCTGAGGACAGTGGGGGGTCCTGGGACGTCACAATGGGCCCTGGGGACAAGGAGGGATCCCCAGGATGTCACAATGGGCCCTGGGGACAAGGGGGGGTCCCCAGGATGTCACAATGGGCCCTGGGGACAACGGGGGGTCCTAAGACGTCACAATGGGCCCTGGGGCCAAGCAGGGATCCCCAGGATGTCACAATGGGCCCTGGGGACAAGGGGGGTTCCCCAGGATGTCACAATGGGCCCTGGGGACAACGGGGGGTCCTAAGACGTCACAATGGGCCCTGGGGCCAAGCAGGGATCCCCAGGATGTCACAATGGGCCCTGGACACAATGGGGGGTCCTGGGACGTCACAATGGGCCCCGTTGACAAGGGGGCATCCCCAGGATGTCAAAATGCGCCCTGGGGCCCAGGGGGGTCCTGCGATGTCACAATGGGCCCTGGGGACAAAGGGGGTCCCCTGGATGTCACAATGGACTCTGGGGACAAAGGGGATCCCCACGGTATCAGAATGGGCCCTGGGGAAAAAGGGGGGTCCTGGGATGTCACAATGAGCCCTGCGGACAAGGGTGGTACCCACGGTGTCACAATGGGCCCTGGGCACAAGGGGGGGTCCCCATAGTGTCACAATGGGTCCTGGGGACAAGTGGGGTCCCCAGGATGTGACAATGTGTCCTGGGGACAATGTGGGGTCCTGGGATGTCACAATGGGCCCCAGTGACAAAGGGGCCCCCTGAATGTCACAATGGGTCCTGGGAACAATCGGGGGTCCTGGGACGTCACAATGGGCCCTGGGGACAAGGAGGGATCCCCAGGATGTCACAATGGGCCCTGGGGACAATGGGGGGTCCTGGGACGTCACAATGGGCCCCAGTGACAAGGGGGGGTCCCCAGGATGTCACAGTGTGCCCTGGGTACAAAGAGGCGTCCCCGGAATGTCAAAATCGGCCCTGGGGACAAAGGGCGGTCCTCAGGATATCACAATGGGCCCTGGGGACAAAGGGTGGTCGCCAGGATATCACAATGGGCTCTGGTGACAATGGGGTCCCCTGAATTTCACAATGGGTCCTGGGGACAAAGAGGGCTCCCCAGCATATCACAATGGGCCCTGGGGACAATGGGGGGTCCTGGGACGTCACAATGGGCCCTGGGGACAAGGGGGGGTCCCCAGGATGTCACAATGGGCTCTGGGGACAAGGAGGGTCCCCAGCATGTCACAATGGGCCCTGGGGACAAAGGGGGGGTCCCCAGGATGTCACAATGTGCGCTGGGGACAAAGAGAGTCCCCAGCATGTCACAATGGGCCCTGGGGACAAAGGGGGTCCCACGGTATCAGAATGGGTCCTGGGGACAATTGGAGTCCCCTGAAAGTCACAATGGGCCCTGGGGACAAAGGGGGGTCCTGGGATGTCACAATGGGCCCTGGGGACAAAGGCGGTGTCCCCATGGTGCCACAATGGGCCCTGGGAGCAAGGGGGTGGCCAGGATGTCACAATGGACCCTGAGGACAAGCGGGGGTCTCCATGGTGTCACAATGGGCCCCAGTGACAAAGGGGGTCCCCTGAATGTCACAATAGGTCCTGGGGACAATGGGGGGTCCTGGGACGCAACAATGGGCCCTGGGGAAAAGGAGGGATCCCCAGGATGTCACAATGGGCCCTGGGGACAATGGGGGGTCCTGGGACGTCACAATGGGCCCTGGGGACAAGGGGGGGTCCCCAGGATGTCACAATGGGCCCTGGGGACAAAGAGGGGTCCCCTGAATGTCACAATGGGCCCTGGGGACAAGGGGGTGCAGAGGATGTCACAATGGGCCCTGGGGACAATGGGGGGTCCTGGGACGTCACAATGGGCCCTGGGGACAAGGAGGGATCCCCAGGATGTCACAACGGGCCCTGGGGACAATGGGGGGTCCTGGGACGTCACAATGGGCCCTAGGGACAAAGGGGGGTCCCCAGGATGTCACAATGGGCCCTGGGGACAAGGGCGTGCCGAGGATGTCACAATGGGCCCTGGAGACAATGGGGGGTCCTGGGATGTCACAATGGGCCCTGGGGACAAGGGGGGGTCCCCAGGAAGTCACAATGGGCCTTGGGAACAAGGGGGTCCCCCAGATATCACAATGGGCCCTGGGGACAATGTAAGGTCCTGGCCTGTCACAATGGACCCGGAGGACAAGGGGGGACCCCAGGATGTCACAATGAAGTCTTGGGACAAAGGGGGTCCCCAGGATGTCACAATGGGCCCTGGGGACAAAGGGGGTCCCCACGGTGTCAGAATGGGCCCTGGGGACAAGGGGGATCCCCTGAATATCACAATGGGCCATGGGGACAATGGGGGGTCCTGGGATGTCACAATGAGCCCTGGGGACAAGGGTGGTACCCACGGTGTCACAATGGGCCCTGGGCAAAAGGGGGGGGTCCCCATAGTGTCACAATGGACCCTGGGGACAAGGGGGTGCCGAGTATGTCACAATGGGCCCTGGGGACAATGGGGGGTCCTGGGACCTCACAATGGGCCCTGAGGACAATGGTGGGTCCCCTGAATGTCAAAATGGGCCCTGCGGACAAGGGGGGTACCCACGGTGTCACAATGGGCCCTGGACACAAGGGGGGGTCCGCATAGTGTCACAATGGGTCCTGGGGACAAGTGGGGTCCCCAGGATGTCACAATAGGTCCTGGGGACAATGTGGGGTCCCCTGAATGTCACAATGGGCCCTGGGGACAATGTGGGGTCCTGGGATGTCACAATGGGCCCCCGTGACAAACGGGGGCCCCTGAATGTCACAATGGGCCCTGGGGACAATGGGGGGTCCTGGGACGTCACAATGGGTCCTGGGGACAAGGAGGGATCCCCAGGATGTCACAATGGGCCCTGGGGACAATGGCGGGTCCTGGGACGTCACAATGGGCCCTGGGGACAAGGGGGGGTCCCCAGGATGTCACAATGGGCCCTGGGGACAAAGAGGGGTCCCCTGAATGTCACAATGGGCCCTGGGCACAAGGGGGTGCCGAGGATGTCACAATGGGCCCTGGGGACAATGGAGGGTCCTGGGACCTTACAATGGGCCCTGAGGACAATGGTGGGTCCCCTGAATGTCACAATGGGCCCTGGGGACAAAGAGGGGTCCGCAGGATGTCACAATGGGCACTGGGGACAAAGGGGGGCGTCCCCATGGTGTCACAATGGGCTCAAGTGACAAGGAGGGTCCCCACGGTGCCACGATGGGTCCTGGGGACAAGGGCGTCCCCCAGATGTCACAATGGGCCCTGGGGACAATGGGGTTGCCCAGGATGTCACAATAGGCCCTGGGGACAATGGGAGTCCCCAAGGTGTCAGAACGAGCCCTGGGGACAAAGTGGAATCCTGGAATGTCACAATGACCCCCAGTGACAAAGGGGTTCCCCATGGTGTCATAATGGGCCCTGGGGACAAAAGGGGTCCCCAGGATTTCACAATAGCACTGGGGATAAAGGGGGGTCATGGGATGTCACAATGGGCCCTGGGGACAAGGGAGATCCCCATGGTGTCACAATAAGCCCTGGGGACAAAGTGGGGTCCTGGGATGTCACAATGGGCCCCAGTGACAAACGGGGTCTCCATGGTGCCACAATGGGCCGTGGGGACAAATGGGGTCCCCAGGATGTTACAATGAACCCTGGGGACAAAGGGTGGTCCTGGGACATTTCAACGGGCCCTTGGGACCAGGGTGGGTCCTGGGATGTCACAATGGGCCCCGGTGACAAAGAGGGTCCTCATGGTGCCACAATGGGCCCTGGGGACAAAGGGGGTCCCCTGGATGTCACAATGGGCTCTGGGGACAAAGGGGGGTGTCGACGGTGTCAAAATGGGCACTGGGGACAAAGGGCGTCCCCAGGATGTCACCATGGGCCCTGGGGACAATAGGGGGTCCTGGGATGTCACAATGAGCCCTGCGGACAAGGGTGGTACCCATGGTGTCACAATGGGCCCTGGACACAAGGGGGGGTCCGCATAGTGTCACAATGGGTCCTGGGGACAAGTGGGGTCCCCAGGATGTCACAATAGGTCCTGGGGACAATGTGGGGTCCCCTGAATGTCACAATGGGCCCTGGGGACAATGTGGGGTCCTGGGATGTCACAATGGGCCCCCGTGACAAACGGGGGCCCCTGAATGTCACAATGGGCCCTGGGGACAATGGGGGGTCCTGGGACGTCACAATGGGTCCTGGGGACAAGGAGGGATCCCCAGGATGTCACAATGGGCCCTGGGGACAATGGCGGGTCCTGGGATGTCACAATGGGCCCTGGGGACAAGGGTGGGTCCCCAGGATGTCACAATGGGCCCTGGGGACAAAGAGGGGTCCCCTGAATGTCACAATGGGCCCTGGGCACAAGGGGGTGCCGAGGATGTCACAATGGGCCCTGGGGACAATGGAGGGTCCTGGGACCTTACAATGGGCCCTGAGGACAATGGTGGGTCCCCTGAATGTCACAATGGGCCCTGGGGACAAAGGGGGGCGTCCCCATGGTGTCACAATGGGCTCAAGTGACAAGGAGGGTCCCCACGGTGCCACGATGGGTCCTGGGGACAAGGGCGTCCCCCAGATGTCACAATGGGCCCTGGGGACAATGGGGTTGCCCAGGATGTCACAATAGGCCCTGGGGACAATGGGAGTCCCCAAGGTGTCAGAACGAGCCCTGGGGACAAAGTGGAATCCTGGAATGTCACAATGGCCCCCAGTGACAAAGGGGTTCCCCATGGTGTCATAATGGGCCCTGGGGACAAAAGGGGTCCCCAGGATTTCACAATAGCACTGGGGACAAAGGGGGGTCCTGGGATGTCACAATGGGCTCCAGTGACAAAGAGGGTCCTCATGGTGCCACAATGGGCCCTGGGGACAAAGGGGGTCCCCTGGATGTCACAATGGGCTCTGGGGACAAGGAGGGTCCCCAGGATGTCACCATGGGCCCTGGGGACAAAGGGGGTCCCCACGGTATCAGAATGGGCCCTGGGGACAAAGGGGGGTCCCCTGAATGTCACAATGGGCCCTGGGGACAATGGGGGGTCCTGGGACGTCACAATGGGCCCTGGGGACAAGGGGGTTCCCTAGGATGTCACAATGGGCCCTGGGGACAAGGGGGGGTCCCTAGGATGTCACAATGGGCACTGGGGACAAAGGGGGTCCCCATGGTGTCACAATGGGCCTTGAGGACAATGGGGTCTCCCCAGGATGTCACAATGGGCCTTGGGGACAAAGGGGTGTCCCCTGAATGTGCATAATGGGCCCTGGGGACAAAGGGGGTCCCTTAATTGTCACAATGGGCCCTGGGGACAAGGGGGGTCCCTTAATTGTCACAATGGGCCCTGGGGACAAAGTGGGGTCCTGGAATGTCACAATGGGCCCAGAGGACAAAGGGGGTGCCCATGGTGCCACAGTGGGCCCTGGGGACAAAGGGGGTCCTGAGACGTCACAATGGGCCCTGGGGAAAAGGCGGGGTCCCCACGGTGTCACAATGGGCCCTGGGGACAATGGGGGGTCCTGGGATGTCACAATGGGCCCCAGTGACAAAGGGGGTCCCCATGGTGCGACAACGAGCTCTGGGGATAAAGAGGGTCTCCAGGATGTCACAATGGGCCCTGGGGACAAAGGAAGTCCCCAGAATGCCACAATGGGTCCTGGAAAGAAGTGGGGTCCCCAACGTGTCACAATGGGCCTTGGGGACAAAGGGGGGTCCCCAGGATGTCACAATGGGCCCCGGGGACAAAGGGGTCCCCAGGATGTCACAATGGGTACTGGGGACAAAGGCGGGGTCCCCATGGTGTCACAATGGACCCAAGTGACAGGACGAGTCCCCACGGTACCACTATGGGCCCTGGAGACCAGGGGGTTCCCCGGATTTCACAATGGGCCCTGGGGACTAGGGGGGGGGGGTTCCCTCGGTGCCACGATGGGCCCTGGGGACAAGGGGGTCCCCAGGATGTCACAATGGGCCCTGAGGACAAATTGGGGTTCTGGGATGTCACAATGGGCCCTGGGGACAAAGGGGGTGTCCATGGTGCCACAATGGGCCCTGGGGACAAAGAGGGGTCCCCAGAATGTCACAATGGGCCCTGTGGACATTTGGGGTCCTCAGAATGTCACAATGGGCCGTGGGAACAATAGGGGGTCCTGGGACGTCACAATGGGCCCTGGAGTAAAGGGGGGTCCCCAGGATGTCACAATAGGCCCTGGGGACAAAGAGGAGTCCCCTGAATGTCATAATGGGCCCTGAGGACAAGGAGGGTCTCCACGGTGTCACAATGGGCCCTGGGGACAATGGGGGGTCCTGGGATGTCACAATAGGCCCTGGGGACAAAGGGGGTCCCCATGATTTCACAATGGGCCCAGGGGACAATGGGGCATCCTGGGACGTCACAATGGGCCCTGGGGACAAAGGGGGTCCCCATGGTGTCACAACGGCCCTGGGGATAAAGGGGGACCCCATGATGTGTATAATGGGGCCTGGGGACAATGGGGGGTCCTGGGATGTCACAATGGGCTCTGGGGACAATAGGGGGTCCTGGGACGTCACAATGGGCCCTGGAGAAAAGGGGGGGTCCTGGCATGTCACAATAGGCCCTGGGAACAAAGGGGGTCTTCAGGATGTCACAATAGGCCCTGGGGACAAAGGGGGTCCCCAGGATGTCACAATAGGCCCTGGGGAAAAAGAGGGCTCCCCAGGATATCACAATGGGCCCTGGGGACAAAGAGGGGTCCACAGGATGTGCACAATGGGCCCTGGGGACAAAGGGGGCTCCCCAGGATATCACAATGGGCTCTGGTGACATAGGGGTCCCCAAGATGTCACAACGGGTCCTGGGGACAAGGGGGGTCCCAAGGATGTCACAATGGGCACTGGAGACAAAGGGGGGGTCCCCACGGTGCCACGATGGGCCCTGGGGACAAGGGGGTCCCCAGGATGTAACAATGTGCCCTTGGGACAATGGGGGCTCCTGCGATGTCACAATGGGCCCTGGGGACAAAGGGAGGCCCCAGGATGTCACAATGGACCCTGGAGACAAAAGGGGTCACCGGGATGTCACAATGGGCCCAGGGGACAACGAAGCATCCTGGGACGCCACAATGGGCCCGGGGAAAAAGGGGGGTCCCCAGGTTGTTCACAATGGGCCCTGGGGACAATGGGGGTCCTGGGATGTCACAATGAACCCTAGGGACAAAGGGGGTCCCCAGGATGTCACAATGGGCCCTGGGGATAAAGGGTACTCCCCAGGATGTCACAATAGGCCCTGGGGACAAAGGGGGTCCCCAGGATGTCACAACGGGCCCTGGGTACAAGGGGGGTCCCACCCTGTCACAATGAGCACTGGGGACAAAGGGGGTCCCCAGGATGTCACAATGGGCACTGGAGACAAAGGGGGGGTCTCCACGGTGCCACAATGGGCCCTGGGGACAAGAGGGTCCCCACGGTTTCACAATGGGCCCTGGGGACAAGGGGGATCCCCGCCCTGTCACAATGGGCCCTGGGGCCAAAGGGATCCCCAGGATGTCACAATGGGCCCTGGGGACTGCGGGGGGTACTAGGATGTCACAATGGGTCTTGGGGACAAAGGGGGTACCCAGGATGTCACAATGGGCCCTGGGGACAATGGGGGGTCCCTTGAAGGTCACAATGGGCCCATGGGACAAAGAGGGTGCCCACGGTGTCACAGTGGGCCCTGGCGACAAAGGGGGATCCCCAGGATGTCACAATGGGCCCCGGGGACAAAGTAAAATCCTGGAATGTCACAATGGTCCCCAGTGACAAAGGCGCTCCCCATGGTGCCACAATGGGCCCTGGGGACAAAGTGGGTCCCCAGGATTTCACAATGAGCACTGGGGACAAAGGGGGGTCCCAGGATGTCACAATGGGCCCTGTGGACAAGGGGGGGTTCCCATGGAGTCACAATGGGTCCTGGGGACAACGAGGCGTCCTGGGACGTCACAATGGGACTTGGGGACAAAGGGGGTCTTCCACAGTCTCACAATGGGCCCTAGAGACAAGGGGAGATCCCCAGGATGACACAATAGGCCCTGGGAACAAAGAGGAGTCCCCCTGAATGTCACAATGGGCCCTGGGGACAAGGGGGGTCCCCATGGTATCACAATAAGCCCTGGGGACAAAGTGGGGTCCTGGGATGTCACAACTGGCCCCAGTGACAAAGGGTGTCCCCATGGTGCCACAATGGGCCCTGGGGACAAAGAGGGTCCCCAGGATGTCACAATGGGCTTTGGGGACAAGGCGGAGTCCCCAGGATGTCACAATGGGGTCTTGGGACAAAGGGGGTCCCCAGGATGTCACAATGGTCCCTGGGGACAATGGGGGGTCCTGGGACGTCACAATGGGCCCTGGGGACAAAGGCGGTCCCAGGGTGTCACAATAAGCCATGGGGACAAGGGGGGTCCCCAGGATGTGACAATGGGCACTGGGGACAAAGGGGGGTCCCCACCGTGCCATGATGGGCCCTGGCGACAAGGGGGTCCCCAGGATGTCACAATAAGCCCTGGGGATGACTTGGGGTCCTGGGATGTCACAATGGGCCCCGGTGACAAAGGGGGTCCCCGTGGTGCCACAATGTGCCCCTGGGACAAAGGGGGTCCCCAGAATGTCATAATGGGCACTGGGGACAAGGGGGGTCCCCAGGATGTCACAAGTGGCCCTGGGGATAAAGGGGGTCCCCATGGTGCCACAATGTGCCCCTGGGACAAAGGGGTCCCCAGGATGTCACAATAAGCCCTGGGGAGAAGGGGGGTCCCCAGGATGTCAGAATGGGCCCTGGGGACAACGCGGGGTCCTGGGATGTCACAATGGGCCACGGGGACAAAGGCGATCCCCATGGTGTCACAATGGGCCCTGGGGACTGCGGGGGGTACTAGGATGTCACAATGGGTCTTGGGGACAAAGCAGGTACCCAGGATGTCAGAATGGGCACTGGGGACAATGGGGGGTCCCTTGAAGGTCACAATGGGCCCATGGGACAAAGAGGGTGCCCACGGTGTCACAGTGGGCCCTGGCGACAAAGGGGGATCCCCAGGATGTCACAATGGGCCCCGGGGACAAAGTAAAATCCTGGAATGTCACAATGGTCCCCAGTGACAAAGGCGCTCCCCATGGTGCCACAATGGGCCCTGGGGACAAAGTGGGTCCCCAGGATTTCACAATGGGGTCTTGGGACAAAGGGGGTCCCCAGGATGTCACAATGGGGTCTTGGGACAAAGGGGGTCCCCAGGATGTCACAATGGGCTCTGGGGACAATAGGGGGTCCTGGGACGTCACAATGGGCCCTGGAGAAAAGGGGGGGTCCTGGCATGTCACAATAGGCCCTGGGGACAAAGGGGGTCTTCAGGATGTCACAATGGGCCCGGGGGACAAAGGGGGTCCCCAGGATGTCACAATAGGCCCTGGGGAAAAAGAGGGCTCCACAGGATATCACAATGGGCCCTGGGGACAAAGAGGGGTCCACAGGATGTGCACAATGGGCCCTGGGGACAAAGGGGGCTCCCCAGGATATCACAATGGGCTCTGGTGACATAGCGGTCCCCAAGATGTCACAACGGGTCCTGGGGACAAGGGGGGTCCCAAGGATGTCACAATGGGCACTGGAGACAAAGGGGGGGGTCCCCACGGTATCAGAATGGGCCCTGGGGACAAAGGGGGGTCCCCTGAATGTCACAATGGGCCCTGGGGACAATGGGGGGTCCTGGGACGTCACAATGGGCCCTGGGGACAAGGGGGGGTCGCTAGGATGTCACAATGGGCCCTGGGGACAAAGAGGGGTCCCCTGAATGTCACAATGGGCCCTGGGGACAAGGTAGTGCAGTGGATGTCACAATGGGCCCTGGGGTCAATGGGGGGTGTCCAGGATGTGAGAATGAGTCCTGAGGACAAGGGGGGGTCCCCATGGTGTCACAATAGGCCCTGGGGACAAAGTGGGGTCCAAGAATGTCACAATGGGCCCTGGGGACAAAAGGGGTTGCCATGGTGCCACAATGGGCCCTGGGGTCAAAGGGGGTCCCCATGGTGCTACAATGGGCCCTGGGGACAAAGGGGGGTCCTGGGATGTCACAATGGGCCCTGGGGACAAAGGGGGTGTCCCCATGGTGCCACAACAGGCCCCGGGAGCAAGGGGATGGCCAGGATGTCACAATGGGTCCTGGGGAAAATGGGGGGTGCCCAGGATGTCACAATGGACCCTGAGGACAAGCGGGGGTCTCCATGGTGTCACAATGGGCCCCAGTGACAAAGGCGATCCCCTGAATGTCACAATCGGTCCTGGGGACAATGGGGGGTCCTGGGACCTCACAATGGGCCCTGAGGACAATGGTGGGTCCCCTGAAGGTCACAATGGGCCCTGGGGACAAAGGGGGGTCCGCAGAATGTCACAATGGGCACTGGGGACAAAGGGGGGGTCCACATAGTGTCACAATGGGGCCAAGTGACAAGGAGGGTCCCCACGGTGCCACGATGGGTCCTGGGGACAAGGGCGTCCCCCAGATGTCACAATGGGCCCTGGGGACAATGGGGTTGCCCAGGATGTCACAATGGGCCCTGGGGACAATGGGAGTCCCCAAGGTGTCAGAACGAGCCCTGGGGTCAAAGTGGAATCCTGGAATGTCACAATGGCCCCCAGTGACAAAGAGGTTGCCAATGGTGCCACAATGGGCCCTGGGGACAAAAGGGGTCCCCAGGATTCCACAATAGCGCTGGGGACAAAGGGGGGTCATGGGATGTCACAATGGGCCCTGGGGACAAGGGAGATCCCCATGGTGTCACAATAAGCCCTGGGGACAAAGTGGGGTCCTGGGATGTCACAATGGGCTCTGGGGACAAGGAGGGTCCCCAGGATGTCACAATGGGCCCTGGGGACAAAGGGGGGTCCTGGGATGTCACAATGGGCTCCAGTGACAAAGAGGGTCCTCATGGTGCCACAATGGGCCCTGGGGACAAAGGGGGTCCCCTGGATGTCACAATGGGCTCTGGGGACAAGGAGGGTCCCCAGGATGTCACAATGGGCCCTGGGGACAAAGAGCGTCCCCAGCATGTCACAATGGGCCCTGGGGACAAAGGGGGTCCCCACGGTATCAGAATGGGCCCTGGGGACAAAGGGGGGTCCCCTGAATGTCACAATGGGCCCTGGGGACAATGGGGGGTCCTGGGACGTCACAATGGGCCCTGGGGACAAGGGGGGGTCCACAGGATGTCACAATGGGCCCTGGGGAAAAAGAGGGGTCCCCTGAATGTCACAATGGGCCCTGGGGACAAGGGGGTGCAGAGGATGTCACAATGGGCCCTGGGGACAATGGGGGGCCCTGGGACATCACAATGGGCCCTGAGGACAAGGAGGGATCCCCAGGATGTCACAATGGGTCCTGGGGACAATGGGGGGTCCTGGGACGTCACAATGGGCCCTGGGGACAAGGGGGGTTCCCCAGGATGTCACAATGGGCCCTGGGGACAAGGGGGTGCCGAGGATGTCACAATGGGCCCTGGGGACAATGGGGGGTCCTGGGACGTCACAATGGGCCCTGGGGACAAGGGGGGGTCCCCAGGATCTCACAATGGGCCCTGGGGACAAAGAGGGGTCCCCTGAATGTCACAATGGACCCTGGGGACAAGGGGGTGCAGAGGATGTCACAATGGGCCCTGGAGACAATGGGGGGTCCTGGGACGTCACAATGGGCCCTGGGGACAAGGGTGGGTCCCCAGGATGTCACAATGGGCCCTGGGGACAATGGGGGGTCCTGGGATGTCACAATGGGCCCTGGGGACAATGTGGGGTCCCCAGGATGTCACAATGAAGTCTTGGGACAAAGGGGGTCCCCAGGATGTCACAATGGGGCCTGGAAACCAGGGGGGGTCCTGGGATGTCACGATGGGCCCCAGTGACAAAAGGGGTCCCTATGGTGCCACAATGGGCCCTGGGGACAAAGGGGGTCCCCAGGATATCACAATGGGCCCTGGGGACAAAGGGGGTCCCCACGGTATCAGAATGGGCCCTGGGGACAAGGGGGTGTCCCCAGGATGTCACAATGGGCCCTGCGGACTAGGGTGGTACCCACGGTGTCACAATGGGCCCTGGGCACAAGGGGGGGTCCCCATAGTGTCACAATGGGTCCTGGGGACAAGTGGGGTCCCCAGGATGTCACAATGGGTCCTGGGGACAAGTGGGGTCCCCTGAAAGTCACAATGGGCCCTGGGGACAATGTGGGGTCCTGGGATGTCACAATGCGCCCTGGTGACAAACGGGGGCCCCTGAATGTCACAATAGGCCCTGGGGACAAGGGGGTGCAGAGGATGTCACAATGGGCCCTGGGGACAATGGGGGGTCCTGGGACATCACAATAGGCCCTGGGGACAAGGAGGGATCCCCAGGATGTCACAATGGGCCCTGGAGACAATGGGGGGTCCTGGGACGTCACAATGGGCCCTGGGGACAAGGGGGGGTCCCCAGGATGTCACAATGGGCCTTGGGGACAAGGGGGTCCCGAGGATGTCACAATGGGCCCTGGGGACAATGGGGGGTCCTGGGATGTCACAATGGGCCCTGGGGACAATGTGGGGTCCCCAGGATGTCACAATGAAGTCTTGGGACAAATGGGGTCCCCAGGATGTCACAATGGGACCTGGAAACCAGGGGGGGTCCTGGGATGTCACAATGGGCCCCAGTGACAAAAGGGGTCCCTATGGTGCCACAATGGGCCCTGGGGACAAAGGGGGTCCCCTGGATGTCACAATGGACTCTGGGGACAAGGAGGGTCCCCAGGATGTCACAATGGGCCCTGGGGACAAAGGGGGTCCCCACGGTATCAGAATGGGCCCTGGGGACAAGGGGGGTCCCCAGGATGTCACAATGGGCCCTGGGGACAAGGGGGTGTCCCCAGGATGTCACAATGGGCCCTGCGGACAAGGGTGGTACCCACGGTGTCACAATGGGCCCTGGGCACAAGGGGGGGTCCCCATAGTGTCACAATGGGTCCTGGGGACAAGTGGGGTCCCCAGGATGTCACAATGGGCCCTGGGGACAATGTGGGGTCCCCTGAATGTCACAATGGACCCTGGGGACAAGGGGGTGCCGAGGATGTCACAATGGGCCCTGGGGACAATGGGGGGTCCTGGGACCTCACAGTGGGCCCTGAGGACAATGGTGGGTCCCCTGAATGTCAAAATGGGCCCTGGGGACAAAGGGGGGTCCGCAGGATGTCACAATGGGCACTGGGGACAAAGGGGGTGTCCCCAGGATGTCACAGTGGGCCCTGGGGACAATGGCGGGTCCTGGGACGTCACAATGGGCCCTGGGGACAAGGGGGGGTCCCCTGGATGTCACAATGGGCCCTGGGAATAAGGAGGGATTCCCAGGATGTCACAATGGGCCCTGGGGACAAGGGGGGATTCCCAGGATGTCACAATGGGCCCTGGGGACAAGGGGGTGTCCCCAGGATGTCACAATGGGCCCTGCGGACAAGGGTGGTACCCACGGTGTCACAATGGGCACTGGGCACAAGGGGGGGTCCCTATAGTATCACAATGGGTCCTGGGGACAAGTGGGGTCCCCTGAAAGTCACAATGGGCCCTGGGGACAATGTGGGGTCCTGGGATGTCACAATGGGCCCCAGTGACAAACGGGGGCCCCTGAATGTCACAATGGGCCCTGGGGACAATGGGGGGTCCTGGGACGTCACAATGGGCCCTGGGGACAAGGAGGGATCCCCAGGATGTCACAATGGGCCCTGGGGACAAAGAGGCATCCCCTGAATGTCACAATGGGCCCTGGGGACAAGGGGGTGCCGAGGATGTCACAATGGGCCCTGGGGACAAGGGAGATCCCCATGGTGTCACAATAAGCCCTCGGGACAAAGTGGGGTCCTGGGATGTCACAATGGGCCCTGGGGACACAGGTGGTCCCCAGGATGTCACAATGGGCCCTGGGGACAAAGTGGGGTCCTAAGATGTCACAATGGGCACTGGGGACAAAGGGGGTCCCCATGGTGTCACAATGGGCCTTGAGGACAATGGGGTCTCCCCAGGATGTCACAATGGGCCTTGGGGACAAAGGGGTGTCCCCTGAATGTGCATAATGGGCCCTGGGGACAAAGGGGGTCCCTTAATTGTCACAATGGGCCCTGGGGACAAGGGGGGTCCCTTAATTGTCACAATGGGCCCTGGGGACAAAGTGGGGTCCTGGAATGTCACAATGGGCCCAGAGGACAAAGGGGGTCCCCATGGTGCCACAGTGGGCCCTGGGGACAAAGGGGGTCCTGAGACGTCACAATGGGCCCTGAAGAAAAGGCGGGGTCCCCACGGTGTCACAATGGGCCCTGGGGACAATGGGGGGTCCTGGGATGTCACAATGGGCCCCAGTGACAAAGGGGGTCCCCATGGTGCGACAACGAGCTCTGGGGATAAAGGGGGTCTCCAGGATGTCACAATGGGCCCTGGGGACAAAGGAAGTCCCCAGAATGCCACAATGGGTCCTGGAAAGAAGTGGGGTCCCCACCGTGTCACAATGGGCCTTGGGGACAAAGGGGGGTCCCCAGGATGCCACAATGGGCCCCGGGGACAAAGGGGTCCCCAGGATGTCACAATGGGTACTGGGGAAAAAGGCGGGGTCCCCATGGTGTCACAATGGACCCAAGTGACAGGACGAGTCCCCACGGTACCACTATGGGCCCTGGAGACCAGGGGGTTCCCCGGATTTCACAATGGGCCCTGGGGACTAGGGGGGGGGGGTTCCCTCGGTGCCACGATGGGCCCTGGGGACAAGGGGGTCCCCAGGATGTCACAATGGGCCCTGAGGACAAATTGGGGTTCTGGGATGTCACAATGGGCCCTGGGGACAAAGGGGGTGTCCATGGTGCCACAATGGGCCCTGGGGACAAAGAGGGGTCCCCAGAATGTGACAATGGGCCCTGGGGACATTTGGTGTCCCCAGAATGTCACAATGGGCCGTGGGAACAATAGGGGGTCCTGGGACGTCACAATGGGCCCTGGAGTAAAGGGGGGTCCCCAGGATGTCACAATAGGCCCTGGGGACAAAGAGGAGTCCCCTGAATGTCATAATGGGCCCTGAGGACAAGGAGGGTCTCCACGGTGTCACAATGGGCCCTGGGGACAATGGGGGGTCCTGGGATGTCACAATAGGCCCTGGGGACAAAGGGGGTCCCCATGATTTCACAATGGGCCCAGGGGACAATGGGGCATCCTGGGACGTCACAATGGGCCCTGGGGACAAAGGGGGTCCCCATGGTGTCACAACGGCCCTGGGGATAAAGGGGGACCGCAGGATGTGTATAATGGGGCCTGGGGACAATGGGGGGTCCTGGGATGTCACAATGGGCTCTGGGGACAATAGGGGGTCCTGGGACGTCACAATGGGCCCTGGAGAAAAGGGGGGGTCCTGGCATGTCACAATAGGCCCTGGGGACAAAGGGGGTCTTCAGGATGTCACAATGGGCCCGGGGGACAAAGGGGGTCCCCAGGATGTCACAATAGGCCCTGGGGAAAAAGAGGGCTCCCCAGGATATCACAATGGGCCCTGGGGACAAAGAGGGGTCCACAGGATGTGCACAATGGGCCCTGGGGACAAAGGGGGCTCCCCAGCATATCACAATGGGCTCTGGTGACATAGGGGTCCATAGGATGTTCACAATGGGCCCTGGGGACAAAGGGGGCTCCCCAGCATATCACAATGGGCTCTGGTGACATAGGGGTCCCCAAGATGTCACAACGGGTCCTGGGGACAAGGGGGGTCCCAAGGATGTCACAATGGGCACTGGAGACAAAGGGGGGGTCCCCACGGTGCCACGATGGGCCCTGGGGACAAGGGGGTCCCCAGGATGTAACAATGTGCCCTTGGGACAATGGGGGCTCCTGCGATGTCACAATGGGCCCTGGGGACAAAGGGAGGCCCCAGGATGTCACAATGGACCCTGGGGACAAAAGGGGTCCCCGGGATGTCACAATGGGCCCAGGGGACAACGAAGCATCCTGGGACGCCACAATGGGCCCGGGGAAAAAGGGGGGTCCCCAGGTTGTTCACAATGGGCCCTGGGGACAATGGGGGTCCTGGGATGTCACAATGAACCCTAGGGACAAAGGGGGTCCCCAGGATGTCACAATGGGCCCTGGGGATAAAGGGTACTCCCCAGGATGTCACAATAGGCCCTGGGGACAAAGGGGGTCCCCAGGATGTCACAACGGGCCCTGGGTACAAGGGGGGTCCCACCCTGTCACAATGAGCACTGGGGACAAAGGGGGTCCCCAGGATGTCACAATGGGCACTGGAGACAAAGGGGGGGTCTCCACGGTGCCACAATGGGCC
Source organism: Patagioenas fasciata (assembly GCF_037038585.1). Taxonomy (NCBI): domain Eukaryota; kingdom Metazoa; phylum Chordata; class Aves; order Columbiformes; family Columbidae; genus Patagioenas; species Patagioenas fasciata. The sequence goes on along the minus strand of NC_092552.1, from coordinate 3,464,408 downwards.
CTGGGGACAAGAGGGTCCCCACGGTTTCACAATGGGCCCTGGGGACAAGGGGGATCCCCGCCCTGTCACAATGGGCCCTGGGGCCAAAGGGATCCCCAGGATGTCACAATGGGCCCTGGGGACTGCGGGGGGTACTAGGATGTCACAATGGGTCTTGGGGACAAAGGGGGTACCCAGGATGTCACAATGGGCCCTGGGGACAATGGGGGGTCCCTTGAAGGTCACAATGGGCCCATGGGACAAAGAGGGTGCCCACGGTGTCACAGTGGGCCCTGGCGACAAAGGGGGATCCCCAGGATGTCACAATGGGCCCCGGGGACAAAGTAAAATCCTGGAATGTCACAATGGTCCCCAGTGACAAAGGCGCTCCCCATGGTGCCACAATGGGCCCTGGGGACAAAGTGGGTCCCCAGGATTTCACAATGAGCACTGGGGACAAAGGGGGGTCCCAGGATGTCACAATGGGCCCTGGGGACAAGGGGGGGTTCCCATGGAGTCACAATGGGTCCTGGGGACAACGAGGCGTCCTGGGACGTCACAATGGGACTTGGGGACAAAGGGGGTCTTCCACAGTCTCACAATGGGCCCTAGAGACAAGGGGAGATCCCCAGGATGACACAATAGGCCCTGGGGACAAAGAGGAGTCCCCCTGAATGTCACAATGGGCCCTGGGGACAAAGGGAGGCCCCAGGATGTCACAATGGACCCTGGGGACAAAAGGGGTCCCCGGGATGTCACAATGGGCCCAGGGGACAACGAAGCATCCTGGGACGCCACAATGGGCCCGGGGAAAAAGGGGGGTCCCCAGGTTGTTCACAATGGGCCCTGGGGACAATGGGGGTCCTGGGATGTCACAATGAACCCTAGGGACAAAGGGGGTCCCCAGGATGTCACAATGGGCCCTGGGGATAAAGGGTACTCCCCAGGATGTCACAATAGGCCCTGGGGACAAAGGGGGTCCCCAGGATGTCACAACGGGCCCTGGGTACAAGGGGGGTCCCACCCTGTCACAATGAGCACTGGGGACAAAGGGGGTCCCCAGGATGTCACAATGGGCACTGGAGACAAAGGGGGGGTCTCCACGGTGCCACAATGGGCCCTGGGGACAAGAGGGTCCCCACGGTTTCACAATGGGCCCTGGGGACAAGGGGGATCCCCGCCCTGTCACAATGGGCCCTGGGGCCAAAGGGATCCCCAGGATGTCACAATGGGCCCTGGGGACTGCGGGGGGTACTAGGATGTCACAATGGGTCTTGGGGACAAAGGGGGTACCCAGGATGTCACAATGGGCCCTGGGGACAATGGGGGGTCCCTTGAAGGTCACAATGGGCCCATGGGACAAAGAGGGTGCCCACGGTGTCACAGTGGGCCCTGGCGACAAAGGGGGATCCCCAGGATGTCACAATGGGCCCCGGGGACAAAGTAAAATCCTGGAATGTCACAATGGTCCCCAGTGACAAAGGCGCTCCCCATGGTGCCACAATGGGCCCTGGGGACAAAGTGGGTCCCCAGGATTTCACAATGAGCACTGGGGACAAAGGGGGGTCCCAGGATGTCACAATGGGCCCTGGGGACAAGGGGGGTCCCCATGGTATCACAATAAGCCCTGGGGACAAAGTGGGGTCCTGGGATGTCACAACTGGCCCCAGTGACAAAGGGTGTCCCCATGGTGCCACAATGGGCCCTGGGGACAAAGAGGGTCCCCAGGATGTCACAATGGGCTTGGGGACAAGGCGGGGTCCCCAGGATGTCACAATGGGGTCTTGGGACAAAGGGGGTCCCCAGGATGTCACAATGGTCCCTGGGGACAATGGGGGGTCCTGGGACATCACAATGGGCCCTGGGGACAAAGGCGGTCCCAGGGTGTCACAATAAGCCATGGGGACAAGGGGGGTCCCCAGGATGTCAGAATGGGCCCTGGGGACAACGCGGGGTCCTGGGATGTCACAATGGGCCCAGAGGACAAAGGGGGTCCCCATGGTGTCACAATGGGCCCTGGGGACAAGGGGGTCCCCAGGATGTCACAATGGGCCTTGGGGACAAGGGGGTCCCCAGGATGTCACAATGGGCCCTGGGGACAATGGGGGGTCCTGGGATGTCACAATGGGCCCTGGGGACAATGTGGGGTCCCCAGGATGTCACAATGAAGTCTTGGGACAAATGGGGTCCCCAGGATGTCACAATGGGGCCTGGAAACCAGGGGGGGTCCTGGGATGTCACAATGGGCCCCAGTGACAAAAGGGGTCCCTATGGTGCCACAATGGGCCCTGGGGACAAAGGGGGTCCCCTGGATGTCACAATGGACTCTGGGGACAAGGAGGGTCCCCAGGATGTCACAATGGGCCCTGGGGACAAAGGGGGTCCCCAGGATGTCACAATGGGCCCTGGGGACAAGGGGGTGTCCCCAGGATGTCACAATGGGCCCTGCGGACAAGGGTGGTACCCACGGTGTCACAATGGGCCCTGGGCACAAGGGGGGGTCCCCATAGTGTCACAATGGGTCCTGGGGACAAGTGGGGTCCCCAGGATGTCACAATGGGCCCTGGGGACAATGTGGGGTCCCCTGAATGTCACAATGGGCCCTGGGGACAAGGGGGTGCCGAGGATGTCACAATGGGCCCTGGGGACAATGGGGGGTCCTGGGACCTCACAGTGGGCCCTGAGGACAATGGTGGGTCCCCTGAATGTCAAAATGGGCCCTGGGGACAAAGGGGGGTCCGCAGGATGTCACAATGGGCACTGAGGACAAAGGGGGTGTCCCCAGGATGTCACAGTGGGCCCTGGGGACAATGGCGGGTCCTGGGACGTCACAATGGGCCCTGGGGACAAGGGGGGGTCCCCTGGATGTCACAATGGGCCCTGGGGATAAGGAGGGATTCCCAGGATGTCACAATGGGCCCTGGGGACAAGGGGGGATTCCCAGGATGTCACAATGGGCCCTGGGGACAAGGGGGTGTCCCCAGGATGTCACAATGGGCCCTGCGGACAAGGGTGGTACCCACGGTGTCACAATGGGCACTGGGCACAAGGGGGGGTCCCTATAGTATCACAATGGGTCCTGGGGACAAGTGGGGTCCCCTGAAAGTCACAATGGGCCCTGGGGACAATGTGGGGTCCTGGGATGTCACAATGGGCCCCAGTGACAAACGGGGGCCCCTGAATGTCACAATGGGCCCTGGGGACAATGGGGGGTCCTGGGACGTCACAATGGGCCCTGGGGACAAGGAGGGATCCCCAGGATGTCACAATGGGCCCTGGGGACAAAGAGGCGTCCCCTGAATGTCACAATGGGCCCTGGGGACAAGGGGGTCCCGAGGATGTCACAATGGGCCCTGGGGACAAGGGAGATCCCCATGGTGTCACAATAAGCCCTGGGGACAAAGTGGGGTCCTGGGATGTCACAATGGGCCCTGGGGACACAGGTGGTCCCCAGGATGTCACAATGGGCCCTGGGGACAAAGTGGGGTCCTAAGATGTCACAATGGGCACTGGGGACAAAGGGGGTCCCCATGGTGTCACAATGGGCCTTGAGGACAATGGGGTCTCCCCAGGATGTCACAATGGGCCTTGGGGACAAAGGGGTGTCCCCTGAATGTGCATAATGGGCCCTGGGGACAAAGGGTGGTCGCCAGGATGTCTCAGTGGGCCCTGGGGACAATGGGGTGTCCTGGGATGTCACAATGGGCCCCAGTGACAAATGGGGTCTCCACGGTGTCACAATGGGCCCTGGGGATAAAGGGGGTTCTCCAGGATGTCACAATGGGCCCAAGTGATGAGTCCCCACAGTGCCACTATGGGCCCTGGAGACAAGGGGGTCCCACGGATGTCACAATGGGCCCTGGGGACAAGGGGGGTCCCCAGGATGTCACGATGGGGCCTGGGGACAACGAGGGGTCCTGGGACGTCACAATGAGCCCTGGGGAAAAAGGGTGGTCCCCATGATGTCACAATGGGCACTGGAGACAGTGGGGGGTCCTGGGATGTCACAATGGGCCCTGGGGACAAAGTAAGGTCCTCGGCTGTCACAATGAGCCCTGAGGACAAGGGGGGTTCCCAGAATTTCACAATGAGCACTGGGGACAAAGTGGGGTCCTGGGATGTCAAAATGGGCCCTGGGGACAAAGGGGGTCCCTTAATTGTCACAATGGGCCCTGGGGACAAGGGGGGTCCCTTAATTGTCACAATGGGCCCTGGGGACAAAGTGTGGTCCTGGAATGTCACAATGGGCCCAGAGGACAAAGGGGGTCCCCATGGTGCCACAGTGGGCCCTGGGGACAAAGGGGGTCCTGAGACGTCACAATGGGCCCTGGGGAAAAGGCGGGGTCCCCACGGTGTCACAATGGGCCCTGGGGACAATGGGGGGTCCTGGGATGTCACAATGGGCCCCAGTGACAAAGGGGGTCCCCATGGTGCGACAACGAGCTCTGGGGATAAAGGGGGTCTCCAGGATGTCACAATGGGCCCCGGGGACAAAGGGGTCCCCAGGATGTCACAATGGGTACTGGGGACAAAGGCGGGGTCCCCATGGTGTCACAATGGACCCAAGTGACAGGACGAGTCCCCACGGTACCACTATGGGCCCTGGAGACCAGGGGGTTCCCCGGATTTCACAATGGGCCCTGGGGACTAGGGGGGGGGGGTTCCCTCGGTGCCACGATGGGCCCTGGGGACAAGGGGGTCCCCAGGATGTCACAATGGGCCCTGAGGACAAATTGGGGTTCTGGGATGTCACAATGGGCCATGGGGACAAAGGGGGTGTCCATGGTGCCACAATGGGCCCTGGGGACAAAGAGGGGTCCCCAGAATGTCACAATGGGCCCTGGGGACATTTGGGGTCCTCAGAATGTCACAATGGGCCGTGGGAACAATAGGGGGTCCTGGGACGTCACAATGGGCCCTGGAGTAAAGGGGGGTCCCCAGGATGTCACAATAGGCCCTGGGGACAAAGAGGAGTCCCCTGAATGTCATAATGGGCCCTGAGGACAAGGAGGGTCTCCACGGTGTCACAATGGGCCCTGGGGACAATGGGGGGTCCTGGGATGTCACAATAGGCCCTGGGGACAAAGGGGGTCCCCATGATTTCACAATGGGCCCAGGGGACAATGGGGCATCCTGGGACGTCACAATGGGCGCTGGGGACAAAGGGGGTCCCCATGGTGTCACAACGGCCCTGGGGATAAATGGGGACCCCATGATGTGTATAATGGGGCCTGGGGACAATGGGGGGTCCTGGGATGTCACAATGGGCTCTGGGGACAATAGGGGGTCCTGGGACGTCACAATGGGCCCTGGAGAAAAGGGGGGTTCCTGGCATGTCACAATAGGCCCTGGGGACAAAGGGGGTCTTCAGGATGTCACAATAGGCCTGGGGGACAAAGGGGGTCCCCAGGATGTCACAATAGGCCCTGGGGAAAAAGAGGGCTCCCCAGGATATCACAATGGGCCCTGGGGACAAAGAGGGGTCCACAGGATGTGCACAATGGGCCCTGGGGACAAAGGGGGCTCCCCAGCATATCACAATGGGCTCTGGTGACATAGGGGTCCCCAAGATGTCACAACGGGTCCTGGGGACAAGGGGGGTCCCAAGGATGTCACAATGGGCACTGGAGACAAAGGGGGGGTCCCCACGGTGCCACGATGGGCCCTGGGGACAAGGGGGTCCCCAGGATGTAACAATGTGCCCTTGGGACAATGGGGGCTCCTGCGATGTCACAATGGGCCCTGGGGACAAAGGGAGGCCCCAGGATGTCACAATGGACCCTGGGGACAAAAGGGGTCCCCGGGATGTCACAATGGGCCCAGGGGACAACGAAGCATCCTGGGACGCCACAATGGGCCCGGGGAAAAAGGGGGGTCCCCAGGTTGTTCACAATGGGCCCTGGGGACAATGGGGGTCCTGGGATGTCACAATGAACCCTAGGGACAAAGGGGGTCCCCAGGATGTCACAATGGGCCCTGGGGATAAAGGGTACTCCCCAGGATGTCACAATAGGCCCTGGGGAAAAAGGGGGTCCCCAGGATGTCACAACGGGCCCTGGGTACAAGGGGGGTCCCACCCTGTCACAATGAGCACTGGGGACAAAGGGGGTCCCCAGGATGTCACAATGGGCACTGGAGACAAAGGGGGGGTCTCCACGGTGCCACAATGGGCCCTGGGGACAAGAGGGTCCCCACGGTTTCACAATGGGCCCTGGGGACAAGGGGGATCCCCGCCCTGTCACAATGGGCCCTGGGGCCAAAGGGATCCCCAGGATGTCACAATGGGCCCTGGGGACTGCGGGGGGTACTAGGATGTCACAATGGGTCTTGGGGACAAAGGGGGTACCCAGGATGTCACAATGGGCCCTGGGGACAATGGGGGGTCCCTTGAAGGTCACAATGGGCCCATGGGACAAAGAGGGTGCCCACGGTGTCACAGTGGGCCCTGGCGACAAAGGGGGATCCCCAGGATGTCACAATGGGCCCCGGGGACAAAGTAAAATCCTGGAATGTCACAATGGTCCCCAGTGACAAAGGCGCTCCCCATGGTGCCACAATGGGCCCTGGGGACAAAGTGGGTCCCCAGGATTTCACAATGAGCACTGGGGACAAAGGGGGGTCCCAGGATGTCACAATGGGCCCTGGGGACAAGGGGGGGTTCCCATGGAGTCACAATGGGTCCTGGGGACAACGAGGCGTCCTGGGAAGTCACAATGGGACTTGGGGACAAAGGGGGTCTTCCACAGTCTCACAATGGGCTCTAGAGACAAGGGGAGATCCCCAGGATGACACAATAGGCCCTGGGGACAAAGAAGAGTCCCCCTGAATGTCACAATGGTCCCTGGGGACAAGGGGGGTCCCCATGGTATCACAATAAGCCCTGGGGACAAAGTGGGGTCCTGGGATGTCACAACTGGCCCCAGTGACAAAGGGTGTCCCCATGGTGCCACAATGGGCCCTGGGGACAAAGAGGGTCCCCAGGATGTCACAATGGGCTTTGGGGACAAGGCGGGGTCCCCAGGATGTCACAATGGGGTCTTGGGACAAAGGGGGTCCCCAGGATGTCACAATGGTCCCTGGGGACAATGGGGGGTCCTGGGACATCACAGTGGGCCCTGGGGACAAAGGCGGTCCCAGGGTGTCACAATAAGCCATGGGGACAAGGGGGGTCCCCAGGATGTCAGAATGGGCCCTGGGGACAACGCGGGGTCCTGGGATGTCACAATGGGCCACGGGGACAAAGGCGATCCCCATGGTGTCACAATGGGCCCTGGGGACAAGGGGGTCCCCAGGATGTCACAATGGGCTCATGGGATAAAGGGGGTACCCACGGTGTCACTATAGGCCCTGGGGACAACGGGGGGTCCCCACGGTGCCACGATGGGTCGTGTGGACAAGGGGGTCCCCAGGATGTTCACAACGGGCCCTGAGGACAAAGGGGGTCCCCACGGTGTCACAATGGTCCCTGGGGACAACTTGGGGTCCTGGGATGTCACAATGGGCCCTGGGGACAAAGGCGGTCCCCAGGATGTCACAATAAGCCCTGGGGACAAGGGGGGTCCCCAGGATGTCAAAATGGGCACTGGGGACAAAGGGGGTACCCACGGTGTCACTATAGGCCCTGGGGACAACGGGGGGTCCCCACGGTGCCACGATGGGCCCTGGGGACAAGGGGTGTCCCCAGGATGTCAGAATGGGCCCTGGGGACAAAGAGGGTCCCCAGGATGTCACAATCGGCCCTGGGCACAAAGGGGGGTGCACATGGTGTCAAAATGGGCCCTGGGGACAAAGGGCGTCCCCAGGATGTCACAGTGGGCCCTGGGGACAAAGTGGTCCCCATGGTATCAGAATGGGCCCTGGGGACAAAGAGGGTTGCCCTGAATGTCACAATGGGCCCTGAGGACAAAGGGGGGTCCCCAGGATGTCGCAATGGGCCTTGGGGACAATGGGGGGTCCTAGGATGTCACAATGCGCCCGAGTGACAAATGGGGTCTCCATGGTGTCACAATGGGACCTGAAGACAAAGGGGGTCCCCTGAATGTCACAATGGGCCCTGAGGACAATGGGGGTTCCTGGAACGTCACAATGGGCCCTGGGGAGAAAGGGAGGTCCCCAGGATGTCACAATGGGCCCTGGAGACAATTGGGGGTTTTGGGATGTCACGATGGGCTCTGATGACAAGGGGAGGTGCCCATGGTGTCACAATGGGTCCTCAGTGACAAGGGGGGTCCCTATAGTGTCACAATGGGCTCTGCAGACAATGGGGGGTCCTGGGATGTCACAATGGGCACCAGTGACAAAGGGGGTCCTCATGGTGCCACAATGGGCCCTGGGGAGTAAGTGGGGTCCTGGGATGTCACAATGGGTCCTGGGGACAAAGGGTGATCCTTTGATGTCACAAGGGGCCCTGGAGGCAAGGGGGTCCCCAGGATGTTACAATGGGCCCTGGGCACAAAGGGGGGTCCCCATAGTGTCACAATGGGTCCCCAGTGACAAGGGGGTCCCCACGGTGCCACGATGGGCCCTGGGGACAAGAGGGGGTCCCCATGGTGTCACAATGGACCCTGGGGTCAAAGGGGGTTCCCAGGACATCACAATGAGCCCTGGGGACAAGGGGGGGTCCTGGGACGTCACAATGGGTCCTGGGGACAAAGCGGTTCCCCAGGATGTCACAATGGGCCCCGGGGACAAAGCAGGGTCCTGGGACGTCACAATGGGCCCTGGAGACAAAGGGATTCCCCAGGATGTCACAATGGGCCCTGGGGACAAAGGGGGTCCCCACAGTGTCACAATGGTCCCTGGGGACAAAGGAGATCCCCACAGTGTCACAATGGGCCCAGGGGACAAAAGGGGGACCCCAGGATGTCACAATGGGCCCAGGGGACAATGGGGGGTCCTGGGACGTTATAATGGGCCCTCGGGAAAAAGGGGGTCCACATGGTGCCACAATGGGCCCTGGGGACAACGGGGGTCCCAGGATGCCACAATGGACACTGGGGACAAGGGGGTCCCCAGGATGTCACAATGACATCCTGGGGACACAGGTGGTCCCCAGGATGTCACAATGGGCCCTGGGGACACAGGTGGTCCCCAGGATGTCACAATGGGCACTGGGGACAAAGGGGGTCCCCATGGTGCCACAATGGGCCTTGGGGACAATGGGGTCTCCCCAGGATGTCACAATGGGCCTTGGGGACAAAGGGGGTGTCCCCTGAATGTGCATAATGGGCCCTGAAGACAAAGGGTGGTCGCCGGGATGTCTCAGTGGGCCCTGGGGACAATGGGGTGTCCTGGGATGTCACAATGGGCCCCAGTGACAAATGGGGTCTCCACGGTGTCACAATGGGCCCTGGAGTAAAGGGGCGTCCCCAGGATGTCACAATAGTCCCTGGGGACAAAGAGGAGTCCCCTGAATGTCATAATGGGCCCTGAGGACAAGGAGGGTCTCCACGGTGTCACAATGGGCCCTGGGGACAATGGGGGGTCCTGGGATGTCACAATAGGCCCTGGGGACAAAGGGGGTCCCCATGATTTCACAATGGGCCCAGGGGACAATGGGGCATCCTGGGACGTCACAATGGGCCCTGGGGACAAAGGGGGTCTCCATGGTGTCACAATGGCCCTGGGGATAAAGGGGGACCCCAGGATGTGTATAATGGGGCCTGGGGACAATGGGGGGTCCTGGGATGTCACAATGGGCTCTGGGGACAATAGGGGGTCCTGGGACGTCACAATGGGCCCTGGAGAAAAGGGGGGGTCCTGGCATGTCACAATAGGCCCTGGGGACAAAGGGGGTCTTCAGGATGTCATAATGGGCCCGGGGGACAAAGGGGGTCCCCAGGATGTCACAATAGGCCCTGGGGAAAAAGAGGGCTCCCCAGGATATCACAATGGGCCCTGGGGACAAAGAGGGGTCCACAGGATGTGCACAATGGGCCCTGGGGACAAAGGGGGCTCCCCAGCATATCACAATGGGCTCTGGTGACATAGGGGTCCCCAAGATGTCACAATGGGCCCTGGGGACAATGGGGGGTCCCTTGAAGGTCACAATGGGCCCATGGGACAAAGAGGGTGCCCACGGTGTCACAGTGGGCCCTGGCGACAAAGGGGGATCCCCAGGATGTCACAATGGGCCCCGGGGACAAAGTAAAATCCTGGAATGTCACAATGGTCCCCAGTGACAAAGGCGCTCCCCATGGTGCCACAATGGGCCCTGGGGACAAAGTGGGTCCCCAGGATTTCACAATGAGCACTGGGGACAAAGGGGGGTCCCAGGATGTCACAATGGGCCCTGGGGACAAGGGGGGGTTCCCATGGAGTCACAATGGGTCCTGGGGACAACGAGGCGTCCTGGGAAGTCACAATGGGACTTGGGGACAAAGGGGGTCTTCCACAGTCTCACAATGGGCTCTAGAGACAAGGGGAGATCCCCAGGATGACACAATAGGCCCTGGGGACAAAGAAGAGTCCCCCTGAATGTCACAATGGTCCCTGGGGACAAGGGGGGTCCCCATGGTATCACAATAAGCCCTGGGGACAAAGTGGGGTCCTGGGATGTCACAACTGGCCCCAGTGACAAAGGGTGTCCCCATGGTGCCACAATGGGCCCTGGGGACAAAGAGGGTCCCCAGGATGTCACAATGGGCTTTGGGGACAAGGCGGGGTCCCCAGGATGTCACAATGGGGTCTTGGGACAAAGGGGGTCCCCAGGATGTCACAATGGTCCCTGGGGACAATGGGGGGTCCTGGGACATCACAGTGGGCCCTGGGGACAAAGGCGGTCCCAGGGTGTCACAATAAGCCATGGGGACAAGGGGGGTCCCCAGGATGTCAGAATGGGCCCTGGGGACAACGCGGGGTCCTGGGATGTCACAATGGGCCACGGGGACAAAGGCGATCCCCATGGTGTCACAATGGGCCCTGGGGACAAGGGGGTCCCCAGGATGTCACAATGGGCTCATGGGATAAAGGGGGTACCCACGGTGTCACTATAGGCCCTGGGGACAACGGGGGGTCCCCACGGTGCCACGATGGGTCGTGTGGACAAGGGGGTCCCCAGGATGTTCACAACGGGCCCTGAGGACAAAGGGGGTCCCCACGGTGTCACAATGGTCCCTGGGGACAACTTGGGGTCCTGGGATGTCACAATGGGCCCTGGGGACAAAGGCGGTCCCCAGGATGTCACAATAAGCCCTGGGGACAAGGGGGGTCCCCAGGATGTCAAAATGGGCACTGGGGACAAAGGGGGTACCCACGGTGTCACTATAGGCCCTGGGGACAACGGGGGGTCCCCACGGTGCCACGATGGGCCCTGGGGACAAGGGGTGTCCCCAGGATGTCAGAATGGGCCCTGGGGACAAAGAGGGTCCCCAGGATGTCACAATCGGCCCTGGGCACAAAGGGGGGTGCACATGGTGTCAAAATGGGCCCTGGGGACAAAGGGCGTCCCCAGGATGTCACAGTGGGCCCTGGGGACAAAGTGGTCCCCATGGTATCAGAATGGGCCCTGGGGACAAAGAGGGTTGCCCTGAATGTCACAATGGGCCCTGAGGACAAAGGGGGGTCCCCAGGATGTCGCAATGGGCCTTGGGGACAATGGGGGGTCCTAGGATGTCACAATGCGCCCGAGTGACAAATGGGGTCTCCATGGTGTCACAATGGGACCTGAAGACAAAGGGGGTCCCCTGAATGTCACAATGGGCCCTGAGGACAATGGGGGTTCCTGGAACGTCACAATGGGCCCTGGGGAGAAAGGGAGGTCCCCAGGATGTCACAATGGGCCCTGGAGACAATTGGGGGTTTTGGGATGTCACGATGGGCTCTGATGACAAGGGGAGGTGCCCATGGTGTCACAATGGGTCCTCAGTGACAAGGGGGGTCCCTATAGTGTCACAATGGGCTCTGCAGACAATGGGGGGTCCTGGGATGTCACAATGGGCACCAGTGACAAAGGGGGTCCTCATGGTGCCACAATGGGCCCTGTGGAGTAAGTGGGGTCCTGGGATGTCACAATGGGTCCTGGGGACAAAGGGTGATCCTTTGATGTCACAAGGGGCCCTGGAGGCAAGGGGGTCCCCAGGATGTTACAATGGGCCCTGGGCACAAAGGGGGGTCCCCATAGTGTCACAATGGGTCCCCAGTGACAAGGGGGTCCCCACGGTGCCACGATGGGCCCTGGGGACAAGAGGGGGTCCCCATGGTGTCACAATGGACCCTGGGGTCAAAGGGGGTTCCCAGGACATCACAATGAGCCCTGGGGACAAGGGGGGGTCCTGGGACGTCACAATGGGTCCTGGGGACAAAGCGGTTCCCCAGGATGTCACAATGGGCCCCAGGGACAAAGCAGGGTCCTGGGACGTCACAATGGGCCCTGGAGACAAAGGGATTCCCCAGGATGTCACAATGGGCCCTGGGGACAAAGGGGGTCCCCACAGTGTCACAATGGTCCCTGGGGACAAAGGAGATCCCCACAGTGTCACAATGGGCCCAGGGGACAAAAGGGGGACCCCAGGATGTCACAATGGGCCCAGGGGACAATGGGGGGTCCTGGGACGTTATAATGGGCCCTCGGGAAAAAGGGGGTCCACATGGTGCCACAATGGGCCCTGGGGACAACGGGGGTCCCAGGATGCCACAATGGACACTGGGGACAAGGGGGTCCCCAGGATGTCACAATGACATCCTGGGGACACAGGTGGTCCCCAGGATGTCACAATGGGCCCTGGGGACACAGGTGGTCCCCAGGATGTCACAATGGGCACTGGGGACAAAGGGGGTCCCCATGGTGCCACAATGGGCCTTGGGGACAATGGGGTCTCCCCAGGATGTCACAATGGGCCTTGGGGACAAAGGGGTGTCCCCTGAATGTGCATAATGGGCCCTGAAGACAAAGGGTGGTCGCCGGGATGTCTCAGTGGGCCCTGGGGACAATGGGGTGTCCTGGGATGTCACAATGGGCCCCAGTGACAAATGGGGTCTCCACGGTGTCACAATGGGCCCTGGAGTAAAGGGGCGTCCCCAGGATGTCACAATAGTCCCTGGGGACAAAGAGGAGTCCCCTGAATGTCATAATGGGCCCTGAGGACAAGGAGGGTCTCCACGGTGTCACAATGGGCCCTGGGGACAATGGGGGGTCCTGGGATGTCACAATAGGCCCTGGGGACAAAGGGGGTCCCCATGATTTCACAATGGGCCCAGGGGACAATGGGGCATCCTGGGACGTCACAATGGGCCCTGGGGACAAAGGGGGTCTCCATGGTGTCACAATGGCCCTGGGGATAAAGGGGGACCCCAGGATGTGTATAATGGGGCCTGGGGACAATGGGGTGTCCTGGGATGTCACAATGGGCCCCAGTGACAAATGGGGTCTCCACGGTGTCACAATGGGCCCTGGGGATAAAGGGGGTTCTCCAGGATGTCACAATGGGCCCAAGTGATGAGTCCCCACAGTGCCACTATGGGCCCTGGAGACAAGGGGGTCCCACGGATGTCACAATGGGCCCTGGGGACAAGGGGGGTCCCCAGGATGTCACGATGGGGCCTGGGGACAACGAGGGGTCCTGGGACGTCACAATGAGCCCTGGGGAAAAAGGGTGGTCCCCATGATGTCACAATGGGCACTGGAGACAGTGGGGGGTCCTGGGATGTCACAATGGGCCCTGGGGACAAAGTAAGGTCCTCGGCTGTCACAATGAGCCCTGAGGACAAGGGGGGTTCCCAGAATTTCACAATGAGCACTGGGGACAAAGTGGGGTCCTGGGATGTCAAAATGGGCCCTGGGGACAAAGGGGGTCCCTTAATTGTCACAATGGGCCCTGGGGACAAGGGGGGTCCCTTAATTGTCACAATGGGCCCTGGGGACAAAGTGTGGTCCTGGAATGTCACAATGGGCCCAGAGGACAAAGGGGGTCCCCATGGTGCCACAGTGGGCCCTGGGGACAAAGGGGGTCCTGAGACGTCACAATGGGCCCTGGGGAAAAGGCGGGGTCCCCACGGTGTCACAATGGGCCCTGGGGACAATGGGGGGTCCTGGGATGTCACAATGGGCCCCAGTGACAAAGGGGGTCCCCATGGTGCGACAACGAGCTCTGGGGATAAAGGGGGTCTCCAGGATGTCACAATGGGCCCCGGGGACAAAGGGGTCCCCAGGATGTCACAATGGGTACTGGGGACAAAGGCGGGGTCCCCATGGTGTCACAATGGACCCAAGTGACAGGACGAGTCCCCACGGTACCACTATGGGCCCTGGAGACCAGGGGGTTCCCCGGATTTCACAATGGGCCCTGGGGACTAGGGGGGGGGGGTTCCCTCGGTGCCACGATGGGCCCTGGGGACAAGGGGGTCCCCAGGATGTCACAATGGGCCCTGAGGACAAATTGGGGTTCTGGGATGTCACAATGGGCCATGGGGACAAAGGGGGTGTCCATGGTGCCACAATGGGCCCTGGGGACAAAGAGGGGTCCCCAGAATGTCACAATGGGCCCTGGGGACATTTGGGGTCCTCAGAATGTCACAATGGGCCGTGGGAACAATAGGGGGTCCTGGGACGTCACAATGGGCCCTGGAGTAAAGGGGGGTCCCCAGGATGTCACAATAGGCCCTGGGGACAAAGAGGAGTCCCCTGAATGTCATAATGGGCCCTGAGGACAAGGAGGGTCTCCACGGTGTCACAATGGGCCCTGGGGACAATGGGGGGTCCTGGGATGTCACAATAGGCCCTGGGGACAAAGGGGGTCCCCATGATTTCACAATGGGCCCAGGGGACAATGGGGCATCCTGGGACGTCACAATGGGCGCTGGGGACAAAGGGGGTCCCCATGGTGTCACAACGGCCCTGGGGATAAATGGGGACCCCATGATGTGTATAATGGGGCCTGGGGACAATGGGGGGTCCTGGGATGTCACAATGGGCTCTGGGGACAATAGGGGGTCCTGGGACGTCACAATGGGCCCTGGAGAAAAGGGGGGTTCCTGGCATGTCACAATAGGCCCTGGGGACAAAGGGGGTCTTCAGGATGTCACAATAGGCCTGGGGGACAAAGGGGGTCCCCAGGATGTCACAATAGGCCCTGGGGAAAAAGAGGGCTCCCCAGGATATCACAATGGGCCCTGGGGACAAAGAGGGGTCCACAGGATGTGCACAATGGGCCCTGGGGACAAAGGGGGCTCCCCAGCATATCACAATGGGCTCTGGTGACATAGGGGTCCCCAAGATGTCACAACGGGTCCTGGGGACAAGGGGGGGTCCCAAGGATGTCACAATGGGCACTGGAGACAAAGGGGGGGTCCCCACGGTGCCACGATGGGCCCTGGGGACAAGGGGGTCCCCAGGATGTAACAATGTGCCCTTGGGACAATGGGGGCTCCTGCGATGTCACAATGGGCCCTGGGGACAAAGGGAGGCCCCAGGATGTCACAATGGACCCTGGGGACAAAAGGGGTCCCCGGGATGTCACAATGGGCCCAGGGGACAACGAAGCATCCTGGGACGCCACAATGGGCCCGGGGAAAAAGGGGGGTCCCCAGGTTGTTCACAATGGGCCCTGGGGACAATGGGGGTCCTGGGATGTCACAATGAACCCTAGGGACAAAGGGGGTCCCCAGGATGTCACAATGGGCCCTGGGGATAAAGGGTACTCCCCAGGATGTCACAATAGGCCCTGGGGACAAAGGGGGTCCCCAGGATGTCACAACGGGCCCTGGGTACAAGGGGGGTCCCACCCTGTCACAATGAGCACTGGGGACAAAGGGGGTCCCCAGGATGTCACAATGGGCACTGGAGACAAAGGGGGGGTCTCCACGGTGCCACAATGGGCCCTGGGGACAAGAGGGTCCCCACGGTTTCACAATGGGCCCTGGGGACAAGGGGGATCCCCGCCCTGTCACAATGGGCCCTGGGGCCAAAGGGATCCCCAGGATGTCACAATGGGCCCTGGGGACTGCGGGGGGTACTAGGATGTCACAATGGGTCTTGGGGACAAAGGGGGTACCCAGGATGTCACAATGGGCCCTGGGGACAATGGGGGGTCCCTTGAAGGTCACAATGGGCCCATGGGACAAAGAGGGTGCCCACGGTGTCACAGTGGGCCCTGGCGACAAAGGGGGATCCCCAGGATGTCACAATGGGCCCCGGGGACAAAGTAAAATCCTGGAATGTCACAATGGTCCCCAGTGACAAAGGCGCTCCCCATGGTGCCACAATGGGCCCTGGGGACAAAGTGGGTCCCCAGGATTTCACAATGAGCACTGGGGACAAAGGGGGGTCCCAGGATGTCACAATGGGCCCTGGGGACAAGGGGGGGTTCCCATGGAGTCACAATGGGTCCTGGGGACAACGAGGCGTCCTGGGAAGTCACAATGGGACTTGGGGACAAAGGGGGTCTTCCACAGTCTCACAATGGGCTCTAGAGACAAGGGGAGATCCCCAGGATGACACAATAGGCCCTGGGGACAAAGAAGAGTCCCCCTGAATGTCACAATGGTCCCTGGGGACAAGGGGGGTCCCCATGGTATCACAATAAGCCCTGGGGACAAAGTGGGGTCCTGGGATGTCACAACTGGCCCCAGTGACAAAGGGTGTCCCCATGGTGCCACAATGGGCCCTGGGGACAAAGAGGGTCCCCAGGATGTCACAATGGGCTTTGGGGACAAGGCGGGGTCCCCAGGATGTCACAATGGGGTCTTGGGACAAAGGGGGTCCCCAGGATGTCACAATGGTCCCTGGGGACAATGGGGGGTCCTGGGACATCACAGTGGGCCCTGGGGACAAAGGCGGTCCCAGGGTGTCACAATAAGCCATGGGGACAAGGGGGGTCCCCAGGATGTCAGAATGGGCCCTGGGGACAACGCGGGGTCCTGGGATGTCACAATGGGCCACGGGGACAAAGGCGATCCCCATGGTGTCACAATGGGCCCTGGGGACAAGGGGGTCCCCAGGATGTCACAATGGGCTCATGGGATAAAGGGGGTACCCACGGTGTCACTATAGGCCCTGGGGACAACGGGGGGTCCCCACGGTGCCACGATGGGTCGTGTGGACAAGGGGGTCCCCAGGATGTTCACAACGGGCCCTGAGGACAAAGGGGGTCCCCACGGTGTCACAATGGTCCCTGGGGACAACTTGGGGTCCTGGGATGTCACAATGGGCCCTGGGGACAAAGGCGGTCCCCAGGATGTCACAATAAGCCCTGGGGACAAGGGGGGTCCCCAGGATGTCAAAATGGGCACTGGGGACAAAGGGGGTACCCACGGTGTCACTATAGGCCCTGGGGACAACGGGGGGTCCCCACGGTGCCACGATGGGCCCTGGGGACAAGGGGTGTCCCCAGGATGTCAGAATGGGCCCTGGGGATAAAGAGGGTCCCCAGGATGTCACAATCGGCCCTGGGCACAAAGGGGGGTGCACATGGTGTCAAAATGGGCCCTGGGGACAAAGGGCGTCCCCAGGATGTCACAGTGGGCCCTGGGGACAAAGTGGTCCCCATGGTATCAGAATGGGCCCTGGGGACAAAGAGGGTTGCCCTGAATGTCACAATGGGCCCTGAGGACAAAGGGGGGTCCCCAGGATGTCGCAATGGGCCTTGGGGACAATGGGGGGTCCTAGGATGTCACAATGCGCCCGAGTGACAAATGGGGTCTCCATGGTGTCACAATGGGACCTGAAGACAAAGGGGGTCCCCTGAATGTCACAATGGGCCCTGAGGACAATGGGGGTTCCTGGAACGTCACAATGGGCCCTGGGGAGAAAGGGAGGTCCCCAGGATGTCACAATGGGCCCTGGAGACAATTGGGGGTTTTGGGATGTCACGATGGGCTCTGATGACAAGGGGAGGTGCCCATGGTGTCACAATAGGTCCTCAGTGACAAGGGGGGTCCCTATAGTGTCACAATGGGCTCTGCAGACAATGGGGGGTCCTGGGATGTCACAATGGGCACCAGTGACAAAGGGGGTCCTCATGGTGCCACAATGGGCCCTGGGGAGTAAGTGGGGTCCTGGGATGTCACAATGGGTCCTGGGGACAAAGGGTGATCCTTTGATGTCACAAGGGGCCCTGGAGGCAAGGGGGTCCCCAGGATGTTACAATGGGCCCTGGGCACAAAGGGGGGTCCCCATAGTGTCACAATGGGTCCCCAGTGACAAGGGGGTCCCCACGGTGCCACGATGGGCCCTGGGGACAAGAGGGGGTCCCCATGGTGTCACAATGGACCCTGGGGTCAAAGGGGGTTCCCAGGACATCACAATGAGCCCTGGGGACAAGGGGGGGTCCTGGGACGTCACAATGGGTCCTGGGGACAAAGCGGTTCCCCAGGATGTCACAATGGGCCCCGGGGACAAAGCAGGGTCCTGGGACGTCACAATGGGCCCTGGAGACAAAGGGATTCCCCAGGATGTCACAATGGGCCCTGGGGACAAAGGGGGTCCCCACAGTGTCACAATGGTCCCTGGGGACAAAGGAGATCCCCACAGTGTCACAATGGGCCCAGGGGACAAAAGGGGGACCCCAGGATGTCACAATGGGCCCAGGGGACAATGGGGGGTCCTGGGACGTTATAATGGGCCCTCGGGAAAAAGGGGGTCCACATGGTGCCACAATGGGCCCTGGGGACAACGGGGGTCCCAGGATGCCACAATGGACACTGGGGACAAGGGGGTCCCCAGGATGTCACAATGACATCCTGGGGACACAGGTGGTCCCCAGGATGTCACAATGGGCCCTGGGGACACAGGTGGTCCCCAGGATGTCACAATGGGCCCTGGGGACAAAGTGGGGTCCTAAGATGTCACAATGGGCACTGGGGACAAAGGGGGTCCCCATGGTGCCACAATGGGCCTTGGGGACAATGGGGTCTCCCCAGGATGTCACAATGGGCCTTGGGGACAAAGGGGGTGTCCCCTGAATGTGCATAATGGGCCCTGAAGACAAAGGGTGGTCGCCGGGATGTCTCAGTGGGCCCTGGGGACAATGGGGTGTCCTGGGATGTCACAATGGGCCCCAGTGACAAATGGGGTCTCCACGGTGTCACAATGGGCCCTGGAGTAAAGGGGCGTCCCCAGGATGTCACAATAGTCCCTGGGGACAAAGAGGAGTCCCCTGAATGTCATAATGGGCCCTGAGGACAAGGAGGGTCTCCACGGTGTCACAATGGGCCCTGGGGACAATGGGGGGTCCTGGGATGTCACAATAGGCCCTGGGGACAAAGGGGGTCCCCATGATTTCACAATGGGCCCAGGGGACAATGGGGCATCCTGGGACGTCACAATGGGCCCTGGGGACAAAGGGGGTCTCCATGGTGTCACAATGGCCCTGGGGATAAAGGGGGACCCCAGGATGTGTATAATGGGGCCTGGGGACAATGGGGGGTCCTGGGATGTCACAATGGGCTCTGGGACCAATAGGGGGTCCTGGGACGTCACAATGGGCCCTGGAGAAAAGGGGGGGTCCTGGCATGTCACAATAGGCCCTGGGGACAAAGGGGGTCTTCAGGATGTCACAATGGGCCCGGGGGACAAAGGGGGTCCCCAGGATGTCACAATAGGCCCTGGGGAAAAAGAGGGCTCCCCAGGATATCACAATGGGCCCTGGGGACAAAGAGGGGTCCACAGGATGTGCACAATGGGCCCTGGGGACAAAGGGGGCTCCCCAGCATATCACAATGGGCTCTGGTGACATAGGGGTCCCCAAGATGTCACAATGGGCCCTGGGGACAATGGGGGGTCCCTTGAAGGTCACAATGGGCCCATGGGACAAAGAGGGTGCCCACGGTGTCACAGTGGGCCCTGGCGACAAAGGGGGATCCCCAGGATGTCACAATGGGCCCCGGGGACAAAGTAAAATCCTGGAATGTCACAATGGTCCCCAGTGACAAAGGCGCTCCCCATGGTGCCACAATGGGCCCTGGGGACAAAGTGGGTCCCCAGGATTTCACAATGAGCACTGGGGACAAAGGGGGGTCCCAGGATGTCACAATGGGCCCTGGGGACAAGGGGGGGTTCCCATGGAGTCACAATGGGTCCTGGGGACAACGAGGCGTCCTGGGAAGTCACAATGGGACTTGGGGACAAAGGGGGTCTTCCACAGTCTCACAATGGGCTCTAGAGACAAGGGGAGATCCCCAGGATGACACAATAGGCCCTGGGGACAAAGAAGAGTCCCCCTGAATGTCACAATGGTCCCTGGGGACGAGGGGGGTCCCCATGGTATCACAATAAGCCCTGGGGACAAAGTGGGGTCCTGGGATGTCACAACTGGCCCCAGTGACAAAGGGTGTCCCCATGGTGCCACAATGAGCCCTGGGGACAAAGAGGGTCCCCAGGATGTCACAATGGGCTTTGGGGACAAGGCGGGGTCCCCAGGATGTCACAATGGGGTCTTGGGACAAAGGGGGTCCCCAGGATGTCACAATGGTCCCTGGGGACAATGGGGGGTCCTGGGACATCACAGTGGGCCCTGGGGACAAAGGCGGTCCCAGGGTGTCACAATAAGCCATGGGGACAAGGGGGGTCCCCAGGATGTCAGAATGGGCCCTGGGGACAACGCGGGGTCCTGGGATGTCACAATGGGCCACGGGGACAAAGGCGATCCCCATGGTGTCACAATGGGCCCTGGGGACAAGGGGGTCCCCAGGATGTCACAATGGGCTCATGGGATAAAGGGGGTACCCACGGTGTCACTATAGGCCCTGGGGACAACGGGGGGGTCCCCACGGTGCCACGATGGGTCGTGTGGACAAGGGGGTCCCCAGGATGTTCACAACGGGCCCTGAGGACAAAGGGGGTCCCCACGGTGTCACAATGGTCCCTGGGGACAACTTGGGGTCCTGGGATGTCACAATGGGCCCTGGGGACAAAGGCGGTCCCCAGGATGTCACAATAAGCCCTGGGGACAAGGGGGGTCCCCAGGATGTCAAAATGGGCACTGGGGACAAAGGGGGTACCCACGGTGTCACTATAGGCCCTGGGGACAACGGGGGGTCCCCACGGTGCCACGATGGGCCCTGGGGACAAGGGGTGTCCCCAGGATGTCAGAATGGGCCCTGGGGACAAAGAGGGTCCCCAGGATGTCACAATCGGCCCTGGGCACAAAGGGGGGTGCACATGGTGTCAAAATGGGCCCTGGGGACAAAGGGCGTCCCCAGGATGTCACAGTGGGCCCTGGGGACAAAGTGGTCCCCATGGTATCAGAATGGGCCCTGGGGACAAAGAGGGTTGCCCTGAATGTCACAATGGGCCCTGAGGACAAAGGGGGGTCCCCAGGATGTCGCAATGGGCCTTGGGGACAATGGGGGGTCCTAGGATGTCACAATGCGCCCGAGTGACAAATGGGGTCTCCATGGTGTCACAATGGGACCTGAAGACAAAGGGGGTCCCCTGAATGTCACAATGGGCCCTGAGGACAATGGGGGTTCCTGGAACGTCACAATGGG
Source organism: Patagioenas fasciata (assembly GCF_037038585.1). NCBI lineage: Eukaryota > Metazoa > Chordata > Aves > Columbiformes > Columbidae > Patagioenas > Patagioenas fasciata. The sequence goes on along the minus strand of NC_092552.1, from coordinate 3,443,006 downwards.
CCCTGGGGAGAAAGGGAGGTCCCCAGGATGTCACAATGGGCCCTGGAGACAATTGGGGGTTTTGGGATGTCACGATGGGCTCTGATGACAAGGGGAGGTGCCCATGGTGTCACAATGGGTCCTCAGTGACAAGGGGGGTCCCTATAGTGTCACAATGGGCTCTGCAGACAATGGGGGGTCCTGGGATGTCACAATGGGCACCAGTGACAAAGGGGGTCCTCATGGTGCCACAATGGGCCCTGGGGAGTAAGTGGGGTCCTGGGATGTCACAATGGGTCCTGGGGACAAAGGGTGATCCTTTGATGTCACAAGGGGCCCTGGAGGCAAGGGGGTCCCCAGGATGTTACAATGGGCCCTGGGCACAAAGGGGGGTCCCCATAGTGTCACAATGGGTCCCCAGTGACAAGGGGGTCCCCACGGTGCCACGATGGGCCCTGGGGACAAGAGGGGGTCCCCATGGTGTCACAATGGACCCTGGGGTCAAAGGGGGTTCCCAGGACATCACAATGGGCTCTGGGGACAATGGGGATCCTGGGACATCACAATGAGCCCTGGGGACAAGGGGGGGTCCTGGGACGTCACAATGGGTCCTGGGGACAAAGCGGTTCCCCAGGATGTCACAATGGGCCCCGGGGACAAAGCAGGGTCCTGGGACGTCACAATGGGCCCTGGAGACAAAGGGATTCCCCAGGATGTCACAATGGGCCCTGGGGACAAAGGGGGTCCCCACAGTGTCACAATGGTCCCTGGGGACAAAGGAGATCCCCACAGTGTCACAATGGGCCCAGGGGACAAAAGGGGGACCCCAGGATGTCACAATGGGCCCAGGGGACAATGGGGGGTCCTGGGACGTTATAATGGGCCCTCGGGAAAAAGGGGGTCCACATGGTGCCACAATGGGCCCTGGGGACAACGGGGGTCCCAGGATGCCACAATGGACACTGGGGACAAGGGGGTCCCCAGGATGTCACAATGACATCCTGGGGACACAGGTGGTCCCCAGGATGTCACAATGGGCCCTGGGGACACAGGTGGTCCCCAGGATGTCACAATGGGCCCTGGGGACAAAGTGGGGTCCTAAGATGTCACAATGGGCACTGGGGACAAAGGGGGTCCCCATGGTGCCACAATGGGCCTTGGGGACAATGGGGTCTCCCCAGGATGTCACAATGGGCCTTGGGGACAAAGGGGGTGTCCCCTGAATGTGCATAATGGGCCCTGAAGACAAAGGGTGGTCGCCGGGATGTCTCAGTGGGCCCTGGGGACAATGGGGTGTCCTGGGATGTCACAATGGGCCCCAGTGACAAATGGGGTCTCCACGGTGTCACAATGGGCCCTGGAGTAAAGGGGCGTCCCCAGGATGTCACAATAGTCCCTGGGGACAAAGAGGAGTCCCCTGAATGTCATAATGGGCCCTGAGGACAAGGAGGGTCTCCACGGTGTCACAATGGGCCCTGGGGACAATGGGGGGTCCTGGGATGTCACAATAGGCCCTGGGGACAAAGGGGGTCCCCATGATTTCACAATGGGCCCAGGGGACAATGGGGCATCCTGGGACGTCACAATGGGCCCTGGGGACAAAGGGGGTCTCCATGGTGTCACAATGGCCCTGGGGATAAAGGGGGACCCCAGGATGTGTATAATGGGGCCTGGGGACAATGGGGGGTCCTGGGATGTCACAATGGGCTCTGGGGACAATAGGGGGTCCTGGGACGTCACAATGGGCCCTGGAGAAAAGGGGGGGTCCTGGCATGTCACAATAGGCCCTGGGGACAAAGGGGGTCTTCAGGATGTCATAATGGGCCCGGGGGACAAAGGGGGTCCCCAGGATGTCACAATAGGCCCTGGGGAAAAAGAGGGCTCCCCAGGATATCACAATGGGCCCTGGGGACAAAGAGGGGTCCACAGGATGTGCACAATGGGCCCTGGGGACAAAGGGGGCTCCCCAGCATATCACAATGGGCTCTGGTGACATAGGGGTCCCCAAGATGTCACAATGGGCCCTGGGGACAATGGGGGGTCCCTTGAAGGTCACAATGGGCCCATGGGACAAAGAGGGTGCCCACGGTGTCACAGTGGGCCCTGGCGACAAAGGGGGATCCCCAGGATGTCACAATGGGCCCCGGGGACAAAGTAAAATCCTGGAATGTCACAATGGTCCCCAGTGACAAAGGCGCTCCCCATGGTGCCACAATGGGCCCTGGGGACAAAGTGGGTCCCCAGGATTTCACAATGAGCACTGGGGACAAAGGGGGGTCCCAGGATGTCACAATGGGCCCTGGGGACAAGGGGGGGTTCCCATGGAGTCACAATGGGTCCTGGGGACAACGAGGCGTCCTGGGAAGTCACAATGGGACTTGGGGACAAAGGGGGTCTTCCACAGTCTCACAATGGGCTCTAGAGACAAGGGGAGATCCCCAGGATGACACAATAGGCCCTGGGGACAAAGAAGAGTCCCCCTGAATGTCACAATGGTCCCTGGGGACAAGGGGGGTCCCCATGGTATCACAATAAGCCCTGGGGACAAAGTGGGGTCCTGGGATGTCACAACTGGCCCCAGTGACAAAGGGTGTCCCCATGGTGCCACAATGGGCCCTGGGGACAAAGAGGGTCCCCAGGATGTCACAATGGGCTTTGGGGACAAGGCGGGGTCCCCAGGATGTCACAATGGGGTCTTGGGACAAAGGGGGTCCCCAGGATGTCACAATGGTCCCTGGGGACAATGGGGGGTCCTGGGACATCACAGTGGGCCCTGGGGACAAAGGCGGTCCCAGGGTGTCACAATAAGCCATGGGGACAAGGGGGGTCCCCAGGATGTCAGAATGGGCCCTGGGGACAACGCGGGGTCCTGGGATGTCACAATGGGCCACGGGGACAAAGGCGATCCCCATGGTGTCACAATGGGCCCTGGGGACAAGGGGGTCCCCAGGATGTCACAATGGGCTCATGGGATAAAGGGGGTACCCACGGTGTCACTATAGGCCCTGGGGACAACGGGGGGTCCCCACGGTGCCACGATGGGTCGTGTGGACAAGGGGGTCCCCAGGATGTTCACAACGGGCCCTGAGGACAAAGGGGGTCCCCACGGTGTCACAATGGTCCCTGGGGACAACTTGGGGTCCTGGGATGTCACAATGGGCCCTGGGGACAAAGGCGGTCCCCAGGATGTCACAATAAGCCCTGGGGACAAGGGGGGTCCCCAGGATGTCAAAATGGGCACTGGGGACAAAGGGGGTACCCACGGTGTCACTATAGGCCCTGGGGACAACGGGGGGTCCCCACGGTGCCACGATGGGCCCTGGGGACAAGGGGTGTCCCCAGGATGTCAGAATGGGCCCTGGGGATAAAGAGGGTCCCCAGGATGTCACAATCGGCCCTGGGCACAAAGGGGGGTGCACATGGTGTCAAAATGGGCCCTGGGGACAAAGGGCGTCCCCAGGATGTCACAGTGGGCCCTGGGGACAAAGTGGTCCCCATGGTATCAGAATGGGCCCTGGGGACAAAGAGGGTTGCCCTGAATGTCACAATGGGCCCTGAGGACAAAGGGGGGTCCCCAGGATGTCGCAATGGGCCTTGGGGACAATGGGGGGTCCTAGGATGTCACAATGCGCCCGAGTGACAAATGGGGTCTCCATGGTGTCACAATGGGACCTGAAGACAAAGGGGGTCCCCTGAATGTCACAATGGGCCCTGAGGACAATGGGGGTTCCTGGAACGTCACAATGAGCCCTGGGGAGAAAGGGAGGTCCCCAGGATGTCACAATGGGCCCTGGAGACAATTGGGGGTTTTGGGATGTCACGATGGGCTCTGATGACAAGGGGAGGTGCCCATGGTGTCACAATGGGTCCTCAGTGACAAGGGGGGTCCCTATAGTGTCACAATGGGCTCTGCAGACAATGGGGGGTCCTGGGATGTCACAATGGGCACCAGTGACAAAGGGGGTCCTCATGGTGCCACAATGGGCCCTGGGGAGTAAGTGGGGTCCTGGGATGTCACAATGGGTCCTGGGGACAAAGGGTGATCCTTTGATGTCACAAGGGGCCCTGGAGGCAAGGGGGTCCCCAGGATGTTACAATGGGCCCTGGGCACAAAGGGGGGTCCCCATAGTGTCACAATGGGTCCCCAGTGACAAGGGGGTCCCCACGGTGCCACGATGGGCCCTGGGGACAAGAGGGGGTCCCCATGGTGTCACAATGGACCCTGGGGTCAAAGGGGGTTCCCAGGACATCACAATGGGCTCTGGGGACAATGGGGATCCTGGGACATCACAATGAGCCCTGGGGACAAGGGGGGGTCCTGGGACGTCACAATGGGTCCTGGGGACAAAGCGGTTCCCCAGGATGTCACAATGGGCCCCGGGGACAAAGCAGGGTCCTGGGACGTCACAATGGGCCCTGGAGACAAAGGGATTCCCCAGGATGTCACAATGGGCCCTGGGGACAAAGGGGGTCCCCACAGTGTCACAATGGTCCCTGGGGACAAAGGAGATCCCCACAGTGTCACAATGGGCCCAGGGGACAAAAGGGGGACCCCAGGATGTCACAATGGGCCCAGGGGACAATGGGGGGTCCTGGGACGTTATAATGGGCCCTCGGGAAAAAGGGGGTCCACATGGTGCCACAATGGGCCCTGGGGACAACGGGGGTCCCAGGATGCCACAATGGACACTGGGGACAAGGGGGTCCCCAGGATGTCACAATGACATCCTGGGGACACAGGTGGTCCCCAGGATGTCACAATGGGCCCTGGGGACACAGGTGGTCCCCAGGATGTCACAATGGGCACTGGGGACAAAGGGGGTCCCCATGGTGCCACAATGGGCCTTGGGGACAATGGGGTCTCCCCAGGATGTCACAATGGGCCTTGGGGACAAAGGGGGTGTCCCCTGAATGTGCATAATGGGCCCTGAAGACAAAGGGTGGTCGCCGGGATGTCTCAGTGGGCCCTGGGGACAATGGGGTGTCCTGGGATGTCACAATGGGCCCCAGTGACAAATGGGGTCTCCACGGTGTCACAATGGGCCCTGGAGTAAAGGGGCGTCCCCAGGATGTCACAATAGTCCCTGGGGACAAAGAGGAGTCCCCTGAATGTCATAATGGGCCCTGAGGACAAGGAGGGTCTCCACGGTGTCACAATGGGCCCTGGGGACAATGGGGGGTCCTGGGATGTCACAATAGGCCCTGGGGACAAAGGGGGTCCCCATGATTTCACAATGGGCCCAGGGGACAATGGGGCATCCTGGGACGTCACAATGGGCCCTGGGGACAAAGGGGGTCTCCATGGTGTCACAATGGCCCTGGGGATAAAGGGGGACCCCAGGATGTGTATAATGGGGCCTGGGGACAATGGGGGGTCCTGGGATGTCACAATGGGCTCTGGGGACAATAGGGGGTCCTGGGACGTCACAATGGGCCCTGGAGAAAAGGGGGGGTCCTGGCATGTCACAATAGGCCCTGGGGACAAAGGGGGTCTTCAGGATGTCACAATGGGCCCGGGGGACAAAGGGGGTCCCCAGGATGTCACAATAGGCCCTGGGGAAAAAGAGGGCTCCCCAGGATATCACAATGGGCCCTGGGGACAAAGAGGGGTCCACAGGATGTGCACAATGGGCCCTGGGGACAAAGGGGGCTCCCCAGCATATCACAATGGGCTCTGGTGACATAGGGGTCCCCAAGATGTCACAACGGGTCCTGGGGACAAGGGGGGTCCCAAGGATGTCACAATGGGCACTGGAGACAAAGGGGGGGTCCCCACGGTGCCACGATGGGCCCTGGGGACAAGGGGGTCCCCAGGATGTAACAATGTGCCCTTGGGACAATGGGGGCTCCTGCGACGTCACAATGGGCCCTGGGGACAAAGGGAGGCCCCAGGATGTCACAATGGACCCTGGGGACAAAAGGGGTCCCCGGGATGTCACAATGGGCCCAGGGGACAACGAAGCATCCTGGGACGCCACAATGGGCCCGGGGAAAAAGGGGGGTCCCCAGGTTGTTCACAATGGGCCCTGGGGACAATGGGGGTCCTGGGATGTCACAATGAACCCTAGGGACAAAGGGGGTCCCCAGGATGTCACAATGGGCCCTGGGGATAAAGGGGACTCCCCAGGATGTCACAATAGGCCCTGGGGACAAAGGGGGTCCCCAGGATGTCACAACGGGCCCTGGGTACAAGGGGGGTCCCACCCTGTCACAATGAGCACTGGGGACAAAGGGGGTCCCCAGGATGTCACAATGGGCACTGGAGACAAAGGGGGGGTCTCCACGGTGCCACAATGGGCCCTGGGGACAAGAGGGTCCCCACGGTTTCACAATGGGCCCTGGGGACAAGGGGGATCCCCGCCCTGTCACAATGGGCCCTGGGGCCAAAGGGATCCCCAGGATGTCACAATGGGCCCTGGGGACTGCGGGGGGTACTAGGATGTCACAATGGGTCTTGGGGACAAAGGGGGTACCCAGGATGTCACAATGGGCCCTGGGGACAATGGGGGGTCCCTTGAAGGTCACAATGGGCCCATGGGACAAAGAGGGTGCCCACGGTGTCACAGTGGGCCCTGGCGACAAAGGGGGATCCCCAGGATGTCACAATGGGCCCCGGGGACAAAGTAAAATCCTGGAATGTCACAATGGTCCCCAGTGACAAAGGCGCTCCCCATGGTGCCACAATGGGCCCTGGGGACAAAGTGGGTCCCCAGGATTTCACAATGAGCACTGGGGACAAAGGGGGGTCCCAGGAAGTCACAATGGGCCCTGGGGACAAGGGGGGGTTCCCATGGAGTCACAATGGGTCCTGGGGACAACGAGGCGTCCTGGGACGTCACAATGGGACTTGGGGACAAAGGGGGTCTTCCACAGTCTCACAATGGGCCCTAGAGACAAGGGGAGATCCCCAGGATGACACAATAGGCCCTGGGGACAAAGAGGAGTCCCCCTGAATGTCACAATGGGCCCTGGCGACAAGGGGGGTCCCCATGGTATCACAATAAGCCCTGGGGACAAAGTGGGGTCCTGGGATGTCACAACTGGCCCCAGTGACAAAGGGTGTCCCCATGGTGCCACAATGGGCCCTGGGGACAAAGAGGGTCCCCAGGATGTCACAATGGGCTTTGGGAACAAGGCGGGGTCCCCAGGATGTCACAATGGGGTCTTGGGACAAAGGGGGTCCCCAGGATGTCACAATGGTCCCTGGGGACAATGGGGGGTCCTGGGACATCACAATGGGCCCTGGGGACAAAGGCGGTCCCAGGGTGTCACAATAAGCCATGGGGACAAGGGGGGGTCCCCAGGATGTCACAATGGGCACTGGGGACAAAGGGGGGTCCCCACGGTGCCATGATGGGCCCTGGCGACAAGGGGGTCCCCAGGATGTCACAATGGGCCCATGGGACAAAGGGGGTACCCATGGTGTCACAATGGGCCCTGGGGACAACTTGGGGTCCTGGGATGTCACAATGGGCCCCGGTGACAAAGGGGGTCCCCGTGGTGCCACAATGTGCCCCTGGGACAAAGGGGGTCCCCAGAATGTCATAATGGGCACTGGGGACAAGGGGGGTCCCCAGGATGTCACAAGTGGCCCTGGGGATAAAGGGGGTCCCCATGGTGCCACAATGTGCCCCTGGGACAAAGGGGTCCCCAGGATGTCAGAATGGGCCCTGGGGACAACGCGGGGTCCTGGGATGTCACAATGGGCCACGGGGACAAAGGCGATCCCCATGGTGTCACAATGGGCCCTGGGGACAAGGGGGTCCCCAGGATGTCACAATGGGCTCATGGGATAAAGGGGGTACCCACGGTGTCACTATAGGCCCTGGGGACAACGGGGGGTCCCCACGGTGCCACGATGGGTCGTGTGGACAAGGGAGTCCCCAGGATGTTCACAACGGGCCCTGAGGACAAAGGGGGTCCCCACGGTGTCACAATGGTCCCTGGGGACAACTTGGGGTCCTGGGATGTCACAATGGGCCCTGGGGACAAAGGCGGTCCCCAGGATGTCACAATAAGCCCTGGGGACAAGGGGGGTCCCCAGGATGTCACAATGGGCACTGGGGACAAAGGGGGTACCCACGGTGTCACTATGGGCCCTGGGGACAACGGGGGGTCCCCACGGTGCCACGATGGGCCCTGGGGACAAGGGGGTCCCCAGGATGTCACAATGGGCCCTGAGGACAAATTGGGATTCTGGGATGTCACAATGGGCCCTGGGGACAAAGGGGGTCCCCATGGTGCCACAATGGGCCCTGGGGACAAAGAGGGGTCCCCAGAATGTCACAATGGGCCCTGGGGACATTTGGGGTCCCCAGAATGTCACAATGGGCCCTGGGAACAATAGGGGGTCCTGGGACGTCACAATGGGCCCTGGAGTAAAGGGGGGTCCCCAGGATGTCACAATAGGCCCTGGGGACAAAGAGGAGTCCCCTGAATGTCATAATGGGCCCTGAGGACAAGGAGGGTCTCCACGGTGTCACAATGGGCCCTGGGGACAATGGGGGGTCCTGGGATGTCACAATAGGCCCTGGGGACAAAGGGGGTCCCCAGGATGTCACAATAGGCCCTGGGGAAAAAGAGGGCTCCCCAGGATATCACAATGGGCCCTGGGGACAAAGAGGGGTCCACAGGATGTGCACAATGGGCCCTGGGGACAAAGGGGGCTCCCCAGGATATCACAATGGGCTCTGGTGACATAGGGGTCCCCAAGATGTCACAACGGGTCCTGGGGACAAGGGGGGTCCCAAGGATGTCACAATGGGCACTGGAGACAAAGGGGGGGTCCCCACGGTGCCACGATGGGCCCTGGGGACAAGGGGGTCCCCAGGATGTAACAATGTGCCCTTGGGACAATGGGGGCTCCTGTGATGTCACAATGGGCCCTGGGGACAAAGGGAGGCCCCAGGATGTCACAATGGACCCTGGGGACAAAAGGGGTCCCCGGGATGTCACAATGGGCCCAGGGGACAACGAAGCATCCTGGGACGCCTCAATGGGCCCGGGGAAAAAGGGGGGTCCCCAGGTTGTTCACAATGGGCCCTGGGGACAATGGGGGTCCTGGGATGTCACAATGAACCCTAGGGACAAAGGGGGTCCCCAGGATGTCACAATGGGCCCTGGGGATAAAGGGGACTCCCCAGGATGTCACAATAGGCCCTGGGGACAAAGGGGGTCCCCAGGATGTCACAACGGGCCCTGGGTACAAGGGGGGTCCCACCCTGTCACAATGAGCACTGGGGACAAAGGGGGTCCCCAGGATGTCACAATGGGCACTGGAGACAAAGGGGGGGTCTCCACGGTGCCACAATGGGCCCTGGGGACAAGAGGGTCCCCACGGTTTCACAATGGGCCCTGGGGACAAGGGGGATCCCCGCCCTGTCACAATGGGCCCTGGGGCCAAAGGGATCCCCAGGATGTCACAATGGGCCCTGGGGACTGCGGGGGGTACTAGGATGTCACAATGGGTCTTGGGGACAAAGGGGGTACCCAGGATGTCACAATGGGCCCTGGGGACAATGGGGGGTCCCTTGAAGGTCACAATGGGCCCATGGGACAAAGAGGGTGCCCACGGTGTCACAGTGGGCCCTGGCGACAAAGGGGGATCCCCAGGATGTCACAATGGGCCCCGGGGACAAAGTAAAATCCTGGAATGTCACAATGGTCCCCAGTGACAAAGGCGCTCCCCATGGTGCCACAATGGGCCCTGGGGACAAAGTGGGTCCCCAGGATTTCACAATGAGCACTGGGGACAAAGGGGGGTCCCAGGATGTCACAATGGGCCCTGGGGACAAGGGGGGGTTCCCATGGAGTCACAATGGGTCCTGGGGACAACGAGGCGTCCTGGGACGTCACAATGGGACTTGGGGACAAAGGGGGTCTTCCACAGTCTCACAATGGGCCCTAGAGACAAGGGGAGATCCCCAGGATGACACAATAGGCCCTGGGGACAAAGAGGAGTCCCCCTGAATGTCACAATGGGCCCTGGGGACAAGGGGGGTCCCCATGGTATCACAATAAGCCCTGGGGACAAAGTGGGGTCCTGGGATGTCACAACTGGCCCCAGTGACAAAGGGTGTCCCCATGGTGCCACAATGGGCCCTGGGGACAAAGAGGGTCCCCAGGATGTCACAATGGGCTTTGGGGACAAGGCGGGGTCCCCAGGATGTCACAATGGGGTCTTGGGACAAAGGGGGTCCCCAGGATGTCACAATGGTCCCTGGGGACAATGGGGGGTCCTGGGACATCACAATGGACCCTGGGGACAAAGGCGGTCCCAGGGTGTCACAATAAGCCATGGGGACAAGGGGGGTCCCCAGGATGTCAGAATGGGCACTGGGGACAACGCAGGGTCCTGGGATGTCACAATGGGCCACGGGGACAAAGGCGATCCCCATGGTGTCACAATGGGCCCTGGGGACAACTTGGGGTCCTGGGATGTCACAATGGGCCCCGGTGACAAAGGGGGTCCCCGTGGTGCCACAATGTGCCCCTGGGACAAAGGGGGTCCCCAGAATGTCATAATGGGCACTGGGGACAAGGGGGGTCCCCAGGATGTCACAAGTGGCCCTGGGGATAAAGGGGGTCCCCATGGTGCCACAATGTGCCCCTGGAACAAAGGGGTCCCCAGGATGTCACAATAAGCCCTGGGGACAAGGGGGGTCCCCAGGATGTCAGAATGGGCCCTGGGGACAACGCGGGGTCCTGGGATGTCACAATGGGCCACGGGGACAAAGGCGATCCCCATGGTGTCACAATGGGCCCTGGGGACAAGGGGGTCCCCAGGATGTCACAATGGGCTCATGGGATAAAGGGGGTACCCACGGTGTCACTATAGGCCCTGGGGACAACGGGGGGTCCCCACGGTGCCACGATGGGTCGTGTGGACAAGGGGGTCCTCAGGATGTTCACAACGGGCCCTGAGGACAAAGGGGGTCCCTACGGTGTCACAATGGTCCCTGGGGACAACTTGGGGTCCTGGGATGTCACAATGGGCCCTGGGGTCAAAGGCGGTCCCCAGGATGTCACAATAAGCCCTGGGGACAAGGGGGGTCCCCAGGATGTCACAATGGGCACTGGGGACAAAGGGGGTACCCACGGTGTCACTATAGGCCCTGGGGACAACGGGGGGTCCCCACGGTGCCACGATGGGCCCTGGGGACAAGGGGGTCCCCAGGATGTTCACAATGGGCCCTGGAGACAATGGGGTGTCCCCAGGATGTCACAATGGGCCCTGGGGACAAAGAGGGTCCCCAGGATGTCACAATCGGCCCTGGGCACAAACGGGGTGCACATGGTGTCAAAATGGGCCCTGGGGACAAAGGGCGTCCCCAGGATCTCACAGTGGGCCCTGGGGACAAAGTGGTCCCCATGGTATCAGAATGGGCCCTGGGGACAAAGAGGGGTGCCCTGAATGTCACAATGGGCCCTGAGGACAAAGGGGGGTCCCCAGGATGTCGCAATGGGCCTTGGGGACAATGGGGGGTCCTAGGATGTCACAATGGGCCCGAGTGACAAATGGGGTCTCCATGGTGTCACAATGGGCCCTGAAGACAAAGGGGGTCCCCTGAATGTCACAATGGGCCCTGAGGACAATGGGGGTTCCTGGAACGTCACAATGGGCCCTGGGGAGAAAGGGAGGTCCCCAGGATGTCACAATGGGCCCTGGAGACAATTGGGGGTTTTGGGATGTCACGATGGGCTCTGACGACAAGGGGAGGTGCCCATGGTGTCACAATGGGTCCTCAGTGACAAGGGGGGTCCCTATAGTGTCACAATGGGCTCTGCAGACAATGGGGGGTCCTGGGATGTCACAATGGGCACCAGTGACAAAGGGGGTCCTCATGGTGCCACAATGGGCCCTGGGGAGTAAGTGGGGTCCTGGGATGTCACAATGGGTCCTGGGGACAAAGGGTGATCCTTTGATGTCACAAGGGGCCCTGGAGGCAAGGGGGTCCCCAGGATGTTACAATGGGCCCTGGGCACAAAGGGGGGTCCCCATAGTGTCACAATGGGTCCCCAGTGACAAGGGGGTCCCCACGGTGCCACGATGGTCCCTGGGGACAAGAAGGAGTCCCAATGGTGTCACAATGGACCCTGGGGTCAAAGGGGGTTCCCAGGACATCACAATGGGCTCTGGGGACAATGGGGATCCTGGGACATCACAATGAGCCCTGGGGACAAGGGGGGGTCCTGGGACGTCACAATGGGTCCTGGGGACAAAGCGGTTCCCCAGGATGTCACAATGGGCCCTGGGGACAAAGCAGGGTCCTGGGACGTCACAATGGGCCCTGGAGACAAAGGGATTCCCCAGGATGTCACAATGGGCCCTGGGGACAAAGGGGGTCCCCACAGTGTCACAATGGTCCCTGGGGACAAAGGAGATCCCCACAGTGTCACAATGGGCCCAGGGGACAAAAGGGGGACCCCAGGATGTCACAATGGGCCCAGGGGACAATGGGGGGTCCTGGGACGTTATAATGGGCCCTCGGGAAAAAGGGGGTCCACATGGTGCCACAATGGGCCCTGGGGACAACGGGGGTCCCAGGATGCCACAATGGACACTGGGGACAAGGGGGTCCCCAGGATGTCACAATGGGCCCTGGGGACACAGGTGGTCCCCAGGATGTCACAATGGGCCCTGGGGACAAAGTGGGGTCCTAAGATGTCACAATGGGCACTGGGGACAAAGGGGGTCCCCATGGTGCCACAATGGGCCTTGGGGACAATGGGGTCTCCCCAGGATGTCACAATGGGCCTTGGGGACAAAGGGGTGTCCCCTGAATGTGCATAATGGGCCCTGGGGACAAAGGGTGGTCGCCGGGATGTCTCAGTGGGCCCTGGGGACAATGGGGTGTCCTGGGATGTCACAATGGGCCCCAGTGACAAATGGGGTCTCCACGGTGTCACAATGGGCCCTGGGGATAAAGGGGGGTCTCCAGGATGTCACAATGGGCCCAAGTGATCAGTCCCCACAGTGCCACTATGGGCCCTGGAGACAAGGGGGGTCCCCAGGATGTCACGATGGGGCCTGGGGACAACGAGGGGTCCTGGGACGTCACAATGAGCCCTGGGGAAAAAGGGTGGTCCCCATGATGTCACAATGGGCACTGGAGACAGTGGGGGGTCCTGGGATGTCACAATGGGCCCTGGGGACAAAGTAAGGTCCTCGGCTGTCACAATGAGCCCTGAGGACAAGGGTGGTCCCCAGAATTTCACAATGAGCACTGGGGACAAAGTGGGGTCCTGGGATGTCAAAATGGGCCCTGGGGACAAAGGGGGTCCCTTAATTGTCACAATGGGCCCTGGGGACAAGGGGGGTCCCCACGGTGTCACAATGGGCCCTGGGGACAAAGTGGGGTCCTGGAATGTCACAATGGGCCCAGAGGACAAAGGGGGTCCCCATGGTGCCACAGTGGGCCCTGGGGACAAAGGGGGTCCTGAGACGTCACAATGGGCCCTGGGGAAAAGGCGGGGTCCCCACGGTGTCACAATGGGCCCTGGGGACAATGGGGGGTCCTGGGATGTCACAATGGGCCCCAGTGACAAAGGGGGTCCCCATGGTGCGACAACGAGCTCTGGGGATGAAGGGGGTCTCCAGGATGTCACAATGGGCCCTGGGGACAAAGGAAGTCCCCAGAATGCCACAATGGGTCCTGGAAAGAAGTGGGGTCCCCAGGATGTCACAATGGGCACTGGGGACAACGAGGGGTCCTGGGACGTCACAATGAGCCCTGGGGAGAAAGGGGGGTCCCCACCCTGTCAGAAGGGACCCTGGGGAGAAGGTGGGGTCCTGGGATGTCACAATGGGCCCTGGGGACAAAGGGGGTGTCCATGGTGCCACAATGGGCCCTGGGGACTAGGGGGGGGGGGGTCCCCTCGGTGCCACGATGGGCCCTGGGGACAAGGGGGTCCCGAGGATGTCACAATGGGCCCTGAGGACAAATTGGGGTTCTGGGATGTCACAATGGGCCCTGGGGACAAAGGGGGTCCCCATGGTGCCACAATGGGCCCTGGGGACAAAGAGGGGTCCCCAGAATGTCACAATGGGCCCTGGGGACATTTGGGGTCCCCAGAATGTCACAATGGGCCCTGGGAACAATAGGGGGTCCTGGGACGTCACAATGGGCCCTGGAGTAAAGGGGGGTCCCCAGGATGTCACAATAGGCCCTGGGGACAAAGAGGAGTCCCCTGAATGTCATAATGGGCCCTGAGGACAAGGAGGGTCTCCACGGTGTCACAATGGGCCCTGGGGACAATGGGGGGTCCTGGGATGTCACAATAGGCCCTGGGGACAAAGGGGGTCCCCATGATTTCACAATGGGCCCAGGGGACAATGGGGCATCCTGGGACGTCACAATGGGTCCTGGGGACAAAGTGGGTTCCCATGGTGTCACAATGGCCCTGGGGATAAAGGGGGACCCCAGGATGTGTATAATGGGGCCTGGGGACAATGGGGGGTCCTGGGATGTCACAATGGGCTCTGGGGACAATAGGGGGTCCTGGGACGTCACAATGGGCCCTGGAGAAAAGGGGGGGTCCTGGCATGTCACAATAGGCCCTGGGGACAAAGGGGGTCTTCAGGATGTCACAATGGGCCCGGGGGACAAAGGGGGTCCCCAGGATGTCACAATAGGCCCTGGGGAAAAAGAGGGCTCCCCAGGATATCACAATGGGCCCTGGGGACAAAGAGGGGTCCACAGGATGTGCACAATGGGCCCTGGGGACAAAGGGGGCTCCCCTGGATATCACAATGGGCTCTGGTGACATAGGGGTCCCCAAGATGTCACAACGGGTCCTGGGGACAAGGGGGGTCCCAAGGATGTCACAATGGGCACTGGAGACAAAGGGGGGGTCCCCACGGTGCCACGATGGGCCCTGGGGACAAGGGGGTCCCCAGGATGTAACAATGTGCCCTTGGGACAATGGGGGCTCCTGCGATGTCACAATGGGCCCTGGGGACAAAGGGAGGCCCCAGGATGTCACAATGGACCCTGGGGACAAAAGGGGTCCCCGGGATGTCACAATGGGCCCAGGGGACAACGAAGCATCCTGGGACGCCACAATGGGCCCGGGGAAAAAGGGGGGTCCCCAGGTTGTTCACAATGGGCCCTGGGGACAATGGGGGTCCTGGGATGTCACAATGAACCCTAGGGACAAAGGGGGTCCCCAGGATGTCACAATGGGCCCTGGGGATAAAGGGGACTCCCCAGGATGTCACAATAGGCCCTGGGGACAAAGGGGGTCCCCAGGATGTCACAACGGGCCCTGGGTACAAGGGGGGTCCCACCCTGTCACAATGAGCACTGGGGACAAAGGGGGTCCCCAGGATGTCACAATGGGCACTGGAGACAAAGGGGGGGTCTCCACGGTGCCACAATGGGCCCTGGGGACAATGGGGGGTCCCCACGGTTTCACAATGGGCCCTGGGGACAAGGGGGATCCCCGCCCTGTCACAATGGGCCCTGGGGCCAAAGGGATCCCCAGGATGTCACAATGGGCCCTGGGGACTGCGGGGCGTACTAGGATGTCACAATGGGTCTTGGGGACAAAGGGGGTACCCAGGATGTCACAATGGGCCCTGGGGACAATGGGGGGTCCCTTGAAGGTCACAATGGGCCCATGGGACAAAGAGGGTGCCCACGGTGTCACAGTGGGCCCTGGCGACAAAGGGGGATCCCCAGGATGTCACAATGGGCCCTGGGGACAAGGGGGGGTTCCCATGGAGTCACAATGGGTCCTGGGGACAACGAGGCGTCCTGGGACGTCACAATGGGACTTGGGGACAAAGGGGGTCTTCCACAGTCTCACAATGGGCCCTAGAGACAAGGGGAGATCCCCAGGATGACACAATAGGCCCTGGGGACAAAGAGGAGTCCCCCTGAATGTCACAATGGGCCCTGGGGACAAGGGGGGTCCCCATGGTATCACAATAAGCCCTGGGGACAAAGTGGGGTCCTGGGATGTCACAATTGGCCCCAGTGACAAAGGGTGTCCCCATGGTGCCACAATGGGCCCTGGGGACAAAGAGGGTCCCCAGGATGTCACAATGGGCTTTGGGGACAAGGCGGGGTCCCCAGGATGTCACAATGGGGTCTTGGGACAAAGGGGGTCCCCAGGATGTCACAATGGTCCCTGGGGACAATGGGGGGTCCTGGGACATCACAATGGGCCCTGGGGACAAAGGCGGTCCCAGGGTGTCACAATAAGCCATGGGGACAAGGGGGGTCCCCAGGATGTCACAATGGGCACTGGGGACAAAGGGGGGTCCCCACGGTGCCATGATGGGCCCTGGCGACAAGGGGGTCCCCAGGATGTCACAATGGGCCCATGGGACAAAGGGGGTACCCATGGTGTCACAATGGGCCGTGGGGACAACTTGGGGTCCTGGGATGTCACAATGGGCCCCGGTGACAAAGGGGGTCCCCGTGGTGCCACAATGTGCCCCTGGGACAAAGGGGGTCCCCAGAATGTCATAATGGGCACTGGGGACAAGGGGGGTCCCCAGGATGTCACAAGTGGCCCTGGGGATAAAGGGGGTCCCCATGGTGCCACAATGTGCCCCTGGGACAAAGGGGTCCCCAGGATGTCACAATAAGCCCTGGGGACAAGGGGGGTCCCCAGGATGTCAGAATGGGCCCTGGGGACAACGCGGGGTCCTGGGATGTCACAATGGGCCACGGGGACAAAGGCGATCCCCATGGTGTCACAATGGGCCCTGGGGACAAGGGGGTCCCCAGGATGTCACAATGGGCTCATGGGATAAAGGGGGTACCCACGGTGTCACTATAGGCCCTGGGGACAACGGGGGGTCCCCACGGTGCCACGATGGGTCGTGTGGACAAGGGGGTCCCCAGGATGTTCACAACGGGCCCTGAGGACAAAGGGGGTCCCCACGGTGTCACAATGGTCCCTGGGGACAACTTGGGGTCCTGGGATGTCACAATGGGCCCTGGGGACAAAGGCGGTCCCCAGGATGTCACAATAAGCCCTGGGGACAAGGGGGTCCCCAGGATGTCACAATGGGCACTGGGGACAAAGGGGGTACCCACGGTGTCACTATAGGCCCTGGGGACAACGGGGGGTCCCCACGGTGCCACGATGGGCCCTGGGGATAAGGGGGTCCCCAGGATGTTCACAATGGGCCCTGGAGACAATGGGGTGTCCCCAGGATGTCACAATGGGCCCTGGGGACAAAGAGGGTCCCCAGGATGTCACAATCGGCCCTGGGCACAAAGGGGGGTGCACATGGTGTCAAAATGGGCCCTGGGGACAAAGGGCGTCCCCAGGATGTCACAGTGGGCCCTGGGGACAAAGTGGTCCCCATGGTATCAGAATGGGCCCTGGGGACAAAGAGGAGTGCCCTGAATGTCACAATGGGCCCTGAGGACAAAGGGGGGTCCCCAGGATGTCGCAATGGGCCTTGGGGACAATGGGGGGTCCTAGGATGTCACAATGCGCCCGAGTGACAAATGGGGTCTCCATGGTGTCACAATGGGCCCTGAAGACAAAGGGGGTCCCCTGAATGTCACAATGGGCCCTGAGGACAATGGGGGTTCCTGGAACGTCACAATGGGCCCTGGGGAGAAAGGGAGGTCCCCAGGATGTCACAATGGGCCCTGGAGACAATTGGGGGTTTTGGGATGTCACGATGGGCTCTGACGACAAGGGGAGGTGCCCATGGTGTCACAATGGGTCCTCAGTGACAAGGGGGGTCCCTATAGTGTCACAATGGGCTCTGCAGACAATGGGGGGTCCTGGGATGTCACAATGGGCACCAGTGACAAAGGGGGTCCTCATGGTGCCACAATGGGCCCTGGGGAGTAAGTGGGGTCCTGGGATGTCACAATGGGTCCTGGGGACAAAGGGTGATCCTTTGATGTCACAAGGGGCCCTGGAGGCAAGGGGGTCCCCAGGATGTTACAATGGGCCCTGGGCACAAAGGGGGGTCCCCATAGTGTCACAATGGGTCCCCAGTGACAAGGGGGTCCCCACGGTGCCACGATGGGCCCTGGGGACAAGAGGGGGTCCCCATGGTGTCACAATGGACCCTGGGGTCAAAGGGGGTTCCCAGGACATCACAATGGGCTCTGGGGACAATGGGGATCCTGGGACATCACAATGAGCCCTGGGGACAAGGGGGGGTCCTGGGACGTCACAATGGGTCCTGGGGACAAAGCGGTTCCCCAGGATGTCACAATGGGCCCCGGGGACAAAGCAGGGTCCTGGGACGTCACAATGGGCCCTGGAGACAAAGGGATTCCCCAGGATGTCACAATGGGCCCTGGGGACAAAGGGGGTCCCCACAGTGTCACAATGGTCCCTGGGGACAATGGGGGGTCCTGGGACGTCACAATGGGCCCAGGGGACAAAAGGGGGACCCCAGGATGTCACAATGGGCCCAGGGGACAATGGGGGGTCCTGGGACGTTATAATGGGCCCTCGGGAAAAAGGGGGTCCACGTGGTGCCACAATGGGCCCTGGGGACAACGGGGGTCCCAGGATGCCACAATGGACACTGGGGACAAGGGGGTCCCCAGGATGTCACAATGGGCCCTGGGGACAACGGTGGCTCCTGGGATGTCACAATGGGCCCTGGGGACACAGGTGGTCCCCAGGATGTCACAATGGGCCCTGGGGACAAAGTGGGGTCCTAAGATGTCACAATGGGCACTGGGGACAAAGGGGGTCCCCATGGTGCCACAATGGGCCTTGGGGACAATGGGGTCTCCCCAGGATGTCAGAATGGGCCTTGGGGACAATGGGGTGTCCCCTGAATGTGCATAATGGGCCCTGGGGACAAAGGGTGGTCGCCGGGATGTCTCAGTGGGCCCTGGGGACAATGGGGGGTCCTGGGATGTCACAATGGGCCCCAGTGACAAATGGGGTCTCCACGGTGTCACAATGGGCCCTGGGGATAAAGGGGGGTCTCCAGGATGTCACAATGGGCCCAAGTGATGAGTCCCCACAGTGCCACTATGGGCCCTGGAGACAAGGGGGGTCCCCAGGATGTCACGATGGGGCCTGGGGACAACGAGGGGTCCTGGGACGTCACAATGAGCCCTGGGGAAAAAGGGTGGTCCCCATGATGTCACAATGGGCACTGGAGACAGTGGGGGGTCCTGGGATGTCACAATGGGCCCTGGGGACAAAGTAAGGTCCTCGGCTGTCACAATGAGCCCTGAGGACAAGGGGGGGTCCCCAGAATTTCACAATGAGCACTGGGGACAAAGTGGGGTCCTGGGATGTCAAAATGGGCCCTGGGGACAAAGGGGGTCCCTTAATTGTCACAATGGGCCCTGGGGACAAGGGGGGTCCCCACGGTGTCACAATGGGCCCTGGGGACAAAGTGGGGTCCTGGAATGTCACAATGGGCCCAGAGGACAAAGGGGGTCCCCATGGTGCCACAGTGGGCCCTGGGGACAAAGGGGGTCCTGAGACGTCACAATGGGCCCTGGGGAAAAGGCGGGGTCCCCACGGTGTCACAATGGGCCCTGGGGACAATGGGGGGTCCTGGGATGTCACAATGGGCCCCAGTGACAAAGGGGGTCCCCATGGTGCGACAACGAGCTCTGGGGATAAAGGGGGTCTCCAGGATGTCACAATGGGCCCTGGGGACAAAGGAAGTCCCCAGAATGCCACAATGGGTCCTGGAAAGAAGTGGGGTCCCCACGGTGTCACAATGGGCCTTGGGGACAAAGGGGGGTCCCCAGGATGTCACAATGGGCCCCGGGGACAAAGGGGTCCCCAGGATGTCACAATGGGTACTGGGGACAAAGGCGGGGTCCCCATGGTGTCACAATGGACCCAAGTGACAGGACGAGTCCCCACAGTACCACTATGGGCCCTGGAGACCAGGGGGTTCCCCGGATTTCACAATGGGCCCTGGGGACAAGGGGGGTCCCCAGGATGTCACAATGGGCACTGGGGACAACAAGGGGTCCTGGGACGTCACAATGAGCCCTGGGGAGAAAGGGGGGTCCCCACCCTGTCAGAAGGGACCCTGGGGACAAGGTGGGGTCCTGGGATGTCACAATGGGCCCTGGGGACAAAGGGGGTGTCCATGGTGCCACAATGGGCCCTGGGGACTGGGGGGGGGGTCCCCTCGGTGCCACGATGGGCCCTGGGGACAAAGGGGGTCCCCAGAATGTCACAATGGGCCCTGGGGACAATGGGGGATCCTGAGACGTCACAGTGGGCCCTGGGGACAAAGTGGGTCCCCATGGTGTCACAACACCCTGGGGACAATGCAGGGTCCCCAGGATGTCACAATGGCCCCTGGGGACATTAGGGGTCCCCACGGTTTCACGATCTTAACCCTTGACACCCCCCAACTACTGGGTCCTTAGGGTTACTCCCGGGTCCCTCCTGAACTGAATCCCCGCCCGAACTCCTGGGTCTGATAGAGGGCACGAACATTTTAAGGGTTAACAAAACATAATTGGGTGCCCACTAACGAGCCAACACTTTAGGGCTGAGCCACACGAGCCCTTAGTTCAGAGCTTTAGGTGAACTCATGGTAAGGAAACCAGAACCCAGCAGTGCCAGGATCAGGAGTTTTACGGCACCAGCTGTGAACGCGAGGGGACGAGAGAACCGAGATTTACAGCAAAAAGGGGGCGCCAGGCTGGGTTCAACCGACCTGGAGCTTGGGTCCCAGTCCATTCAACACAAGGAGCCAAACCTGAGGAAGCTGAAGGAGCCTTCATCCAAAGACCCCTCCTCCAGAGCACCAGGTGGCGCCGCGCAGGCGAACAGGGGGCGTCCAGGCGGAGACTACGGCAGTGATGAGCGGGAAAGGTTCTGGATGTGTGCGGGCGCTCCGGGGTCGTTGGGACACGAGCACCTCGCTGTATTTAAACGCAGCTCCTGCCGCTCGGAGCGGCGCACGAGGGGTGGAACCATCGCTCCCCTTGCGCCCGACGGCGAAACGAACGCAGCTGCTCTGGAACCCTGCGGGGTGTGAAGGTTCATGGCTCCGGAGGCTGTAAAGTTGTTTCTGCGCCTCCGTTCCCCTCATGCCCCCCCATTCCCTTCACACCGACCCTCAATCCACCCCCCACCCGACCCCCAGCTCCCCCCAAACCCCGACCCCCAGCTCCCCCCCACCGACCCCCAAATGCCCCCCCGACCCCCAATTCCTCCCCAGACTGACCCCCAATGCCCCCTCACACCGACCCCCAAGGCCGCCCCCGCACACCAACCCCCCAGTTCCCCCCTCAAACACCGACCCCCAATCACCCCCCGGACCCTAATTCCCCCTCGCACTGACCCCCAACGCCCCCCACACCAACCCCTAATGCCCCTCACATCGACCCCCAAATCCTCCCCAGACTGACCCCTCAAATCCTCCCCAGACCAACCCCCAACTTCCCCCCCACACCGACCCCCAATTCCCCCTCACACCGACCCCCAATGTCCCCCCCCCCACACCAGACCCCAATTCCCCCCCACACCGACCCCCAATTCCCCCCCACACTGATCCCCAATGCCCCCCCACACACCGACCCCCAATTCCTCCCCAGACTGACCCCCAATGCCCCCTCACACCGACCCCCAAGGCCCCCCCTGCACTGACCCCCCCACACCGACCCCCCAATTCCCCCCTCAAACACCGACCCCCAGTGCCCCCCCACTGGACCCTAATTCCCCCTCGCACCGACCCCCAATGCCCCCCCACACACCGACCCCCAGTTCCTGCCCCCCACACCAACCCCTAATGCCCCTCACATCGACCCCCAAATCCTCCCCACACTGACCCCTCAAATCCTCCCCAGACCAACCCCCAACTTCCCCCACACCGACCCCCAATTCCCCCTCACACCGACCCCCCAAGCCCCCCCCACCGATCCTCAATTCCTCCCCACACCGACCCCCAATGTCCCGCTCACACCGACCCTCAGTTCCTCCCCCACACCGCCCCCCAATTCCCCCCTCACACCGACCCCAAATCCCCACCACCACACTGCCCCCCAAATCCCCCCCTCACACCGACCCCCAATGCCCCTCACGCCGACCCCCAGTTCCCCTCACAACCTCCACCAAAACGGCGGCGCCTCCCTCTCCTCCCTCCCGCCTTTTCCCGCCACACACTCCCGGACGTGACGCCGGCGAGGGGGCGTGGCCGGCGGCGAGGGGGCGTGGCCGCGGCGCCGGCGGGCGGGAAGCGCCGGGGCGGGAAACACCGGGTGAGGAGATCGCGTCCCCTCGTGTCCCTCGTGTCCCTTCATGTCCCATCGTGTCCCCTCGTGTCCCTCGGGTCCCCTCATCGTCCCCTCGTGTCCCTCGGGGCCCCTCGTGTCCCCTCATCTCCTCAGCACCCCCACTGGAGCCCGCCCGTCCCTCCCCTCCAGGAGAGACCCCGGGGCTGGGGCGGATCCGCCATCAATCCCCCCACAGACTTTTTCTCTCTTTCATCCCCCTTTTCCCTCTTTTCCCTCTTTCCCCCTTTATCCCTCTTTCCCCCCTTTTTCCCTTCCCCCCCTTTTTCCCTCTTTTCCCTCTTTCCGCCGTTTTTCCCTCTTTTCCCTCTTTCCCCCCTTTTCCCTCTTCCCCCTTTTCCCCCCCTTTTTCCCTCTTTTCCCTCTTTCCCCCTTTATCCCTGTTTCCCCCCTTTTTCTCCCTTTCCCCCCTTTTTCCCTCTTCCCCCTCTTTTCCCCCTTTTTCTCCCTTTTTCCTTCTTCCCCCCCTTTTCCGCCTTTTCCCTCTTTCCCCCTTTATCCCTCTTTTCCCTCTTTCCGCCCTTTTCCCTCTTCCCCCCTTTTTCCCTCTTTTCCCTCTTTCCCCTTTATCCCTCTTTGCCCCCTTTTTCCCTCTTTTTCCTCTTCACCCCCTCTTCCCCCTCTTCCCCCTTTTTCCCTTTTCCCCCCTTTTCCCCCTTTTTCCTCTTTCCCCCCTTTTCTCCCCTTTTCCCTCTTCCCTCTTTTCCCTTCTTTCCCCCCTTTCCCTCTTCCCCCCTCTTTCCATCTTATCCCTCTTTTCCCCCTTTATCCCTGTTTCTTCCCTTTTCCCCCCCTTTCCCTCTTTCCTCGCTTTTTCCCTATTTTTCCCTCTTTCCCCCCTTTTTCCCTCTTTTCCCTCTTTCCTCGCTTTTTCCCTCTTTTTCCCTCTTTCCCCCCTTTTTCCCTCTTTCCCCCCTTTTTCCCCCTTTTCCCTCTTTCCTTGCTTTTTCCCCCTTTTCCCTCTTTCCCCCCTTTTCCCCCCTTTTCCCTTTTCCCCCCTTTTCCCTTTTTCCCCCTTTTCCCTCTTTCCCCCCTTTTTCCCCCTTTCCCCCCTTTTCCCTCTTCCCCCGTTTCCCTCTCCCGTTTTCCCGTCCCTCCTCCCATTCCCGTGCAGCCCAACCCCTTCCCCCCTTTTCCCCAGAGCAGTTTTCATACAGATCCCCCCTTTCCCCCCAGCCCCGAACCCCCGGGGGTTTCTCAGCATCAGCAGCCACTTCACTCCCCCCAATTTAACTCTTTGTGTCCCTTTTCCAGGCTCTTTGGGAGCCCGGGTGTCCTGGGGCCGCTCTGGTTTTTGCTCCGGGGTGTTTGGAGCCCGGTGACCATGGACCTGTTTCCCTTGGGCGACGAGCTGCGTGGCTTTGCCCAGAGCCCCGGGCTGCTCTGCGGGGAAGCGCTGGAGCCCGACCTGGAGCCCAGTCTGAGCCTGGAGCCCGACCTGGAGCCCAACCTGAGCCTGGAGCCTGACCTGAGCCTGGAGCCCAACCTGAGCCTGGAGCCCAACCTGAACCTGGAGCCCATCCTGAGCCTTGAGCCTGACCTGGAGCCCAACCTGAGCCTGGAACCCAACCTAGAGCCCAACCTGAGCCTGGAGCCCAATCTGAGCCTTGAGCCCAACCTGGAGCCCAACCTGAGGCTGGTTACTAATGATCAGTATTTACCAATGATGGTCATAATTTATTAATAGTGATCAGTATTTATTAATAACAACCAGTATTTATTAATGATGGTTAGTATTTATTAATGACAATTAGTATTTATTAATAACCACCAGTATTTATTAATAACGGCCAGTATTTATTAATGGCGGTCAGTATTTCTTAATGACAATCAGTATTGATTAATGATGGTATTTATTAAGGATGATTATTATTTATTAATGATGATCAGTATTTGTTAATGGTGATCGGCATTTATTAATAATGGTTAGTATTTATTAATGACGATCAGTATTTATTAATGACCGTCACTATTAATGATGATCAGTATTGATTAATGATGGCGAGTATTTATTAATGATGATCAGTATTTATTAATAACAGTCAGTATTTATTAATGACAATCAGTATCGATTAATGATTGTGAGTATTTATTAATGATGATCAGTATTTATTAATGATGGTCAGTATTTATTAATAACGATCAGTATTTATTAGTGACGGTCACTATTTATTAATGACAATCAGTAATTATTAATGAGGGTCAGTATTTATTAATCCTTGCTATTTAACCCTTTTGGGTTGAAACCTTTGAGACCGAACGCCGATTGATTCCACCGGGCAAGCTCCACCTGCCTGGAGCTTCAGTGCCGACTACGCCATCTGTTCTAAAAGCGCCGCGGCTTTATCATGTTGATTTTTTTACCTATTTATCCTGATTTTTGTCACTTTAGCCACTTGGCGGCTGCTCCGGTTGAGGATGGCGGCGTCTCCATGTGCCGGAACCACGGGTGGTCGGTGGACGCCGAGAGGGGGCAGGTAACGGGCACCCATGGGTGCTGCTCATTGAGCGGGGATCTGAGCGAAGGCGGCGGGGGGGACGGCGGTGCCGTCGAAGCCCTTTGCGGGGGTCGTTACCAAATTGTGCGTAACTGGATGATTTGTGAACGTCGCTGCCGATTGAGTGGAGATGACGGGGTGAGAAAACGAGAAATAGGGAATCGCTGCGGTGTAAAGATTCGCGTTGCGCGCTCCCGCCCGGTTTGGGTCGTGTTTAGCGTAGCGGGTTTTATTATCCTCGTTATATAATGGAGAAATAATTGGGAAGAGCAGTTTGCAAAGCGCTTTGATATCCTCCAGCGCCACCGACGCTCCCGGTTCCGTTTGTGCTCAGGTGCGCGACGCGGGCGATGCAAACACCGCGAAACCATCGTTGGGAGATGGAAACGGCGCCTCCGAACCCCCGACGCTGTCCGAAAACACCCCCCTGGTGATCCCGGTGTTGGTTCCAGTGACAAGGAACGAGGTGGGTGAGGAGTACTTGGATGGTTGTGCGATGATTCGGCAACCGGCGGTGCCGGAGTTGCTCGCCGGAGCACCCGTGTGTGTGTCCCTGGCTGAACCAAGGGTGCTACGTGCCCCAGAACCCCCCAAATTACACCCAAATAATGCTATGGGGACGCGCTCGGCGGCCGCTACCCCAGGGACGGGCTCTGGGAGGCTCCAGGCTCCCGCTGGGTTATTGATCCGAAATACGGAACCCGGCGATCGCCTCGAGTTGGGTGGAAGGGAGGAAGCATCAGCAGGACCGGAGGGTCCCCAGACCCCTCATTTTGGGGTTCGCCGCTTGCTTTTGAGCCAAAAAAGGAGGAAAAGCAGATAAACGCCCGTGTGATTTTGTGCGTTTTCCACCTTTAACCCTTTTCTCGTTCGATGTTGCCCAGGTCACCGAAAATGAGTCTCTGGATGGGAAGATCTCGCAGCAAAAAGGCGACGGAGGCCGAAACCCCTCGTGATCCCGACACCGGGATTGAAGCGCTTTCGGCCGCCCCGCGGGGTTAATTCGGTGCGATGCGGATGTCCCCACGTAGCGCTTTGGGGGGAACACCCCGCTTTATGGTTGTGGTTTACGGGGGGTTTATCTCAACCCGGGCCGAGCGATCCCGGTGTAAAACCGCCCGGTGAACCCGGTTTGGGTTCGGTGTCCCCTCGCTGGTTTGTGGTGGCAAACGCAGAGCTTGTGCTCCCCAAAAACCCCCAAAATGGGTGATTTTGTGGAATATGGGATGGAAACAACCCCCCCAGGGTTTCGCTGTGATATCGGGTGTAAAAACCACCCGAGTGCTGCGATCGACTGCAAAACCCCATTGGGATGATCCATCAGCGACCGATTTCACCAAAACGATGGGAATTGGGACAATTTGTGGTTGTGACGCCAAGGAACGGTCTCGGCACGATGATTTTGATCCTGAGCGTTGCTTTTCCCCTCTATTTCTCAATATCCCGCAGGCAGAATGGACGGCGACTTGGGATTGTGCCTGGTGAAGGACGCCCCCAAAATCAGCGTCCGGCCGTGAGTCCCCAAACCACCAAAAACGGGCGCAAAACGGGTGCGTCGCGCTTTTCCTGCCCCTCGTTTGGCCCACCAGGACCCATTGACGTCCATTCCGAACGGAACACGAGGCGCTGATGTCACCGGCGGCGCTGATGTCGCGGCGGAACCCCGGCAACGCTTTGTTGTTCCGAGCCCTCGCAGGGCGTCTCTCCCACTCTGCCGCGTCTCGGAGCGAATCCCTGTGGTTTTCGGCCGAACCGCGCGGTTTCGGTGCCGATCAGAGCACGATGATGCCGTGAGCGCTCAGAACGCCCCCGTCCCCCCCGCCGCGCCGCCGCGGTCCCCGTCACCGCCTCCCGTCCCCTCTCCAGGCAGATCAACGTGGGGAGCGGCTTCCAGGCGGAGCTGCCAGCCCTGCGCGACCCAGCGCAGGCGCAGCAGGACGAGGAGCGCGCGGAGCTGGTCTGGAAGCCCTGGGGGGACATGGACACCGACCCGCAGGCGCCCGACCCAGGTATCGCACGCATTGGGTGCCTGGCCCACCCCACCTGGGCCCCGGGGGGGTCGTCGCTGCTCTTGGGGCTCCCAACGCTGCCTTTTGGGTAGAAATAGTGACGTTTTTCCGTGTCTTTCTTGCTCTCCGCTCCACCTGGTTGGCTCGTTTTCCGCTGTCCCGTATCGCGCCTTTTGTCCCCAAAACCCAACTTTTCCTTCTCGTATCGTACCCATTATCATGTCGCACCTTTTCTTGACCAACCCCAACGTTTCCATTGTCCTATCGCACCTTTTCTTGACAAAACCCAACTTTTCCTTGTTGTAGCGCGTCTTTTCTTGACATAAACCCAACTTTTCCTTCTCGTATCGTACCCATTGTTGTATCGCACCTTTTCTTGACCAACCCTGACGTTTCCATTGTCCTATCGCATCTTTTCTCAACAAAACCCAACTTTTCCTTGTCTTCTCACATCTTTTCTTGACAGAACCCAACGTTTCTGTTGTCCTATTGCATCTTTTCTTGACATACACCCAACTTTTCCTTGTCCTATTGCGTCTTATCTTGACCAACTCCAACTTTTCCTTGACCTATCGTGTCTTTTCTTGATAAAAGCCAACTTTTCCTTGTCCTATTGTCTTTTCTTGACATAAACCCAACGTTTCCATTGTCCTATCACGTCTTTTCTCAACAAAACCCAACTTTTCCTTGTCCTATTGCGTCTTATCTTGACCAACTCCAACTTTTCCTTGTCCTATTGCACCTTTTCTTGACAAACCCAACTTTTCCTTGTCCTATCGTGTCTTTTCTTGACATAAACCCAACTTTTGCTTGTCCTATCGTGTCTTTTCTTGACAAAACCCAACGTTTCCATTGTCCTATCACGTCTTTTCTCAACAAAACCCAACTTTTCCTTGTCCTATTGCACCTTTTCTTGACAAACCCCAACATTTCCTTTATCATATCGCATCTTTTCTTGACC
The DNA here is from genome assembly GCF_037038585.1 of Patagioenas fasciata. NCBI lineage: Eukaryota > Metazoa > Chordata > Aves > Columbiformes > Columbidae > Patagioenas > Patagioenas fasciata. Next base: position 3,415,339 of record NC_092552.1, on the reverse strand, counting down.
AACTCCAACTTTTCCTTGAATCGTACCCATTGTCGTATCACGCTTTTCCTTGAAAAACCCCAGCTTTTCCTTGTTGGATCCCATATTTCCACCCCCAAACCCCAACACCCCCATGTCACATCCCCCTTTCCCCAAACCCCAACATCCCCATGTCACATCCCCCTTTCCCCAAACCCCAACACCCCCATGTCACATCCCCCTTTCCCCAAACCCCAACACCCCCATGTCACATCCCCCTTTCCCCAAACCCCAACACCCCCATGTCACATCCCCCTTTCCCCCAACACCCCCATGTCACATCCCCCTTTCCCCAAACCCCAACATCCCCATGTCACATCCCCCTTTCCCCAAACCCCAACACCCCCATGTCACATCCCCCTTTCCCCCCAACATCCCCATGTCACATCCCCCTTTCCCCAAACCCCAACACCCCCATGTCACATCCCCCTTTCCCCCAACACCCCCATGTCACATCCCCCTTTCCCCAAACCCCAACACCCCCATGTCACATCCCCCTTTCCCCAAACCCCAACACCCCCATGTCACATCCCCCTTTCCCCCCCAAACCCCAACATCCCCACCTCATATCACCCCATTTCCCCCCCGAACCCCAACATCCCCATGTCCCATCACCCCGTTTCCCCCACCCCGTGTCGGTTGCAGTGTTGACCCTGCTGTCCATGGCAAGCTCCAGCACCATCCCCGGGAGCTCCAGCACCGTCCCCGGGAGCTCCAGCGCCATCCCCAGGAGCTCCAACGCCATCCTCGGGAGCTCCAGTGCCGTCCCTGGGAGCTCCAGTGCCATCCTCGGGAGCTCCAGTGCCATCCCTGGAAACTCCAGCGCCATCCCCAGGAGCTCCAACGCCATCCCCGGGAGCTCCAGTGCCATCCCTGGGAGCTCCAGTGCCATCCCTGGGAGCTCCAGTGCCATCCCCAGGAGCTCCAGTGCCATCCCTGGGAGCTCCAGTGCCATCCCCAGGAGCTCCAGTGCCATCCCTGGGAGCTCCAGTGCCATCCTCGGGAGCTCCAGTGCCATCCCTGGAAACTCCAGCGCCATCCCCAGGAGCTCCAGTGCCATCCCCGGGAGCTCCAGTGCCATCCCTGGGAGCTCCAGTGCCATCCCTGGAAACTCGAGCGCCATCCCCGGGAGCTCCAGTGCCATCCCTGGGAGCTCCAGTGCCATCCTCGGGAGCTCCAGTGCTGTTCCCGGGAGTTCCAGTGCCGTCCCCGGGAGCTCCAGTGCCATCCCTGGGAGCTCCAGCGCCGTCCCCGGGAGCTCCAGTGCCATCCTCGGGAGCTCCAGTGCCGTCCCCGGGAGCTCCAGTGCCGTCCCCGGGAGCTCCAGTGCCATCCCCGGGAGCTCCAGTGCCATCCCTGGGAGCTCCAGTGCTGTTCCTGGGAGCTCCAGTGCTGTCCCCGGGAGCTCCAGTGCCATCCCCGGGAGCTCCAGTGCCATCTTCGGGAGCTCCAGTGCTGTCCCCGGGAGCTCCAGTGCCGTCCCCGGAAGCTCCAGTGCCATCCTCGGGAGTGTGTGTGAAGATTGAGGAGAAAGCAGCTGAAATGGAGATGCCGGAGCCAGAGCCGCAGGCCGGGACTGAGCCACCACCAAAGTGCCTGAATATTGAGGAGAAACCAGCTAAAATGGAGATTGTGGTGCCAGCACCAGAGCCACCGGCCGGGACCGAGCCGCCCCCAAAATGCGTTAAAATTGAGGAGAAAGCAGCTGAAATGGTGATTGTGGCACTGGAGCTGCAGGTGGGGACCAAGCCGCCCCCAAAATGCTTTGAAATCAAGGAGAAACCAGGTGAAATGGCGATGCCGGAGTCGAAGCTGCAAGCTGGGATGGAGCCGCCCCCAAAGCGCCTGAAAATTGAGGAGGAACCAGCCGAAACGGTGATTGCGGCACCGGAGCTGCAGGACGGGACCGAGCCACCACCAAAATACCTGAAAATTGAGGAGGAACCAGCCGAAACGGTGATTGCGGCACCGGAGCTGCAGGACGGGACCGAGCCACCACCAAAATACCTGAAAATTGAGGAGGAACCAGCCGAAACGGTGATTGCGGCACCAGAGCCACGGGCCGGGACCGAGCCGCCCCTGAAGCACTTGGAAATTGAGAAACCAACCGAAATGGCGATTGTGACGGCGGAACCGCCGGCTGAGACCGAGCCACCACCAAAATGCATGAAAATAGAGGAGAAACCAACCGAAATGGCGATGCTGGAGCCGCAGGCCGGGACCAAGCCACCCCTGAAGCGCTTAAGAATTGAAGGGGAACCAGCCGAAATGGTGATCCCGGAGCCGCAGGCCGGGACCGAGCCGCCCCTGAAGCGCTTTAAAATTGAGGAGAAACCAGCTGAAATGGTGATTGCAGCGCTGGTGCTGGAGCCGCAGGCCGGGACCAAGCAGCCCCCAAAACGCTGGAGAATTGAGGACAAACCATCCGAAATGGCGATGCCGGAGCCGCAAGCCGGGACCGAGCCGCCCCCGAAGCGCCTTAAAATCGAGGAACCAGCCGAAATGGGGATCGCGGCGCCGGAGCAGCGCCCGGGGTAGGTTTGCGCCCTCAGGAAACCCCCGCGCCGAAACCACCGTCGGCTTTCCCACCGGACGGCGCATCCAGAGGGGGATTTTTGGGGAGAAAAGGGGTGAATCTGCGCGTGTTTGAAGAAGCGACCGCGGGGGGTTTGGTTTCTCGGCATCGGGTTTGATGGGAAGAGCTGGCGCCCGATCGTCATCTCCGGCACCAGGGGGCGCACGGAACGGGGCCGGAATTGGGCTGAAATCCTGTGAGATTGGGAAAAAACGCCGCTGTGAGATCAACGGGCAGCGGCTGCTCGCGGTGGGAAGAACCGGAAAGGGAAATGGTGGCAAAATGGTGCCGTAAAGCGCCCCGATCTGAGCCGAGAAACAGGGGTTTTGGTGTTTTTCTTTCTATTTAACGCGCTTTCTGCTTTGCTTAATAAACTGGGTTCTGGAATGAGTTGAAGTTCGTTAATGCAGCGATTTGTGACAACGGGGGGGTTGAGTTGTTTGATTAATGAAATGTTAATTAAGGGTCTTGTCACACCAGGAGGGATGGAAGGGGGATTTATTTTGGGAGGTCTTGAGATTTATTGCTGTCACGATACCGGGGCCGTCGGTGCCACCCATTGCGATACCGGGGCTGTCGGTGCCACCCATCGCGATACCAGGGCCGTCGGTGCCACCCATCGCGCTACCAGGACCATCGTTGCTGCCCATCACGATACTGGGGCCGTCGTCACTGCTGTTGTGACGATACCAGCGCTGTTGTTGCCACCTGTCGCGATACCAGGACTATCAGTGCTCCCTATTGCGATACCGGCGCCGTCGGTGCCGCCCTTCGCGATACCGGGGTCGTTGTTGCTGCCCATTGCGATACCAGGGCTGTTGGTGCCACCCATCGCGATACCGGTGCTGTCGGTGCTGCCGTCGCAATACCGGGACCGTCAGTGCTGCCCATCACGATACTGGAGCTGTTGGTTCTGCCCATCACGATACCAGGGCCCCTGTCACTGCCCATCACAATATCAGGGCCGTCGGTGCTGCCGTCGCAATACCAGCTCCATCACTGCTGCCCGTTGCGATACCGGGGCTGTCGGTGCTGCTGTCGCGATACCGGGGCTGTCGGTGCCATCCGTCGTGATACCGGGGCTGTTGGTGCTGCTGTCGCGATACCGGGGCCGTCGGTGCTGCTGTCGCGATACCGGGGCTGTTGGTGCTGCTGTCGCGATACCGGGGCTGTCGGTGCTGCTGTCGCGATACCGGGGCTGTTGTCGCTGCCCAACGGTGAGAGGAAAGCTGCGCTTGGAAGGGATTTCCTGTCCAGAGTCCTCATCGTCTTGGCCATGCACAGCACAGTGAGATGTTCCCCATCGGAACAGAAACGGTAACTGGGGTCTGTGGAGAGCGCAGGGGGTAAAAGGGGTCTGGGAGGAAACTGCCTGAGGAAAAGTGAGACATCCCTTTTCCCTCTGTTTTAGAAACCCCAGCCAACTCGAGAGCATCTTGGGAGGGGTCGAGCTGCACTTACCCACAGAGGACACAGCAGCTGGAGGAAGCCAGGAGAGATCGGCGTGGAGAGGACGAGCGCAAGGAGGCTGCAAAAGGGAGAGGAAAGAAATCAGTGCCGCGGCCACTGCTGTTGCTGGGATGGGAGACGTGAGGGCCTGGGGAGCTGCGGTGGGGCAGCCGGGGCTGGCAGAGCAGCCCCACGCACCCCTCAGTAGGATGGGAATGAAGAATATGAGGAGCAAAAGTAAGAAAACTCATGGGCTAAGATAAAAAAACCAAGTGAGATAAGTAATTGAAAGAGGAAGAGAGAATAAAACGCAAGGCGTGATGCAAAGACTCGTGGGCTCCCACAAGCACAGGGAGATCCCGCAGACCCCGAGCGATGGCTGCCCTGCAACCCCCTTCCCTCCCTTCTTACTGATGAGCACCATGTTAGGGCGCTGTTGGTGCCACCCATCGCGATACCGGGGCTGTCGGTGCCACCCATCGCGATACCGGGGCCGTCGGTGCCACCCATCGCGATACCGGGGCTGTCAGTGCCACCCATCGCGATACCGGGGCCGTTGGTGCCACCCATCGCGATACCGGGGCCGTTGGTGCCACCCATCGCGATACCGGGGCCGTTGGTGCCACCCATCGCAATACCAGGGCTGTCGGTGCCACCCATCGCGATACCGGGGCGATACCGGCCCCTCCTGGGGCAGCAGGGGTCCAGTACCAGCACGGTTTGGGGGTGGACCCGCTGGAAAGCAGCTCTGCGAGAAGGACTTGGGAGTTCTGGGTGACATCAGGTTGGCCACAAGTCACCAATGTGTCCTTGTGGTCACGAGGCCGAGGGTACCTGGGGGATATTTATTAAGAAGAGTGAGCAGCAGGTGAGAGAGGTGAATCCTCCCCCTCTGCTCCACCCTGGGGAAGCTGCATCTGCAGTTCTGGGTCCAGTTCTGGGCTCCCCAGTTGAAGAAGGACAAGGAGTTACTGGAGGGAGTCCAGTGGAGGGACACAGAGATGCTGAGGGGTCTGGAGCATCATTCTGATCAGGAGAGACTGAGAGAGATGGGGCTGTTGAGCTGGAGAAGAGAAGCTGAGAGGGATGTGATCAATGGGATCAATATCTCAGGTGGGTGTCAGGATGCAGCAGACTCTGTTCAGTGGTGCCCAGCGCCGGGGTGAGGGGCAACGGGCACAGACTGAAACAGAGGAGGCTCCATCTGAACGTAAGGAGAAACTTGCTTGCTGGGAGGTGCCAGAGCCCGGCCCAGGCTGCCCAGAGCGGGTGTGGAGTCTCCTGTGAGACATTCAGACCCCTGGGATCCTGTGTGATCTGCTCTGGGACCCCGCGGGAGCAGGGGGGTTGGACTGGGGGATCTCCAGAGGTCCCTTCATCCCAAACCAGAATGGGGTTCTGAGGGAAGGGGAGGGAAGGAAGGGGAGGGAAGGAAGGGGAGGGAAGGAAGGGGAGGGAAGGAAGGGGAGGGAAGGAAGGGGAGAGAAGAGAAGCCTCCGGGGAGACCCCATTGTGTCCCACGTTGGGCACATCTCCAGGACCGCCACGGCAACGCGTTTTCAGCCCACTTGGTCCTGTCCTGAGAATTCAGATTTGCGGTTGACAGGACAGAACTAACTCCATCAGCTCAGCCAAGAAATGGATTCATTTCATGAATATACAGAATTCTATATGAATATATAGAATATGTGAATATGAATATATATTAATTACCTATGGAGGAGAGGAGGAGATGGAAAGGGAGAGGGAGATGGAGAGAGGATGATGAAGACAGGAGGGAAGATGGGATCAAAAAACAGAAAGGAGAGAGGAAGAAAGAAGAGGTGACAGCAGGGAAAGAGACTTGAGAGGGGTATAAGGCAGAAAAAGGGGGAAATGACGAAGGAAAGGAAAAGAAGAGGGGAGGAAATGAGAAAAAAGATACCTGTATGGGAGGAGCAGCAGGGGAGGATGAGACGCTCGCCCAGCAGCATCACGAGGCTGTGACCAGCACGGCACCAGGACCCAGGGGCTCCTCAGGGCTCCGTGCCGGCCTGTCCAGGAGAGCAGCGAGCGCCTGCTGGCCGCGTCCTGCCCGCTGGCTCCGTCCTGCCCAGTGTTCCTGAACCACGTTCTCCAGCCGCCTGACACGAGCTGGGCGATCAGCGGGGCGGGAGGTGCTGGTGATGAAGGAGAAGGTGCGGAGCACAGCCGGGAGGGAGCTCGGGGGAAGCCGGATGTGGCATCTCGGGGCTGTCGTCGTGTTTTCGGGATCTTTTCCTTCCCACGTGCCCTCGATCACCTCTTTGCCCCAGGAACCGTCGTCCACCTCGCGCTGGGGGACATCAGTGGCCGTTCTCTCCCTTCCCTTGGGCGCCTTCCTCCCAGCGAGTGACGAAGAGGATCAGCAGCAGCACGGTCCTTGACTCTTGGCCCCATTTCCCACGGGATCCAGCCCTCCCTTTCCGTTTTCCCTCGGCTCCCATCACGGCCGTGACCAACCCAGAGGTGTCGATCGCCTGGTGCCCTGCAGCAAAACGGCCGGGAAGGGACGAGGGACATCAGGCGCATGAAGGTGGTTTCCACAGCTTCCCCTTGCGCCAGAGCTGGGACGGTATCAGTGTCTGGAGTTACTTTTGCTTTCTCGGAGAGAACGCGGACAATGAGACGTCGACATCAACACCTCGTGAATGCATTACCACTATGGGCCCTGGAGACCAGGGGGTTCCCCGGATTTCACAATGGGCCCTGGGGACTGGGGGGGGGGGTCCCCTCGGTGCCACGATGGGCCCTGGGGACAAGGGGGTCCCCAGGATGTCACAATGGGCCCTGAGGACAAATTGGGGTTCTGGGATGTCACAATGGGCCCTGGGGACAAAGGGGGTGTCCATGGTGCCACAATGGGCCCTGGGGACAAAGAGGGGTCCCCAGAATGTCACAATGGGCCCTGGGGACATTTGGGGTCCCCAGGATGTCACAATAGGCCCTGGGGACAAAGAGGAGTCCCCTGAATGTCATAATGGGCCCTGAGGACAAGGAGGGTCTCCACGGTGTCACAATGGGCCCTGGGGACAATGGGGGGTCCTGGGATGTCACAATAGGCCCTGGGGACAAAGGGGGTCCCCATGATTTCACAATGGGCCCAGGGGACAATGGGGCATCCTGGGACGTCACAATGGGCCCTGGGGACAAAGGGGGTCCCCATGGTGTCACAACGGCCCTGGGGATAAAGGGGGACCCCAGGATGTGTATAATGGGGCCTGGGGACAATGGGGGGTCCTGGGATGTCACAATGGGCTCTGGGGACAATAGGGGGTCCTGGGACGTCACAATGGGCCCTGGAGAAAAGGGGGGGTCCTGGCATGTCACAATAGGCCCTGGGGAAAAAGGGGGTCTTCAGGATGTCACAATGGGCCCGGGGGACAAAGAGGGGTCCACAGAATGTGCACAATGGGCCCTGGGGACAAAGGGGGCTCCCCAGGATATCACAATGGGCTCTGGTGACATAGGGGTCCCCAAGATGTCACAACGGGTCCTGGGGACAAGGGGGGTCCCAAGGATGTCACAATGGGCACTGGAGACAAAGGGGGGGTCCCCACAGTGCCACGATGGGCCCTGGGGACAAGGGGGTCCCCAGGATGTAACAATGTGCCCTTGGGACAATGGGGGCTCCTGCGATGTCACAATGGGCCCTGGGGACAAAGGGAGGCCCCAGGATGTCACAATGGACCCTGGGGACAAAAGGGGTCCCCGGGATGTCACAATGGGCCCAGGGGACAACGAAGCATCCTGGGACGCCACAATGGGCCTGGGGAAAAAGGGGGGTCCCCAGGTTGTTCACAATGGGCCCTGGGGACAATGGGGGTCCTGGGATGTCACAATGAACCCTAGGGACAAAGGGGGTGCCCAGGATGTCACAATGGGCCCTGGGGATAAAGGGTACTCCCCAGGATGTCACAATAGGCCCTGGGGACAAAGGGGGTCCCCAGGATGTCACAACGGGCCCTGGGTACAAGGGGGGTCCCACCCTGTCACAATGAGCACTGGGGACAAAGGGGGTCCCCAGGATGTCACAATGGGCACTGGAGACAAAGGGGGGGTCTCCACGGTGCCACAATGGGCCCTGGGGACAAGAGGGTCCCCACGGTTTCACAATGGGCCCTGGGGACAAGGGGGATCCCCGCCCTGTCACAATGGGCCCTGGGGCCAAAGGGATCCCCAGGATGTCACAATGGGCCCTGGGGACTGCGGGGGGTACTAGGATGTCACAATGGGTCTTGGGGACAAAGGGGGTACCCAGGATGTCACAATGGGCCCTGGGGACAATGGGGGGTCCCTTGAAGGTCACAATGGGCCCATGGGACAAAGAGGGTGCCCACGGTGTCACAGTGGGCCCTGGCGACAAAGGGGGATCCCCAGGATGTCACAATGGGCCCCGGGGACAAAGTAAAATCCTGGAATGTCACAATGGTCCCCAGTGACAAAGGCGCTCCCCATGGTGCCACAATGGGCCCTGGGGACAAAGTGGGTCCCCAGGATTTCACAATGAGCACTGGGGACAAAGGGGGGTCCCAGGATGTCACAATGGGCCCTGGGGACAAGGGGGGGTTCCCATGGAGTCACAATGGGTCCTGGGGACAACGAGGCGTCCTGGGACGTCACAATGGGACTTGGGGACAAAGGGGGTCTTCCACAGTCTCACAATGGGCCCTAGAGACAAGGGGAGATCCCCAGGATGACACAATAGGCCCTGGGGACAAAGAGGAGTCCCCCTGAATGTCACAATGGGCCCTGGGGACAAGGGGGGTCCCCATGGTATCACAATAAGCCCTGGGGACAAAGTGGGGTCCTGGGATGTCACAATTGGCCCCAGTGACAAAGGGTGTCCCCATGGTGCCACAATGGGCCCTGGGGACAAAGAGGGTCCCCAGGATGTCACAATGGGCTTTGGGGACAAGGCGGGGTCCCCAGGATGTCACAATGGGGTCTTGGGACAAAGGGGGTCCCCAGGATGTCACAATGGTCCCTGGGGACAATGGGGGTTCCTGGGACATCACAGTGGGCCCTGGGGACAAAGGCGGTCCCAGGGTGTCACAATAAGCCATGGGGACAAGGGGAGTCCCCAGGATGTCAGAATGGGCCCTGGGGACAACGCGGGGTCCTGGGATGTCACAATGGGCCACGGGGACAAAGGCGATCCCCATGGTGTCACAATGGGCCCTGGGGACAAGGGGGTCCCCAGGATGTCAAAATGGGCTCATGGGATAAAGGGGGTACCCACGGTGTCACTATAGGCCCTGGGGACAACGGGGGGTCACCACGGTGCCACGATGGGTCATGTGGACAAGGGGGTCCCCAGGATGTTCACAACGGGCCCTGAGGACAAAGGGGGTCCCCACGGTGTCACAATGGTCCCTGGGGACAACTTGGGGTCCTGGGATGTCACAATGGGCCCTGGGGACAAAGGGGGTCCCCATGGTGTCACAACGGCCCTGGGGATAAAGGGGGACCCCAGGATGTGTATAATGGGGCCTGGGGACAATGGGGGGTCCTGGGATGTCACAATGGGCTCTGGGGACAATAGGGGGTCCTGGGACGTCACAATGGGCCCTGGAGAAAAGGGGGGGTCCTGGCATGTCACAATAGGCCCTGGGGACAAAGGGGGTCTTCAGGATGTCACAATGGGCCCGGGGGACAAAGGGGGTCCCCAGGATGTCACAATAGGCCCTGGGGAAAAAGAGGGCTCCCCAGGATATCACAATGGGCCCTGGGGACAAAGAGGGGTCCACAGGATGTGCACAATGGGCCCTGGGGACAAAGGGGGCTCCCCAGGATATCACAATGGGCTCTGGTGACATAGGGGTCCCCAAGATGTCACAACGGGTCCTGGGGACAAGGGGGGTCCCAAGGATGTCACAATGGGCACTGGAGACAAAGGGGGGGTCCCCACGGTGCCACGATGGGCCCTGGGGACAAGGGGGTCCCCAGGATGTAACAATGTGCCCTTGGGACAATGGGGGCTCCTGCGATGTCACAATGGGCCCTGGGGACAAAGGGAGGCCCCAGGATGTCACAAGGGACCCTGGGGACAAAAGGGGTCCCCGGGATGTCACAATGGGCCCAGGGGACAACGAAGCATCCTGGGACGCCACAATGGGCCCGGGGAAAAAGGGGGGTCCCCAGGTTGTTCACAATGGGCCCTGGGGACAATGGGGGTCCTGGGATGTCACAATGAACCCTAGGGACAAAGGGGGTCCCCAGGATGTCACAATGGGCCCTGGGGATAAAGGGGACTCCCCAGGATGTCACAATAGGCCCTGGGGACAAAGAGGGTCCCCAGGATGTCACAACGGGCCCTGGGTACAAGGGGGGTCCCACCCTGTCACAATGAGCACTGGGGACAAAGGGGGTCCCCAGGATGTCACAATGGGCACTGGAGACAAAGGGGGGGTCTCCACGGTGCCACAATGGGCCCTGGGGACAAGAGGGTCCCCACGGTTTCACAATGGGCCCTGGGGACAAGGGGGATCCCCGCCCTGTCACAATGGGCCCTGGGGCCAAAGGGATCCCCAGGATGTCACAATGGGCCCTGGGGACTGCGGGGGGTACTAGGATGTCACAATGGGTCTTGGGGCCAAAGGGGGTACCCAGGATGTCACAATGGGCCCTGGGGACAATGGGGGGTCCCTTGAAGGTCACAATGGGCCCATGGGACAAAGAGGGTGCCCACGGTGTCACAGTGGGCCCTGGCGACAAAGGGGGATCCCCAGGATGTCACAATGGGCCCCGGGGACAAAGTAAAATCCTGGAATGTCACAATGGTCCCCAGTGACAAAGGCGCTCCCCATGGTGCCACAATGGGCCCTGGGGACAAAGTGGGTCCCCAGGATTTCACAATGAGCACTGGGGACAAAGGGGGGTCCCAGGATGTCACAATGGGCCCTGGGGACAAGGGGGGGTTCCCATGGAGTCACAATGGGTCCTGGGGACAACGAGGCGTCCTGGGACGTCACAATGGGACTTGGGGACAAAGGGGGTCTTCCACAGTCTCACAATGGGCCCTAGAGACAAGGGGAGATCCCCAGGATGACACAATAGGCCCTGGGGACAAAGAGGAGTCCCCCTGAATGTCACAATGGGCCCTGGGGACAAGGGGGGTCCCCATGGTATCACAATAAGCCCTGGGGACAAAGTGGGGTCCTGGGATGTCACAATTGGCCCCAGTGACAAAGGGTGTCCCCATGGTGCCACAATGGGCCCTGGGGACAAAGAGGCTCCCCAGGATATCACAATGGGCTCTGGTGACATAGGGGTCCCCAAGATGTCACAACGGGTCCTGGGGACAAGGGGGGTCCCAAGGATGTCACAATGGGCACTGGAGACAAAGGGGGGGTCCCCACGGTGCCACGATGGGCCCTGGGGACAAGGGGGTCCCCAGGATGTAACAATGTGCCCTTGGGACAATGGGGGCTCCTGCGATGTCACAATGGGCCCTGGGGACAAAGGGAGGCCCCAGGATGTCACAATGGACCCTGGGGACAAAAGGGGTCCCCGGGATGTCACAATGGGCCCAGGGGACAACGAAGCATCCTGGGACGCCACAATGGGCCCGGGGAAAAAGGGGGGTCCCCAGGTTGTTCACAATGGGCCCTGGGGACAATGGGGGTCCTGGGATGTCACAACGGGCCCTGGGTACAAGGGGGGTCCCACCCTGTCACAATGAGCACTGGGGACAAAGGGGGTCCCCAGGATGTCACAATGGGCACTGGAGACAAAGGGGGGGTCTCCACGGTGCCACAATGGGCCCTGGGGACAAGAGGGTCCCCACAGTTTCACAATGGGCCCTGGGGACAAGGGGGATCCCCGCCCTGTCACAATGGGCCCTGGGGCCAAAGGGATCCCCAGGATGTCACAATGGGCCCTGGGGACTGCGGGGGGTACTAGGATGTCACAATGGGTCTTGGGGACAAAGGGGGTACCCAGGATGTCACAATGGGCCCTGGGGACAATGGGGGGTCCCTTGAAGGTCACAATGGGCCCATGGGACAAAGAGGGTGCCCACGGTGTCACAGTGGGCCCTGGCGACAAAGGGGGATCCCCAGGATGTCACAATGGGCCCCGGGGACAAAGTAAAATCCTGGAATGTCACAATGGTCCCCAGTGACAAAGGCGCTCCCCATGGTGCCACAATGGGCCCTGGGGACAAAGTGGGTCCCCAGGATTTCACAATGAGCACTGGGGACAAAGGGGGGTCCCAGGATGTCACAATGGGCCCTGGGGACAAGGGGGGGTTCCCATGGAGTCACAATGGGTCCTGGGGACAACGAGGCGTCCTGGGACGTCACAATGGGACTTGGGGACAAAGGGGGTCTTCCACAGTCTCACAATGGGCCCTAGAGACAAGGGGAGATCCCCAGGATGACACAATAGGCCCTGGGGACAAAGAGGAGTCCCCCTGAATGTCACAATGGGCCCTGGGGACAAGGGGGGTCCCCATGGTATCACAATAAGCCCTGGGGACAAAGTGGGGTCCTGGGATGTCACAACTGGCCCCAGTGACAAAGGGTGTCCCCATGGTGCCACAATGGGCCCTGGGGACAAAGAGGGTCCCCAGGATGTCACAATGGGCTTTGGGGACAAGGCGGGGTCCCCAGGATGTCACAATGGGGTCTTGGGACAAAGGGGGTCCCCAGGATGTCACAATGGTCCCTGGGGACAATGGGCGGTCCTGGGACATCACAATGGGCCCTGGGGACAAAGGCGGTCCCAGGGTGTCACAATAAGCCATGGGGACAAGGGGGGTCCCCAGGATGTCACAATGGGCACTGGGGACAAAGGGGAGTCCCCACGGTGCCATGATGGGCCCTGGCGACAAGGGGGTCCCCAGGATGTCACAATGGGCCCATGGGACAAAGGGGGTACCCATGGTGTCACAATGGGCCCTGGGGACAACTTGGGGTCCTGGGATGTCACAATGGGCCCCGGTGACAAAGGGGGTCCCCATGGTGCCACAATGTGCCCCTGGGACAAAGGGGGTCCCCAGAATGTCATAATGGGCACTGGGGACAAGGGGGGTCCCCAGGATGTCACAAGTGGCCCTGGGGATAAAGGGGGTCCCCATGGTGCCACAATGTGCCCCTGGGACAAAGGGGTCCCCAGGATGTCACAATAAGCCCTGGGGACAAGGGGGGTCCCCAGGATGTCAGAATGGGCCCTGGGGACAACGCGGGGTCCTGGGATGTCACAATGGGCCACGGGGACAAAGGCGATCCCCATGGTGTCACAATGGGCCCTGGGGACAAGGGGGTCCCCAGGATGTCACAATGGGCTCATGGGATAAAGGGGGTACCCACGGTGTCACTATAGGCCCTGGGGACAACGGGGGGTCCCCACGGTGCCACGATGGGTCGTGTGGACAAGGGGGTCCCCAGGATGTTCACAACGGGCCCTGAGGACAAAGGGGGTCCCCACGGTGTCACAATGGTCCCTGGGGACAACTTGTGGTCCTGGGATGTCACAATGGGCCCTGGGGACAAAGGCGGTCCCCAGGATGTCACAATAAGCCCTGGGGACAAGGGGGGTCCCCAGGATGTCACAATGGGCACTGGGGACAAAGGGGGTACCCACGGTGTCACTATAGGCCCTGGGGACAACGGGGGGTCCCCACGGTGCCACGATGGGCCCTGGGGACAAGGGGGTCCCCAGGATGTTCACAATGGGCCCTGGAGACAATGGGGTGTCCCCAGGATGTCACAATGGGCCCTGGGGACAAAGAGGGTCCCCAGGATGTCACAATCGGCCCTGGGCACAAAGGGGGGTGCACATGGTGTCAAAATGGGCCCTGGGGACAAAGGGCGTCCCCAGGATGTCACAGTGGGCCCTGGGGACAAAGTGGTCCCCATGGTATCAGAATGGGCCCTGGGGACAAAGAGGGGTGCCCTGAATGTCACAATGGGCCCTGAGGACAAAGGGGGGTCCCCAGGATGTCGCAATGGGCCTTGGGGACAATGGGGGGTCCTAGGATGTCACAATGGGCCCGAGTGACAAATGGGGTCTCCATGGTGTCACAATGGGCCCTGAAGACAAAGGGGGTCCCCTGAATGTCACAATGGGCCCTGAGGACAATGGGGGTTCCTGGAACGTCACAATGGGCCCTGGGGAGAAAGGGAGGTCCCCAGGATGTCACAATGGGCCCTGGAGACAATTGGGGGTTTTGGGATGTCACGATGGGCTCTGACGACAAGGGGAGGTGCCCATGGTGTCACAATGGGTCCTCAGTGACAAGGGGGGTCCCTATAGTGTCACAATGGGCTCTGCAGACAATGGGGGGTCCTGGGATGTCACAATGGGCACCAGTGACAAAGGGGGTCCTCATGGTGCCACAATGGGCCCTGGGGAGTAAGTGGGGTCCTGGGATGTCACAATGGGTCCTGGGGACAAAGGGTGATCCTTTGATGTCACAAGGGGCCCTGGAGGCAAGGGGGTCCCCAGGATGTTACAATGGGCCCTGGGCACAAAGGGGGGTCCCCATAGTGTCACAATGGGTCCCCAGTGACAAGGGGGTCCCCACGGTGCCACGATGGGCCCTGGGGACAAGAGGGGGTCCCCATGGTGTCACAATGGACCCTGGGGTCAAAGGGGGTTCCCAGGACATCACAATGGGCTCTGGGGACAATGGGGATCCTGGGACATCACAATGAGCCCTGGGGACAAGGGGGGGTCCTGGGACGTCACAATGGGTCCTGGGGACAAAGCGGTTCCCCAGGATGTCACAATGGGACCCAGGGACAAAGCAGGGTCCTGGGACGTCACAATGGGCCCTGGAGACAAAGGGATTCCCCAGGATGTCACAATGGGCCCTGGGGACAAAGGGGGGTCCCCACAGTGTCACAATGGTCCCTGGGGACAAAGGAGATCCCCACAGTGTCACAATGGGCCCAGGGGACAAAAGGGGGACCCCAGGATGTCACAATGGGCCCAGGGGACAATGGGGGGTCCTGGGACGTTATAATGGGCCCTCGGGAACAACAGGGGGTCCACATGGTGCCACAATGGGCCCTGGGGACAACGGTGGTCCCCAGGATGTCACAATGGGCCCTTGGGACAAAGTGGGGTCCTAAGATGTCACAATGGGCACTGGGGACAAAGGGGGTCCCCATGGTGCCACAATGGGCCTTGGGGACAATGGGGTCTCCCCAGGATGTCACAATGGGCCTTGGGGACAAAGGGGTGTCCCCTGAATGTGCATAATGGGCCCTGGGGACAAAGGGTGGTCGCCGGGATGTCTCAGTGGGCCCTGGGGACAATGGGGTGTCCTGGGATGTCACAATGGGCCCCAGTGACAAATGGGGTCTCCACGGTGTCACAATGGTCCCTGGAGTAAAGGGGGGTCCCCAGGATGTCACAATAGGCCCTGGGGACAAAGAGGAGTCCCCTGAATGTCATAATGGGCCCTGAGGACAAGGAGGGTCTCCACGGTGTCACAATGGGCCCTGGGGACAATGGGGGGTCCTGGGATGTCACAATAGGCCCTGGGGACAAAGGGGGTCCCCATGATTTCACAATGGGCCCAGGGGACAATGGGGCATCCTGGGACGTCACAATGGGCCCTGGGGACAAAGGGGGTCCCCATGGTGTCACAACGGCCCTGGGGATAAAGGGGGACCCCAGGATGTGTATAATGGGGCCTGGGGACAATGGGGGGTCCTGGGATGTCACAATGGGCTCTGGGGACAATAGGGGGTCCTGGGACGTCACAATGGGCCCTGGAGAAAAGGGGGGGTCCTGGCATGTCACAATAGGCCCTGGGGACAAAGGGGGTCTTCAGGATGTCACAATGGGCCCGGGGGACAAAGGGGGTCCCCAGGATGTCACAATAGGCCCTGGGGAAAAAGAGGGCTCCCCAGGATATCACAATGGGCCCTGGGGACAAAGAGGGGTCCACAGGATGTGCACAATGGGCCCTGGGGACAAAGGGGGCTCCCCAGGATATCACAATGGGCTCTGGTGACATAGGGGTCCCCAAGATGTCACAACGGGTCCTGGGGACAAGGGGGGTCCCAAGGATGTCACAATGGGCACTGGAGACAAAGGGGGGGTCCCCACGGTGCCACGATGGGCCCTGGGGACAAGGGGGTCCCCAGGATGTAACAATGTGCCCTTGGGACAATGGGGGCTCCTGCGATGTCACAATGGGCCCTGGGGACAAAGGGAGGCCCCAGGATGTCACAATGGACCCTGGGGACAAAAGGGGTCCCCGGGATGTCACAATGGGCCCAGGGGACAACGAAGCATCCTGGGACGCCACAATGGGCCCGGGGAAAAAGGGGGGTCCCCAGGTTGTTCACAATGGGCCCTGGGGACAATGGGGGTCCTGGGATGTCACAATGAACCCTAGGGACAAAGGGGGTCCCCAGGATGTCACAATGGGCCCTGGGGATAAAGGGTACTCCCCAGGATGTCACAATAGGCCCTGGGGACAAAGGGGGTCCCCAGGATGTCACAATGGGCCCTGGGTACAAGGGGGGTCCCACCCTGTCACAATGAGCACTGGGGACAAAAGGGGTCCCCAGGATGTCACAATGGGCACTGGAGACAAAGGAGGGGTCTCCACGGTTTCACAATGGGCCCTGGGGACAAGGGGGATCCCCGCCCTGTCACAATGGGCCCTGGGCCCAAAGGGATCCCCAGGATGTCACAATGGGCCCTGGGGACTGCGGGGGGTACTAGGATGTCACAATGGGTCTTGGGGACAAAGGGGGTACCCAGGATGTCACAATGGGCCCTGGGGACAATGGGGGGTCCCTTGAAGGTCACAATGGGCCCATGGGACAAAGAGGGTGCCCACGGTGTCACAGTGGGCCCTGGCGACAAAGGGGGATCCCCAGGATGTCACAATGGGCCCCGGGGACAAAGTAAAATCCTGGAATGTCACAATGGTCCCCAGTGACAAAGGCGCTCCCCATGGTGCCACAATGGGCCCTGGGGACAAAGTGGGTCCCCAGGATTTCACAATGAGCACTGGGGACAAAGGGGGGTCCCAGGATGTCACAATGGGCCCTGGGGACAAGGGGGGGTTCCCATGGAGTCACAATGGGTCCTGGGGACAACGAGGCGTCCTGGGACGTCACAATGGGACTTGGGGACAAAGGGGGTCTTCCACAGTCTCACAATGGGCCCTAGAGACAAGGGGAGATCCCCAGGATGACACAATAGACCCTGGGGACAAAGAGGAGTCCCCCTGAATGTCACAATGGGCCCTGGGGACAAGGGGGGTCCCCATGGTATCACAATAAGCCCTGGGGACAAAGTGGGGTCCTGGGATGTCACAACTGGCCCCAGTGACAAAGGGTGTCCCCATGGTGCCACAATGGGCCCTGGGGACAAAGAGGGTCCCCAGGATGTCACAATGGGCTTTGGGGACAAGGCGGGGTCCCCAGGATGTCACAATGGGGTCTTGGGACAAAGGGGGTCCCCAGGATGTCACAATGGTCCCTGGGGACAATGGGGGGTCCTGGGACGTCACAATGGGCCCTGGGGACAAAGGCGGTCCCAGAGTGTCACAATAAGCCATGGGGACAAGGGGGGTCCCCAGGATGTCACAATGGGCACTGGGGACAAAGGGGGGTCCCCACGGTGCCATGATGGGCCCTGGCGACAAGGGGGTCCCCAGGATGTCACAATGGGCCCATGGGACAAAGGGGGTACCCATGGTGTCACAATGGGCCCTGGGGACAACTTGGGGTCCTGGGATGTCACAATGGGCCCCGGTGACAAAGGGGGTCCCCATGGTGCCACAATGTGCCCCTGGGACAAAGGGGGTCCCCAGAATGTCATAATGGGCACTGGGGACAAGGGGGGTCCCCAGGATGTCACAAGTGGCCCTGGGGATAAAGGGGGTCCCCATGGTGCCACAATGTGCCCCTGGGACAAAGGGGTCCCCAGGATGTCACAATAAGCCCTGGGGACAAGGGGGGTCCCCAGGATGTCAGAATGGGCCCTGGGGACAACGCGGGGTCCTGGGATGTCACAATGGGCCACGGGGACAAAGGCGATCCCCATGGTGTCACAATGGGCCCTGGGGACAAGGGGGTCCCCAGGATGTCACAATGGGCTCATGGGATAAAGGGGGTACCCACGGTGTCACTATAGGCCCTGGGGACAACGGGGGGTCCCCACGGTGCCACGATGGGTCGTGTGGACAAGGGGGTCCCCAGGATGTTCACAACGGGCCCTGAGGACAAAGGGGGTCCCCACGGTGTCACAATGGTCCCTGGGGACAACTTGTGGTCCTGGGATGTCACAATGGGCCCTGGGGACAAAGGCGGTCCCCAGGATATCACAATAAGCCCTGGGGACAAGGGGGGTCCCCAGGATGTCACAATGGGCACTGGGGACAAAGGGGGTACCCACGGTGTCACTATAGGCCCTGGGGACAACGGGGGGTCCCCACGGTGCCACGATGGGCCCTGGGGACAAGGGGGTCCCCAGGATGTCACAATGGGCCCTGGGGACAAAGAGGGTCCCCAGGATGTCACAATCGGCCCTGGGCACAAAGGGGGGTGCACATGGTGTCAAAATGGCCCTGGGGACAAAGGGCGTCCCCAGGATGTCACAGTGGGCCCTGGGGACAAAGTGGTCCCCATGGTATCAGAATGGGCCCTGGGGACAAAGAGGGGTGCCCTGAATGTCACAATGGGCCCTGAGGACAAAGGGGGGTCCCCAGGATGTCGCAATGGGCCTTGGGGACAATGGGGGGTCCTAGGATGTCACAATGGGCCCGAGTGACAAATGGGGTCTCCATGGTGTCACAATGGGCCCTGAAGACAAAGGGGGTCCCCTGAATGTCACAATGGGCCCTGAGGACAATGGGGGTTCCTGGAACGTCACAATGGGCCCTGGGGAGAAAGGGAGGTCCCCAGGATGTCACAATGGGCCCTGGAGACAATTGGGGGTTTTGGGATGTCACGATGGGCTCTGACGACAAGGGGAGGTGCCCATGGTGTCACAATGGGTCCTCAGTGACAAGGGGGGTCCCTATAGTGTCACAATGGGCTCTGCAGACAATGGGGGGTCCTGGGATGTCACAATGGGCACCAGTGACAAAGGGGGTCCTCATGGTGCCACAATGGGCCCTGGGGAGTAAGTGGGGTCCTGGGATGTCACAATGGGTCCTGGGGACAAAGGGTGATCCTTTGATGTCACAAGGGGCCCTGGAGGCAAGGGGGTCCCCAGGATGTTACAATGGGCCCTGGGCACAAAGGGGGGTCCCCATAGTGTCACAATGGGTCCCCAGTGACAAGGGGGTCCCCACGGTGCCACGATGGGCCCTGGGGACAAGAGGGGGTCCCCATGGTGTCACAATGGACCCTGGGGTCAAAGGGGGTTCCCAGGACATCACAATGGGCTCTGGGGACAATGGGGATCCTGGGACATCACAATGAGCCCTGGGGAAAAGGGGGGGTCCTGGGACGTCACAATGGGTCCTGGGGACAAAGCGGTTCCCCAGGATGTCACAATGGGCCCTGGGGACAAAGGGGGTCCCCACAGTGTCACAATGGTCCCTGGGGACAAAGGAGGTCCCCACAGTGTCACAATGGGCCTAGGGGACAAAGGCGATCCCCATGGTGTTACAATGGGCCCTGGGGACAAGGGGGTCCCCAGGATGTCACAATGGGCTCATGGGATAAAGGGGGTACCCACGGTGTCACTATAGGCCCTGGGGACAACGGGGGGTCCCCACGGTGCCACGATGGGTCGTGTGGACAAGGGGGTCCCCAGGATGTTCACAACGGGCCCTGAGGACAAAGGGGGTCCCCACGGTGTCACAATGGTCCCTGGGGACAACTTGTGGTCCTGGGATGTCACAATGGGCCCTGGGGACAAAGGCGGTCCCCAGGATGTCACAATAAGCCCTGGGGACAAGGGGGGTCCCCAGGATGTCACAATGGGCACTGGGGACAAAGGGGGTACCCACGGTGTCACTATAGGCCCTGGGGACAACCGGGGGTCCCCACGGTGCCACGATGGGCCCTGGGGACAAGGGGGTCCCCAGGATGTTCACAATGGGCCCTGGAGACAATGGGGTGTCCCCAGGATGTCACAATGGGCCCTGGGGACAAAGAGGGTCCCCAGGATGTCACAATCGGCCCTGGGCACAAAGGGGGGTGCACATGGTGTCAAAATGGGCCCTGGGGACAAAGGGCGTCCCCAGGATGTCACAGTGGGCCCTGGGGACAAAGTGGTCCCCATGGTATCAGAATGGGCCCTGGGGACAAAGAGGGGTGCCCTGAATGTCACAATGGGCCCTGAGGACAAAGGGGGGTCCCCAGGATGTCGCAATGGGCCTTGGGGACAATGGGGGGTCCTAGGATGTCACAATGGGCCCGAGTGACAAATGGGGTCTCCATGGTGTCACAATGGGCCCTGAAGACAAAGGGGGTCCCCTGAATGTCACAATGGGCCCTGAGGACAATGGGGGTTCCTGGAACGTCACAATGGGCCCTGGGGAGAAAGGGAGGTCCCCAGGATGTCACAATGGGCCCTGGAGACAATTGGGGGTTTTGGGATGTCACGATGGGCTCTGACGACAAGGGGAGGTGCCCATGGTGTCACAATGGGTCCTCAGTGACAAGGGGGGTCCCTATAGTGTCACAATGGGCTCTGCAGACAATGGGGGGTCCTGGGATGTCACAATGGGCACCAGTGACAAAGGGGGTCCTCATGGTGCCACAATGGGCCCTGGGGAGTAAGTGGGGTCCTGGGATGTCACAATGGGTCCTGGGGACAAAGGGTGATCCTTTGATGTCACAAGGGGCCCTGGAGGCAAGGGGGTCCCCAGGATGTTACAATGGGCCCTGGGCACAAAGGGGGGTCCCCATAGTGTCACAATGGGTCCCCAGTGACAAGGGGGTCCCCACGGTGCCACGATGGGCCCTGGGGACAAGAGGGGGTCCCCATGGTGTCACAATGGACCCTGGGGTCAAAGGGGGTTCCCAGGACATCACAATGGGCTCTGGGGACAATGGGGATCCTGGCACATCACAATGAGCCCTGGGGACAAGGGGGGGTCCTGGGACGTCACAATGGGTCCTGGGGACAAAGCATTTCCCCAGGATGTCACAATGGGCCCCGGGGACAAAGCAGGGTCCTGGGACGTCACAATGGGCCCTGGAGACAAAGGGATTCCCCAGGATGTCACAATGGGCCCTGGGGACAAAGGGGGTCCCCACAGTGTCACAATGGTCCCTGGGGACAAAGGAGATCCCCACAGTGTCACAATGGGCCCAGGGGACAAAAGGGGGACCCCAGGATGTCACAATGGGCCCAGGGGACAATGGGGGGTCCTGGGACGTTATAATGGGCCCTCGGGAAAAAGGGGGTCCACATGGTGCCACAATGGGCCCTGGGGACAACGGGGGTCCCAGGATGCCACAATGGACACTGGGGACAAGGGGGTCCCCCGGATGTCACAATGGGCCCTGGGGACACAGGTGGTCCCCAGGATGTCACAATGGGCCCTGGGGACAAAGTGGGGTCCTAAGATGTCACAATGGGCACTGGGGACAAAGGGGGTCCCCATGGTGCCACAATGGGCCTTGGGGACAATGGGGTCTCCCCAGGATGTCACAATGGGCCTTGGGGACAAAGGGGTGTCCCCTGAATGTGCATAATGGGCCCTGGGGACAAAGGGTGGTCGCCGGGATGTCTGAGTGGGCCCTGGGGACAATGGGGTGTCCTGGGATGTCACAATGGGCCCCAGTGACAAATGGGGTCTCCACGGTGTCACAATGGGCCCTGGAGTAAAGGGGGGGTCCCCAGGATGTCACAATAGGCCCTGGGGACAAAGAGGAGTCCCCTGAATGTCATAATGGGCCCTGAGGACAAGGAGGGTCTCCACGGTGTCACAATGGGCCCTGGGGACAATGGGGGGTCCTGGGATGTCACAATAGGCCCTGGGGACAAAGGGGGGTCCCCATGATTTCACAATGGGCCCAGGGGACAATGGGGCATCCTGGGACGTCACAATGGGCCCTGGGGACAAAGGGGGTCCCCATGGTGTCACAACGGCCCTGGGGATAAAGGGGGACCCCAGGATGTGTATAATGGGGCCTGGGGACAATGGGGGGTCCTGGGATGTCACAATGGGCTCTGGGGACAATAGGGGGTCCTGGGACGTCACAATGGGCCCTGGAGAAAAGGGGGGGTCCTGGCATGTCACAATAGGCCCTGGGGACAAAGGGGGTCTTCAGGATGTCACAATGGGCCCGGGGGACAAAGGGGGTCCCCAGGATGTCACAATAGGCCCTGGGGAAAAAGAGGGCTCCCCAGGATATCACAATGGGCCCTGGGGACAAAGAGGGGTCCACAGGATGTGCACAATGGGCCCTGGGGACAAAGGGGGCTCCCCAGGATATCACAATGGGCTCTGGTGACATAGGGGTCCCCAAGATGTCACAACGGGTCCTGGGGACAAGGGGGGTCCCAAGAATGTCACAATGGGCACTGGAGACAAAGGGGGAGTCGCCACGGTGCCACGATGGGCCCTGGGGACAAGGGGGTCCCCAGGATGTAACAATGTGCCCTTGGGACAATGGGGGCTCCTGCGATGTCACAATGGGCCCTGGGGACAAAGGGAGGCCCCAGGATGTCACAATGGACCCTGGGGACAAAAGGGGTCCCCGGGATGTCACAATGGGCCCAGGGGACAACGAAGCATCCTGGGACGCCACAATGGGCCCGGGGAAAAAGGGGGGTCCCCAGGTTGTTCACAATGGGCCCTGGGGACAGTGGGGGTCCTGGGATGTCACAATGAACCCTAGGGACAAAGGGGGTCCCCAGGATGTCACAATGGGCCCTGGGGATAAAGGGGACTCCCCAGGATGTCACAATAGGCCCTGGGGACAAAGGGGGTCCCCAGGATGTCACAATGGGCCCTGGGTACAAGGGGGATCCCACCCTGTCACAATGAGCACTGGGGACAAAAGGGGTCCCCAGGATGTCACAATGGGCACTGGAGACAAAGGAGGGGTCTCCACGGTGCCACAATGGGCCCTGGGGACAAGAGGGTCCCCACGGTTTCACAATGGGCCCTGGGGACAAGGGGGATCCCCGCCCTGTCACAATGGGCCCTGGGCCCAAAGGGATCCCCAGGATGTCACAATGGGCCCTGGGGACTGCGGGGGGTACTAGGATGTCACAATGGGTCTTGGGGACAAAGGGGGTACCCAGGATGTCACAATGGGCCCTGGGGACAATGGGGGGTCCCTTGAAGGTCACAATGGGCCCATGGGACAAAGAGGGTGCCCACGGTGTCACAGTGGGCCCTGGCGACAAAGGGGGATCCCCAGGATGTCACAATGGGCCCCGGGGACAAAGTAAAATCCTGGAATGTCACAATGGTCCCCAGTGACAAAGGCGCTCCCCATGGTGCCACAATGGGCCCTAGGGACAAAGTGGGTCCCCAGGATTTCACAATGAGCACTGGGGACAAAGGGGGGTCCCAGGATGTCACAATGGGCCCTGGGGACAAGGGGGGGTTCCCATGGAGTCACAATGGGTCCTGGGGACAACGAGGCGTCCTGGGACGTCACAATGGGACTTGGGGACAAAGGGGGTCTTCCACAGTCTCACAATGGGCCCTAGAGACAAGGGGAGATCCCCAGGATGACACAATAGGCCCTGGGGACAAAGAGGAGTCCCCCTGAATGTCACAATGGGCCCTGGGGACAAGGGGGGTCCCCATGGTATCACAATAAGCCCTGGGGACAAAGTGGGGTCCTGGGATGTCACAACTGGCCCCAGTGACAAAGGGTGTCCCCATGGTGCCACAATGGGCCCTGGGGACAAAGAGGGTCCCCAGGATGTCACAATGGGCTTTGGGGACAAGGCGGGGTCCCCAGGATGTCACAATGGGGTCTTGGGACAAAGGGGGTCCCCAGGATGTCACAATGGTCCCTGGGGACAATGGGGGGTCCTGGGACGTCACAATGGGCCCTGGGGACAAAGGCGGTCCCAGAGTGTCACAATAAGCCATGGGGACAAGGGGGGTCCCCAGGATGTCACAATGGGCACTGGGGACACAGGGGGGTCCCCACGGTGCCATGATGGGCCCTGGCGACAAGGGGTTCCCCAGGATGTCACAATGGGCCCATGGGACAAAGGGGGTACCCATGGTGTCACAATGGGCCCTGGGGACAACTTGGGGTCCTGGGATGTCACAATGGGCCCCGGTGACAAAGGGGGTCCCCATGGTGCCACAATGTGCCCCTGGGACAAAGGGGGTCCCCAGAATGTCATAATGGGCACTGGGGACAAGGGGGGTCCCCAGGATGTCACAAGTGGCCCTGGGGATAAAGGGGGTCCCCATGGTGCCACAATGTGCCCCTGGGACAAAGGGGTCCCCAGGATGTCACAATAAGCCCTGGGGACAAGGGGGGTCCCCAGGATGTCAGAATGGGCCCTGGGGACAACGCGGGGTCCTGGGATGTCACAATGGGCCACGGGGACAAAGGCGATCCCCATGGTGTCACAATGGGCCCTGGGGACAAGGGGGTCCCCAGGATGTCACAATGGGCTCATGGGATAAAGGGGGTACCCACGGTGTCACTATAGGCCCTGGGGACAACGGGGGGTCCCCACGGTGCCACGATGGGTCGTGTGGACAAGGGGGTCCCCAGGATGTTCACAACGGGCCCTGAGGACAAAGGGGGTCCCCACGGTGTCACAATGGTCCCTGGGGACAACTTGTGGTCCTGGGATGTCACAATGGGCCCTGGGGACAAAGGCGGTCCCCAGGATGTCACAATAAGCCCTGGGGACAAGGGGGGTCCCCAGGATGTCACAATGGGCACTGGGGACAAAGGGGGTACCCACGGTGTCACTATAGGCCCTGGGGACAACGGGGGGTCCCCACGGTGCCACGATGGGCCCTGGGGACAAGGGGGTCCCCAGGATGTTCACAATGGGCCCTGGAGACAATGGGGTGTCCCCAGGATGTCACAATGGGCCCTGGGGACAAAGAGGGTCCCCAGGATGTCACAATCGGCCCTGGGCACAAAGGGGGGTGCACATGGTGTCAAAATGGGCCCTGGGGACAAAGGGCGTCCCCAGGATGTCACAGTGGGCCCTGGGGACAAAGTGGTCCCCATGGTATCAGAATGGGCCCTGGGGACAAAGAGGGGTGCCCTGAATGTCACAATGGGCCCTGAGGACAAAGGGGGGTCCCCAGGATGTCGCAATGGGCCTTGGGGACAATGGGGGGTCCTAGGATGTCACAATGGGCCCGAGTGACAAATGGGGTCTCCATGGTGTCACAATGGGCCCTGAAGACAAAGGGGGTCCCCTGAATGTCACAATGGGCCCTGAGGACAATGGGGGTTCCTGGAACGTCACAATGGGCCCTGGGGAGAAAGGGAGGTCCCCAGGATGTCACAATGGGCCCTGGAGACAATTGGGGGTTTTGGGATGTCACGATGGGCTCTGACGACAAGGGGAGGTGCCCATGGTGTCACAATGGGTCCTCAGTGACAAGGGGGGTCCCTATAGTGTCACAATGGGCTCTGCAGACAATGGGGGGTCCTGGGATGTCACAATGGGCACCAGTGACAAAGGGGGTCCTCATGGTGCCACAATGGGCCCTGGGGAGTAAGTGGGGTCCTGGGATGTCACAATGGGTCCTGGGGACAAAGGGTGATCCTTTGATGTCACAAGGGGCCCTGGAGGCAAGGGGGTCCCCAGGACGTTACAATGGGCCCTGGGCACAAAGGGGGGTCCCCATAGTGTCACAATGGGTCCCCAGTGACAAGGGGGTCCCCACGGTGCCACGATGGGCCCTGGGGACAAGAGGGGGTCCCCATGGTGTCACAATGGACCCTGGGGTCAAAGGGGGTTCCCAGGACATCACAATGGGCTCTGGGGACAATGGGGATCCTGGGACATCACAATGAGCCCTGGGGACAAGGGGGGGTCCTGGGACGTCACAATGGGTCCTGGGGACAAAGCGGTTCCCCAGGATGTCACAATGGGCCCCGGGGACAAAGCAGGGTCCTGGGACGTCACAATGGGCCCTGGAGACAAAGGGATTCCCCAGGATGTCACAATGGGCCCTGGGGACAAAGGGGGTCCCCACAGTGTCACAATGGTCCCTGGGGACAAAGGAGATCCCCACAGTGTCACAATGGGCCCAGGGGACAAAAGGGGGACCCCAGGATGTCACAATGGGCCCAGGGGACAATGGGGGGTCCTGGGACGTTATAATGGGCCCTCGGGAACAACAGGGGGTCCACATGGTGCCACAATGGGCCCTGGGGACAACGGTGGTCCCCAGGATGTCACAATGGGCCCTTGGGACAAAGTGGGGTCCTAAGATGTCACAATGGGCACTGGGGACAAAGGGGGTCCCCATGGTGCCACAATGGGCCTTGGGGACAATGGGGTCTCCCCAGGATGTCACAATGGGCCTTGGGGACAAAGGGGTGTCCCCTGAATGTGCATAATGGGCCCTGGGGACAAAGGGTGGTCGCCGGGATGTCTCAGTGGGCCCTGGGGACAATGGGGTGTCCTGGGATGTCATAATGGGCCCCAGTGACAAATGGGGTCTCCACGGTGTCACAATGGTCCCTGGAATAAAGGGGGGTCCCCAGGATGTCACAATAGGCCCTGGGGACAAAGAGGAGTCCCCTGAATGTCATAATGGGCCCTGAGGACAAGGAGGGTCTCCACGGTGTCACAATGGGCCCTGGGGACAATGGGGGGTCCTGGGATGTCACAATAGGCCCTGGGGACAAAGGGGGTCCCCATGATTTCACAATGGGCCCAGAGGACAATGGGGCATCCTGGGACGTCACAATGGGCCCTGGGGACAAAGGGGGTCCCCATGGTGTCACAACGGCCCTGGGGATAAAGGGGGACCCCAGGATGTGTATAATGGGGCCTGGGGACAATGGGGGGTCCTGGGATGTCACAATGGGCTCTGGGGACAATAGGGGGTCCTGGGACGTCACAATGGGCCCTGGAGAAAAGGGGGGGTCCTGGGATGTCACAATAGGCCCTGGGGACAAAGAGGGTCTTCAGGATGTCACAATGGGCCCGGGGGACAAAGGGGGTCCCCAGGATGTCACAATAGGCCCTGGGGAAAAAGAGGGCTCCCCAGGATATCACAATGGGCCCTGGGGACAAAGAGGGGTCCACAGGATGTGCACAATGGGCCCTGGGGACAAAGGGGGCTCCCCAGGATATCACAATGGGCTCTGGTGACATAGGGGTCCCCAAGATGTCACAACGGGTCCTGGGGACAAGGGGGGTCCCAAGGATGTCACAATGGGCACTGGAGACAAAGGGGGGGTCCCCACGGTGCCACGATGGGCCCTGGGGACAAGGGGGTCCCCAGGATGTAACAATGTGCCCTTGGGACAGTGGGGGCTCCTGCGATGTCACAATGGGCCCTGGGGACAAAGGGAGGCCCCAGGATGTCACAATGGACCCTGGGGACAAAAGGGGTCCCCGGGATGTCACAATGGGCCCAGGGGACAACGAAGCATCCTGGGACGCCACAATGGGCCCGGGGAAAAAGGGGGGTCCCCAGGTTGTTCACAATAGGCCCTGGGGACAATGGGGGTCCTGGGATGTCACAATGAACCCTAGGGACAAAGGGGGTCCCCAGGATGTCACAATGGGCCCTGGGGATAAAGGGGACTCCCCAGGATGTCACAATAGGCCCTGGGGACAAAGGGGACTCCCCAGGATGTCACAATAGGCCCTGGGGACAAAGGGCGTCCCCAGGATGTCACAACGGGCCCTGGGTACAAGGGGGGGTCCCACCCTCTCACAATGAGCACTGGGGACAAAGGGGGTCCCCAGGATGTCACAATGGGCACTGGAGACAAAGGGAGGGTCTCCACGGTGCCACAATGGGCCCTGGGGACAAGAGGGTCCCCACGGTTTCACAATGGGCCCTGGGGACAAAGGGGGTCCCCACAGTGTCACAATGGTCCCTGGGGACAAAGGAGGTCCCCACAGTGTCACAATGGGCCTAGGGGACAAAAGGGGGACCCCAGGATGTCACAATGGGCCCAGGGGACAATGGGGGGTCCTGGGACGTTATAATGGGCCCTCGGGAAAAAGGGGGTCCACATGGTGCCACAATGGGCCCTGGGGACAACGGGGGGTCCCAGGATGCCACAATGGACACTGGGGACAAGGGGGTCCCCAGGATGTCACAATGGGCCCTGGGGACACAGGTGGTCCCCAGGATGTCACAATGGGCCCTGGGGACAAAGTGGGGTCCTAAGATGTCACAATGGGCACTGGGGACAAAGGGGGTCCCCATGGTGCCACAATGGGCCTTGGGGACAATGGGGTCTCCCCAGGATGTCACAATGGGCCTTGGGGACAAAGGGGTGTCCCCTGAATGTGCATAATGGGCCCTGGGGACAAAGGGTGGTCGCCGGGATGTCTGAGTGGGCCCTGGGGACAATGGGGTGTCCTGGGATGTCACAATGGGCCCCAGTGACAAAGGGGGTCTCCACGGTGTCACAATGGGCCCTGGGGATAAAGGGGGGTCTCCAGGATGTCACAATGGGCCCAAGTGATGAGTCCCCACAGTGCCACTATGGGCCCTGGAGACAAGGGGGGTCCCCAGGACGTCACGATGGGGCCTGGGGACCACAAGGGGTCCTGGGACGTCACAATGAGCCCTGGGGAAAAAGGGTGGTCCCCATGATGTCACAATGGGCACTGGAGACAGTGGGGGGTCCTGGGATGTCACAATGGGCCCTGGGGACAAAGTAAGGTCCTCGGCTGTCACAATGAGCCCTGAGGACAAGGGGGGTCCCCAGAATTTCACAATGAGCACTGGGGACAAAGTGGGGTCCTGGGATGTCAAAATGGGCCCTGGGGACAAAGAGGGTCCCTTAATTGTCACAATGGGCCCTGGGGACAAGGGGGGTCCCCACAGTGTCACAATGGGCCCTGGGGACAAAGTGGGGTCCTGGAATGTCACAATGGGCCCAGAGGACAAAGGGGGTCCCCATGGTGCCACAGTGGGCCCTGGGGACAAAGGGGGTCCTGAGACGTCACAATGGGCCCTGGGGAAAAGGCGGGGTCCCCACGGTGTCACAATGGGCCCTGGGGACAATGGGGGGTCCTGGGATGTCACAATGGGCCCCAGTGACAAAGGGGGTCCCCATGGTGCGACAACGAGCTCTGGGGATAAAGGGGGTCTCCAGGATGTCACAATGGGCCCTGGGGACAAAGGAAGTCCCCAGAATGCCACAATGGGTCCTGGAAAGAAGTGGGGTCCCCAGGATGTCACAATGGGCACTGGGGACAACGAGGGGTCCTGGGACGTCACAATGAGTCCTGGGGAGAAAGGGGGGTCCCCACCCTGTCAGAAGGGACCCTGGGGAGAAGGTGGGGTCCTGGGATGTCACAATGGGCCCTGGGGACAAAGGGGGTGTCCATGGTGCCACAATGGGCCCTGGGGACTAGGCGGGGGGGTCCCCTCGGTGCCACGATGGGCCCTGGGGACAAGGGGGTCCCGAGGATGTCACAATGGGCCCTGAGGACAAATTGGGGTTCTGGGATGTCACAATGGGCCATGGGGACAAAGGGGGTCCCCATGGTGCCACAATGGGCCCTGGGGACAAAGAGGGGTCCCCAGAATGTCACAATGGGCCCTGGGGACATTTGGGGTCCCCAGAATGTCACAATGGGCCCTGGGAACAATAGGGGGTCCTGGGACGTCACAATGGGCCCTGGAGTAAAGGGGGGTCCCCAGGATGTCACAATAGGCCCTGGGGACAAAGAGGAGTCCCCTGAATGTCATAATGGGCCCTGAGGACAAGGAGGGTCTCCACGGTGTCACAATGGGCCCTGGGGACAATGGGGGGTCCTGGGATGTCACAATAGGCCCTGGGGACAAAGGGGGTCCCCATGATTTCACAATGGGCCCAGGGGACAATGGGGCATCCTGGGACGTCACAATGGGTCCTGGGGACAAAGGGGGTCCCCATGGTGTCACAATGGCCCTGGGGATAAAGGGGGACCCCAGGATGTGTATAATGGGGCCTGGGGACAATGGGGGGTCCTGGGATGTCACAATGGGCTCTGGGGACAATAGGGGGTCCTGGGACGTCACAATGGGCCCTGGAGAAAAGGGGGGGTCCTGGCATGTCACAATAGGCCCTGGGGACAAAGGGGGTCTTCAGGATGTCACAATGGGCCCGGGGGACAAAGGGGGGTCCCCAGGATGTCACAATAGGCCCTGGGGAAAAAGAGGGCTCCCCAGGATATCACAATGGGCCCTGGGGACAAAGAGGGGTCCACAGGATGTGCACAATGGGCCCTGGGGACAAAGGGGGCTCCCCAGGATATCACAATGGGCTCTGGTGACATAGGGGTCCCCAAGATGTCACAACGGGTCCTGGGGACAAGGGGGGTCCCAAGGATGTCACAATGGGCACTGGAGACAAAGGGGGGGTCCCCACGGTGCCACGATGGGCCCTGGGGACAAGGGGGTCCCCAGGATGTAACAATGTGCCCTTGGGACAATGGGGGCTCCTGCGATGTCACAATGGGCCCTGGGGACAAAGGGAGGCCCCAGGATGTCACAATGGACCCTGGGGACAAAAGGGGTCCCCGGGATGTCACAATGGGCCCAGGGGACAACGAAGCATCCTGGGACGCCACAATGGGCCCAGGGAAAAAGGGGGGTCCCCAGGTTGTTCACAATGGGCCCTGGGGACAATGGGGGTCCTGGGATGTCACAATGAACCCTAGGGACAAAGGGGGTCCCCAGGATGTCATAATGGGCCCTGGGGATAAAGGGGACTCCCCAGGATGTCACAATAGGCCCTGGGGACAAAGGGGGTCCCCAGGATGTCACAACGGGCCCTGGGTACAAGGGGGGTCCCACCCTGTCACAATGAGCACTGGGGACAAAGGGGGTCCCCAGGATGTCACAATGGGCACTGGAGACAAAGGAGGGGTCTCCACGGTGCCACAATGGGCCCTGGGGACAAGAGGGTCCCCACGGTTTCACAATGGGCCCTGGGGACAAGGGGGATCCCTGCCCTGTCACAATGGGCCCTGGGGCCAAAGGGATCCCCAGGATGTCACAATGGGCCCTGGGGACTGCGGGGGGTACTAGGATGTCACAATGGGTCTTGGGGACAAAGGGGGTACCCAGGATGTCACAATGGGCCCTGGGGACAATGGGGGGTCCCTTGAAGGTCACAATGGGCCCATGGGACAAAGAGGGTGCCCACGGTGTCACAGTGGGCCCTGGCGACAAAGGGGGATCCCCAGGATGTCACAATGGGCCCCGGGGACAAAGTAAAATCCTGGAATGTCACAATGGTCCCCAGTGACAAAGGCGCTCCCCATGGTGCCACAATGGGCCCTGGGGACAAAGTGGGTCCCCAGGATTTCACAATGAGCACTGGGGACAAAGGGGGGTCCCAGGATGTCACAATGACCCTGGGGACAAGGCGGGGTTCCCATGGAGTCACAATGGGTCCTGGGGACAACGAGGCGTCCTGGGACGTCACAATGGGACTTGGGGACAAAGGGGGTCTTCCACAGTCTCACAATGGGCCCTAGAGACAAGGGGAGATCCCCAGGATGACACAATAGGCCCTGGGGACAAAGAGGAGTCCCCCTGAATGTCACAATGGGCCCTGGGGACAAGGGGGGTCCCCATGGTATCACAATAAGCCCTGGGGACAAAGTGGAGTCCTGGGATGTCACAACTG
Source organism: Patagioenas fasciata (assembly GCF_037038585.1). NCBI lineage: Eukaryota > Metazoa > Chordata > Aves > Columbiformes > Columbidae > Patagioenas > Patagioenas fasciata. The sequence goes on along the minus strand of NC_092552.1, from coordinate 3,383,566 downwards.
GCCCCAGTGACAAAGGGTGTCCCCATGGTGCCACAATGGGCCCTGGGGACAAAGAGGGTCCCCAGGATGTCACAATGGGCTTTGGGGACAAGGCGGGGTCCCCAGGATGTCACAATGGGGTCTTGGGACAAAGGGGGTCCCCAGGATGTCACAATGGTCCCTGGGGACAATGGGGGGTCCTGGGACATCACAATGGGCCCTGGGGACAAAGGCGGTCCCAGGGTGTCACAATAAGCCATGGGGACAAGGGGGGTCCCCAGGATGTCACAATGGGCACTGGGGACAAAGGGGGGTCCCCACGGTGCCATGATGGGCCCTGGCGACAAGGGGGTCCCCAGGATGTCACAATGGGCCCATGGGACAAAGGGGGTACCCATGGTGTCACAATGGGTCCTGGGGACAAAGGGGGTCCCCGTGGTGCCACAATGTGCCCCTGGGACAAAGGGGGTCCCCAGAATGTCATAATGGGCACTGGGGACAAGGGGGGTCCCCAGGATGTCACAAGTGGCCCTGGGGATAAAGGGGGTCCCCATGGTGCCACAATGTGCCCCTGGGACAAAGGGGTCCCCAGGATGTCACAATAAGCCCTGGGGACAAGGGGGGTCCCCAGGATGTCAGAATGGGCCCTGGGGACAACGCGGGGTCCTGGGATGTCACAATGGGCCACGGGGACAAAGGCGATCCCCATGGTGTCACAATGGGCCCTGGGGACAAGGGGGTCCCCAGGATGTCACAATGGGCTCATGGGATAAAAGGGGTACCCACGGTGTCACTATAGGCCCTGGGGACAACGGGGGGTCCCCACGGTGCCACGATGGGTCGTGTGGACAAGGGGGTCCCCAGGATGTTCACAACGGGCCCTGAGGACAAAGGGGGTCCCCACGGTGTCACAATGGTCCCTGGGGACAACTTGGGGTCCTGGGATGTCACAATGGGCCCTGGGGACAAAGGCGGTCCCCAGGATGTCACAATAAGCCCTGGGGACAAGGGGGGTCCCCAGGATGTCACAATGGGCACTGGGGACAAAGGGGGTACCCACGGTGTCACTATAGGCCCTGGGGACAACGGGGGGTCCCCACGGTGCCACGATGGGCCCTGGGGACAAGGGGGTCCCCAGGATGTTCACAATGGGCCCTGGAGACAATGGGGTGTCCCCAGGATGTCACAATGGGCCCTGGGGACAAAGAGGGTCCCCAGGATGTCACAATCGGCCCTGGGCACAAAGGGGGGTGCACATGGTGTCAAAATGGGCCCTGGGGACAAAGGGCGTCCCCAGGATGTCACAGTGGGCCCTGGGGACAAAGTGGTCCCCATGGTATCAGAATGGGCCCTGGGGACAAAGAGGGGTGCCCTGAATGTCACAATGGGCCCTGAGGACAAAGGGGGGTCCTCAGGATGTCGCAATGGGCCTTGGGGACAATGGGGGGTCCTAGGATGTCACAATGGGCCCGAGTGACAAATGGGGTCTCCATGGTGTCACAATGGGCCCTGAAGACAAAGGGGGTCCCCTGAATGTCACAATGGGCCCTGAGGACAATGGGGGTTCCTGGAACGTCACAATGGGCCCTGGGGAGAAAGGGAGGTCCCCAGGATGTCACAATGGGCCCTGGAGACAATTGGGGGTTTTGGGATGTCACGATGGGCTCTGACGACAAGGGGAGGTGCCCATGGTGTCACAATGGGTCCTCAGTGACAAGGGGGGCCCCTATAGTGTCACAATGGGCTCTGCAGACAATGGGGGGTCCTGGGATGTCACAATGGGCACCAGTGACAAAGGGGGTCCTCATGGTGCCACAATGGGCCCTGGGGAGTAAGTGGGGTCCTGGGATGTCACAATGGGTCCTGGGGACAAAGGGTGATCCTTTGATGTCACAAGGGGCCCTGGAGACAAGGGGGTCCCCAGGATGTTACAATGGGCCCTGGGGACAAAGGGGGTTCCCCATAGTGTCACAATGGGTCCACAGTGACAAGGGGGTCCCCACGGTGCCACGATGGGCCCTGGGGACAAGAGGGGGTCCCCATGGTGTCACAATGGACCCTGGGGTCAAAGGGGGTTCCCAGGACATCACAATGGGCTCTGGGGACAATGGGGATCCTGGGACATCACAATGAGCCCTGGGGACAAGGGGGGGTCCTGGGACATCACAATGGGTCCTGGGGACAAAGCGGTTCCCCAGGATGTCACAATGGGCCCCGGGGACAAAGCAGGGTCCTGGGACGTCACAATGGGCCCTGGAGACAAAGGGATTCCCCAGGATGTCACAATGGGCCCTGGGGACAAAGGGGGTCCCCACAGTGTCACAATGGTCCCTGGGGACAAAGGAGATCCCCACAGTGTCACAATGGGCCCAGGGGACAATGGGGGGTCCTGGGACGTTATAATGGGCCCTCGGGAAAAAGGGGGTCCACATGGTGCCACAATGGGCCCTGGGGACAAGGGGGTCCCCAGGATGTCACAATGGGCCCTGGGGACAACGGTGGCTCCTGATGTCACAATGGGCCCTGGGGACACAGGTGGTCCCCAGGATGTCACAATGGGCCCTGGGGACAAAGTGGGGTCCTAAGATGTCACAATGGGCACTGGGGACAAAGGGGGTCCCCATGGTGCCACAATGGGCCTTGGGGACAATGGGGTCTCCCCAGGATGTCACAATGGGCCTTGGGGACAAAGGGGTGTCCCCTGAATGTGCATAATGGGCCCTGGGGACAAAGGGTGGTCGCCGGGATGTCTCAGTGGGCCCTGGGGACAATGGGGTGTCCTGGGATGTCACAATGGTCCCCAGTGACAAATGGGGTCTCCACGGTGTCACAATGGGCCCTGGGGATAAAGGGGGGTCTCCAGGATGTCACAATGGGCCCAAGTGATGAGTCCCCACAGTGCCACTATGGGCCCTGGAGACAAGGGGGGTCCCCAGGATGTCACGATGGGGCCTGGGGACAACGAGGGGTCCTGGGACGTCACAATGAGCCCTGGGGAAAAAGGGTGGTCCCCATGATGTCACAATGGGCACTGGAGACAGTGGGGGGTCCTGGGATGTCACAATGGGCCCTGGGGACAAAGTAAGGTCCTCGGCTGTCACAATGAGCCCTGAGGACAAGGGGGGGTCCCCAGAATTTCACAATGAGCACTGGGGACAAAGTGGGGTCCTGGGATGTCAAAATGGGCCCTGGGGACAAAGGGGGTCCCTTAATTGTCACAATGGGCCCTGGGGACAAGGGGGGTCCCCACGGTGTCACAATGGGCCCTGGGGACAAAGTGGGGTCCTGGAATGTCACAATGGGCCCAGAGGACAAAGGGGGTCCCCATGGTGCCACAGTGGGCCCTGGGGACAAAGGGGGTCCTGAGACGTCACAATGGGCCCTGGGGAAAAGGCGGGGTCCCCACGGTGTCACAATGGGCCCTGGGGACAATGGGGGGTCCTGGGATGTCACAATGGGCCCCAGTGACAAAGGGGGTCCCCATGGTCCGACAACGAGCTCTGGGGATAAAGGGGGTCTCCAGGATGTCACAATGGGCCCTGGGGACAAAGGAAGTCCCCAGAATGCCACAATGGGTCCTGGAAAGAAGTGGGGTCCCCACGGTGTCACAATGGGCCTTGGGGACAAAGGGGGGTCCCCAGGATGTCACAATGGGTACTGGGGACAAAGGCGGGGTCCCCATGGTGTCACAATGGACCCAAGTGACAGGACGAGTCCCCACGGTACCACTATGGGCCCTGGAGACCAGGGGGTTCCCCGGATTTCACAATGGGCCCTGGGGACAAGGGGGGTCCCCAGGATGTCACAATGGGCACTGGGGACAACGAGGGGTCCTGGGACGTCACAATGAGCCCTGGGGAGAAAGGGGGGTCCGCACTCTGTCAGAAGGGACCCTGGGGACAAGGTGGGGTCCTGGGATGTCACAATGGGCCCTGGGGACAAAGGGGGTGTCCATGGTGCCACAATGGGCCCTGGGGACTAGGGGGGGGGGGGTCCCCTCGGTGCCACGATGGGCCCTGGGGACAAAGGGGGTCCCCAGAATGTCACAATGGGCCCTGGGGACATTTGGGGTCCCCAGAATGTCACAATGGGCCCTGGGGACAATGGGGGATCCTGAGACGTCACAATGGGCCCTGGGGACAAAGTGGGTCCCCATGGTGTCACAACACCCTGGGGACAATGCAGGGTCCCCAGGATGTCACAATGGCCCCTGGGGACATTAGGGGTCCCCACGGTTTCACGATCTTAACCCTTGACACCCCCCAACTACTGGGTCCTTAGGGTTACTCCCGGGTCCCTCCTGAACTGAATCCCCGCCCGAACTCCTGGGTCTGATAGAGGGCACGAACATTTTAAGGGTTAACAAAACATAATTGGGTGCCCACTAACGAGCCAACACTTTAGGGCTGAGCCACACGAGCCCTTAGTTCAGAGCTTTAGGTGAACTCATGGTAAGGAAACCAGAACCCAGCAGTGCCAGGATCAGGAGTTTTACGGCACCAGCTGTGAACTCGAGGGGACGAGAGAACCGAGATTTACAGCAAAAAGGGGGTCCCAGGCTGGGTTCAACCGACCTGGAGCTTGGGTCCCAGTCCATTCAACACAAGGAGCCAAACCTGAGGAAGCTGAAGGAGCCTTCATCCAAAGACCCCTCCTCCAGAGCACCAGGTGGCGCCGCGCAGGCGAACAGGGGGCGTCCAGGCGGAGACTACGGCAGTGATGAGCGGGAAAGGTTCTGGATGTGTGCGGGCGCTCCGGGGTCGTTGGGACACGAGCACCTCGCTGTATTTAAACGCAGCTCCTGCCGCTCGGAGCGGCGCACGAGGGGTGGAACCATCGCTCCCCTTGCGCCCGACGGCGAAACGAACGCAGCTGCTCTGGAGCCCTGCGGGGTGTGAAGGTTCATGGCTCCGGAGGCTGTAAAGTTGTTTCTGCGCCTCCGTTCCCCTCATGGCCCCCCCATTCCCTTCACCCCGACCCCCAATCCACCCCCCACCCTGACCCCCAGCTCCCCCCAAACCCCGACCCCCAGCTCCCCCCCCACCGACCCCCAAATGCCCCCCCGACCCCCAATTCCTCCCCAGACTGACCCCCAATGCCCCCTCACACCGACCCCCAAGGCCGCCCCCGCACACCAACCCCCCAGTTCCCCCCTCAAACACCGACCCCCAATCCCCCCCCGGACCCTAATTCCCCCTCGCACTGACCCCCAACGCCCCCCACACCAACCCCTAATGCCCCTCACATCGACCCCCAAATCCTCCCCAGACTGACCCCTCAAATCCTCCCCAGACCAACCCCCAACTTCCCCCCCACACCGAGCCCCAATTCCCCCTCACACCGAGCCCCAATGTCCCCCCCCCACACCAGACCCCAATTCCCCCCCACACCGACCCCCAATTCCCCCCACACTGATCCCCAATGCCCCCCCCACACCGACCCCCAATTCCTCCCCAGACTGACCCCCAATGCCCCCTCACACCGACCCCCAAGGCCCCCCCTGCACTGACCCCCCCACACCGACCCCCCAATTCCCCCCTCAAACACCGACCCCCAGTGCCCCCCCACTGGACCCTAATTCCGCCTCGCACCGACCCCCAATGCCCCCCCACACACTGACCCCCAGTTCCTGCCCCCCACACCAACCCCTAATGCCCCTCACATCGACCCCCAAATCCTCCCCACACTGACCCCTCAAATCCTCCCCAGACCAACCCCCAACTTCCCCCACACCGACCCCCAATTCCCCCTCACACCGACCCCCCAAGCCCCCCCCACCGATCCTCAATTCCTCCCCACACCGACCCCCAATGTCCCGCTCACACCGACCCTCAGTTCCTCCCCCACACCGCCCCCCAATTCCCCCCTCACACCGACCCCAAATCCCCACCACCACACTGCCCCCCAAATCCTCCCCTCACACCGACCCCCAATGCCCCTCACGCCGACCCCAATTCCTCCCCCCACACCGACCCCCAATGCCCCTCCCGCCGACCCCCAGTTCCCCTCACAACCTCCACCAAAACGGCGGCGCCTCCCTCTCCTCCCTCCCGCCTTTTCCCGCCACACACTCCCGGCACGTGACGCCGGCGAGGGGGCGTGGCCGGCGGCGAGGGGGCGTGGCCGCGGCGCCGGCGGGCGGGAAGCACCGGGGCGGGAAACACCGGGTGAGGAGATCGCGTCCCCTCGGGTCCCTCGTGTCCCTTCATGTCCCATCGTGTCCCCTCGTGTCCCTCGGGTCCCCTCATCGTCCCCTCGTGTCCCCTCATCTCCTCAGCACCCCCGCTGGAGCCCGCCCGTCCCTCCCCTCCAGGAGAGACCCCGGGGCTGGGGCGGATCCGCCATCAATCCCCCCACAGACTTTTTCTCTCTTTCCTCCCCCTTTTCCCTCTTTTCCCTCTTTCCCCCTTTATCCCTGTTTCCCCCCTTTTTCCCTTCCCCCCCTTTTTCCCTCTTTTCCCTCTTTCCACCGTTTTTTCCTCTTTTCGCTCTTTCCCCCTTTATCCCTGTTTCCCCCCTTTTTCCCCCTTTCCCCCCTTTTTCCCTCTTCCCCCTCTTTTCTCCCTTTTCCCTCTTTCCCCCTTTATCCCTCTTTTCCCTCTTTCCGCCCTTTTCCCTCTTCCCCCCTTTTTCCCTCTTTTCCCTCTTTCCCCTTTATCGCTCTTTGCCCCCTTTTTCCCTCTTTTTCCTCTTCCCCCCCTCTTCCCCCTCTTTCCCTCTTCCCCCTTTTTCCCTTTTCCCCCCTTTTCCCCCTTTTTCCTCTTTCCCCCCTTTTCTCCCCTTTTCCCTCTTCCCTCTTTTCCCTTCTTTCCCCCTTTCCCTCTTCCCCCGTCTTTCCATCTTATCCCTCTTTTCCCCCTTTATCCCTGTTTCTTCCCTTTTCCCCCCCTTTCCCTCTTTCCTCGCTTTTTCCCTATTTTTCCCTCTTTCCCCCCTTTTTCCCTCTTTTCCCTCTTTCCTCGCTTTTTCCCTCTTTTTCCCTCTTTCCCCCCTTTTTCCCTCTTTCCCCCCTTTTTCCCCCTTTTCCCTCTTTCCTTGCTTTTTCCCCCTTTTCCCTCTTTCCCCCCTTTTTCCCTCTTTTCCCTTTTTCCCCCTTTTCCCTCTTTCCCCCCTTTTTCCCCCTTTCCCCCCTTTTCCCTCTTCCCCGTTTCCCTCTCCCGTTTTCCCGTCCCTCCTCCCATTCCCGTGCAGACCAACCCCTTCCCCCCTTTTCCCCAGAGCAGTTTTCATACAGATCCCCCCTTTCCCCCCAGCCCCGAACCCCCGGGGGTTTCTCAGCATCAGCAGCCACTTCACTCCCCCCAATTCAACTCTTTGTGTCCCTTTTCCAGGCTCTTTGGGAGCCCGGGTGTCCTGGGGCCGCTCTGGTTTTTGCTCCGGGGTGTTTGGAGCCCGGTGACCATGGACCTGTTTCCCTTGGGCGACGAGCTGCGTGGCTTTGCCCAGAGCCCCGGGCTGCTCTGCGGGGAAGCGCTGGAGCCCGACCTGGAGCCCAGTCTGAGCCTGGAGCCCGACCTGGAGCCCAACCTGAGCCTGGAGCCCGACCTGAGCCTGGAGCCCAACCTGGAGCCCAACCTGAACCTGGAGCCCATCTTGAGCCTGACCTGGAGCCCAACCTGAGCCTGGAGCCCAACCTAGAGCCCAACCTGAGCCTGGAGCCCAATCTGAGCCTTGAGCCCAACCTGGAGCCCAACCTGAGGCTGGTTACTAATGATCAGTATTTACTAATGATGGTCATAATTTATTAATAGTGATCAGTATTTATTAATAACAACCAGTATTTATTAATGATGGTTAGTATTTATTAATGACAATTAGTATTTATTAATAACCACCAGTATTTATTAATAACGGCCAGTATTTATTAATGGCGGTCAGTATTTCTTAATGACAATCAGTATTGATTAATGATGGTATTTATTAAGGATGATTATTATTTATTAATGATGATCAGTATTTGTTAATGGTGATCGGCATTTATTAATAATGGTTAGTATTTATTAATGACGATCAGTATTTATTAATGACCGTCACTATTAATGATGATCAGTATTGATTAATGATGGTATTTATTAAGGATGATTATTATTTATTAATGATGATCAGTATTTGTTAATGGTGATCGGCATTTATTAATAATGGTTAGTATTTATTAATGACGATCAGTATTTATTAATGACCGTCACTATTAATGATGATCAGTATTGATTAATGATGGCGAGTATTTATTAATGATGATCAGTATTTATTAATGATGGTCAGTATTTATTAATAACGATCAGTATTTATTAGTGACGGTCACTATTTATTAATGACAATCAGTAATTATTAATGAGGGTCAGTATTTATTAATCCTTGCTATTTAACCCTTTTGGGTTGAAACCTTTGAGACCGAACGCCGATTGATTCCACCGGGCAAGCTCCACCTGCCTGGAGCTTCAGTGCCGACTACACCATCTGTTCTAAAAGCGCCGCGGCTTTATCATGTTGATTTTTTTACCTATTTATCCTGATTTTTGTCACTTTAGCCACTTGGCGGCTGCTCCGGTTGAGGATGGCGGCGTCTCCATGTGCCGGAACCACGGGTGGTCGGTGGACGCCGAGAGGGGGCAGGTAACGGGCACCCATGGGTGCTGCTCATTGAGCGGGGATCTGAGCGAAGGCGGCGAGGGGGTTGGCGGTGCCGTCGAAGCCCTTTGCGGGGGTCGTTACCAAATTGTGCGTAACTGGATGATTTGTGAAAGTCGCTGCCGATCGAGTGGAGATGACGGGGTGAGAAAACGAGAAATAGGGAATCGCTGCGGTGTAAAGATTCGCGTTGCGCGCTCCCGCCCGGTTTGGGTCGTGTTTAGCGTAGCGGGTTTTATTATCCTCGTTATATAACGGAGAAATAATTGGGAAGAGCAGTTTGCAAAGCGCTTTGATATCCTCCAGCGCCACCGACGCTCCCGGTTCCGTTTGTGCTCAGGTGCGCGACGCGGGCGATGCAAACACCGCGAAACCATCGTTGGGAGATGGAAACGGCGCCTCCGAACCCCCGACGCTGTCCGAAAACACCCCCCTGGTGATCCCGGTGTTGGTTCCGGTGACAAGGAACGAGGTGGGTGAGGAGTACTTGGATGGTTGTGCGATGATTCGGCAACCGGCGGCGCCGGAGTCGCTTCCCGGAGCACCCGTGTGTGTGTCCCTGGCTGAACCAAGGGTGCTACGTGCCCCAAAACCCCCCAAATTACACCCAAATAACGCGATGGGGACGCGCTCGGCGGCCGCTACCCCAGGGACGGGCTCTGGGAGGCTCCAGGCTCCCGCTGGGTTATTGATCCGAAATACGGAACCCGGCGATCGCCTCGAGTTGGGTGGAAGGGAGGAAGCATCAGCAGGACCGGAGGGTCCCCAGACCCCTCATTTTGGGGTTCGCCGCTTGCTTTTGAGCCAAAAAAGGAGGAAAAGCAGATAAACGCCTGTGTGATTTTGTGCGTTTTCCACCTTTAACCCTTTTCTTGTTCGATGTTGCCCAGGTCACCGAAAATGCGTCTCCGGATGGGAAGATCTCGCAGCAAAAGAGGCGACGGAGGCCGAAACCCCTCGTGATCCCGACACCGGGATTGAAGCGCTTTCGGCCGCCCCGCGGGGTTAATTCGGTGCGATGCGGATGTCCCCACGTAGCGCTTTGGGGGGAACACCCCGCTTTATGGTTGTGGTTTACGGGGGGTTTATCTCAACCCGGGCCGAGCGATCCCGGTGTAAAACCGCCCGGTGAACCCGGTTTGGGTTCGGCGTCCCCTCGCTGGTTTGTGGTGACAAACGCAGAGCTCGTGCTCCCCAAAAACCCCCAAAATGGGTGATTTTGTGGAATATGGGATGGAAACAACCCCCCAGCGTTTCGCTGTGATATCGGGTGTAAAAACCACCCGAGTGCTGCGATCGACTGCAAAACCCCATTGGGATGATCCATCAGCGACCGATTTCACCAAAACGATGGGAATTGGGACAATTTGTGGTTGTGACGCCGAGGAACGGTCTCAGCACGATGATTTTGATCCCGAGCGTTGTTTTTCCCCTCTATTTCTCAATATCCCGCAGGCAGAATGGACGGCGACTTGGGATTGTGCCTGGTGAAGGACGCCCCCAAAATCAGCGTCCGGCCGTGAGTCCCCAAACCACCAAAAACGGGCGCAAAACGGGTGCGTCGCGCTTTTCCTGCCCCTCGTTTGGCCTGCCAGGACCCATTGACGTCCATTCCGAACGGAACACGAGGCGCTGATGTCACCGGCGTCGCTGATGTCGCGGCGGAACCCCGGCAACGCTTTGTTGTTCCGAGCCCTCGCAGGGCGTCTCTCCCACTCTGCCGCGTCTCGGAGCGAATCCCTGTGGTTTTCGGCCGAACCGCGCGGTTTTGGTGCCGATCGGAGCACGATGATGCCGTGAGCGCTCAGAATGCCCCCGTCCCCCCCGCCGCGCCGCCGCGGTCCCCGTCACCGCCTCTCGTCCCCTCTCCAGGCAGATCAACGTGGGGAGCGGCTTCCAGGCGGAGCTGCCGGCCCTGCGCGACCCAGCGCAGGCGCAGCAGGACGAGGAGCGCGCGGAGCTGGTCTGGAAGCCCTGGGGGGACATGGACACCGACCCGCAGGCGCCCGACCCAGGTATCGCACGCATTGGGTGCCTGGCCCACCCCATCTGGGCCCCGGGGGGGTCGTCGCTGCTCTTGGGGCTCCCAACGCTGCCTTTTGGGTAGAAATAGTGATGTTTCTCCATGTCTTTCTTGCTCTCCGCTCCACCTGGTTGGCTCGTTTTCCGCTGTCCCGTATCGCGCCTTTTGTCCCCAAAACCCAACTTTTCCTTCTCGTATCGTACCCATTATCATGTCGCACCTTTTCTTGACCAACCCCAACGTTTCCATTGTCCTATCGCACCTTTTCTTGACAAAACCCAACTTTTCCTTGTTGTAGCGCGTCTTTTCTTGACATAAACCCAACTTTTCCTTCTCGTATCGTACCCATTGTTGTATCGCACCTTTTCTTGACCAACCCTGACGTTTCCATTGTCCTATCGCATTTTTTCTCAACAAAACCCAACTTTTCCTTGTCTTCTCACATCTTTTCTTGACAGAACCCAACGTTTCTGTTGTCCTATTGCATCTTTTCTTGACATACACCCAACTTTTCCTTGTCCTATTGCGTCTTATCTTGACCAACTCCAACTTTTCCTTGACCTATCGTGTCTTTTCTTGATAAAAGCCAACTTTTCCTTGTCCTATTGTCTTTTCTTGACATAAACCCAACTTTTCCTTGTCCTATTGCGTCTTATCTTGACCAACTTTTCCTTGTCCTATCGCATCTTTTCTCAACCAAACCCAACTTTTCCTTGTCCTATCGTGTCTTTTCTTGACATAAACCCAACTTTTGCTTGTCCTATCGTGTCTTTTCTTGACAAAACCCAACGTTTCCATTGTCCTATCACGTCTTTTCTCAACAAAACCCAACTTTTCCTTGTCCTATTGCACCTTTTCTTGACAAACCCCAACATTTCCTTTATCATATCGCATCTTTTCTTGACCAACTCCAACTTTTCCTTGAATCGTACCCATTGTCGTATCACGCTTTTCCTTGAAAAACCCCAGCTTTTCCTTGTTGGATCTCATATTTCCACCCCCAAACCCCAACACCCCCATGTCACATCCCCCTTTCACCAAACCCCAACACCCCCATGTCACATCCCCCTTTCCCCAAACCCCAACACCCCCATGTCACATCCCCCTTTCCCCAAACCCCAACACCCCCATGTCACATCCCCCTTTCCCCCCCAAACCCCAACATCCCCACCTCATATCACCCCATTTCCCCCCCGAACCCCAACATCCCCATGTCCCATCACCCCGTTTCCCCCACCCCGTGTCGGTTGCAGTGTTGACCCTGCTGTCCATGGCGAGCTCCAGCACCATCCCCGGGAGCTCCAGCACCGTCCCCGGAAGCTCCAGCGCCGTCCCCGGGAGCTCCAGCGCCGTCCCCGGGAACTCCAGCACCATCCCCGGGAGCTCCAGTGCTGTCCCCGGGAGCTCCAGTGCCATCCTCGGGAGCTCCAGTGCCATCCCTGGGAGCTCCAGTGCCATCCCTGGGAGCTCCAGCTCCATCCCCAGGAGCTCCAGCGCCATCCCCAGGAGCTCCAGCGCCATCCCTGGGAGCTCCAGTGCTGTCCCCGGGAGCTCCAGTGCCGTCCCCGGGAGCTCCAGTGCCATCCCTGGGAGCTCCAGTGCCATCCCTGGAAACTCCAGCGCCATCCCTGGGAGCTCCAGTGCCGTCCCTGGGAGCTCCAGCGCCATCCCTGGGAGCTCCAGTGCCGTCCCTGGGAGCTCCAGCGCTGTCCCCGGCGCCGTCCTTAACCTGGAGCTGGCCCTGCACTGCCTGCACGCGGCACGCGGCGACGTGATGGTGAGTGACCCCAAAACCCCCAATATCACCCCAACCCCCCCGATATCACCCCAAACCCCCCGATATCACCCCAGACCCCCCGATATCACCCCAAAACCCCCTGATATCACCCCCAAAAGCCCCAATATCACCCCCATGCCCCCGATATCACTCCAAAAGCCCCGATATCACCCCAAAACCGCTGATATTTCCCCAAAACACCCTGGTATTTCCCCAAATCCCCGATATCTCCCCAAACCCCCCGATATCACCCCAAAACCCCGATATCACCCCAAAACCTCTCGATATCACCCCAAAACCCCTGATATCTCCCCAAAACCCCCCGATATCACCCCAAAACCCCGATATCTCCCCAAAACACCCCGATATCACCCCCAAAAGCCCCTGGTATCTCCCCAAAACCCCCAATATCTCCCAAAACCCCTTGATATCACCCCAAAAGCCCCCGATATCACCCCAACCCCCCCGATATCACCCCAAACCCCCCTGATATCTCCCCAAAACCCCTTGATATCACCCCAGAACCCCCCGATATCACCCCAAAATCCCCGATATCTCCCCAAAACCCCCCAATATCACCTCAAAACCCCCCTGATATCACCCCAAACCCCCTTGATATCTCCCCAGAACCCGCTGATATCACCCCAAACCCCTCCGGTATCTCCCCAAACCCCCCGATATCACCCCAAAACCCCCTGATATCACCCCAAACCCCCTTGATACCTCCCCAGAACCCCTTGATATCTCCCCAGAACCCGCTGATATCATCCCAAACCACCCCGGTATCTCCCCAAAACCCCCTGATATCTCCCCAAACCCCCCGATATCTCCCCAAAACCCCCTGATATCACCCCCATGCCCCCGATATCACTCCAAAACCCCCCGATATCTCCCCCAAACCCCCGATATCTCCCCAAAAGCCCCGATATCTCCCCAAAACCCCCCGATATCACCTCAAAATCTCCCGATATCACCCCAAACCCCCTTGATATCTCCCCAAAACCCCTTGATATCTCCCCAGAACCCCCTGATATTACCCCAAAACCCCCCGATATCTCCCCAAAACCCCCCTATATCACCCCAAACCCTCCCGATATCACCCCAAACCCCCCGATATCTCCCCAAAACCCCTGATATCACCCCAAAACCCCCCCGATATGACCCCAAATCCCCATGATACCACCCCAAAACCCCCCGATATCACCCCAAAGCCCCCTGATATCACCCCCAAAAGCCACAGTATCACCCCCATGCCCTCGATATCACTCCAAAACCCCCGATATCACCCCAAACCCCCCAATATCTCCCCCAAGCCCCCCGATATCACCCTAAAACCCCCTGATATCACCCCAGAACCCCCCGATATCACCCCAAAAGCCCCAATATCACCCCCATGCCCCCGATATCTCCCCAAACCCCCCGATATCACCTCAAAATCTCCCGATATCACCCAAAACTCCCCCGATATCACCCCAAACCCCCTTGATATCTCCCCAAAACCCCTTGATAACTCTCCAGAACCCCCTGATATCACCCCAAAACCCCCCGGTATCTCCCCAAACCCCCCGATGTCACCCCAAAACCCCCTGATATCACCCCAAAATCCCCTGATATCTCCCCAAAACCCCCGATATCTCCCCAAACCCCCCTGATATCACCCCAAAACCTCCTGATATCTCCCCAAAACCCCTTGATACCAGCCCAGAACCCCCTAATATCACCCCCAAACCCACCGATATCATCCCCAAAAGCCCCAGTATCACCCCCATGCCCCCGATATCACCCCAAACCCCCCGATATCACCCCAAAACCCCCTGATATCTCCCCAGAACCCCCCAATATCACCCCAAAACCCCCTGATATCTCCCCAAATCCCATTGATATCACCCCAAAACCCCCCGATATCTCCCCAAAGCCCCCCGATATTACCCCAAAACCCCCCGATATCACCCCAAATCCCGCTGATATCTCCCCAAAACACCCCAATATCTCCCCAAAACACCCTGGTATCTGCCCAAATCCCCTTGATATCACCCCAGAACCCCTTGATATCACCCCAAAACCCTATGATATCTCCCCAAAACCCCCCGATATCACCTCAAAATCTCCCGATATCACCCCAAACCCCCCGATATCACCCCAAAACCTCCCGATATCTCCCCAAACCCCCTGATATCACCCCAAAGCCCCCGATATCACCCCAAAACCCCTTGTTATCACCCCAGAACCCCCCGATATCACCCCCAAGCCACCCGATATCACCCCCAAAAGCCCCAATATCACCCCCATGCCCCCGATATCTCCCCAAAACCCCCGATATCTCCCCAAACCCCCCTGATATCTCCCCAAAACCCCTCGATATCTCCCCAAAACCCCCCGATATCTCCCCAAAACACCTTGATATCACCCCAAAACCCCCTGATATCTCCCCAAATCCCCTGATATCACCCCAAAACCCCTCGATATCACCCCAAAACCCCCTGATATCTCCCCAAAACCCCTCGATATCTCTTCAAAACCCCCTGATATCTCCCCAATGCACATCCTGTGGACCCCTCTTTGTCCCCAGGGCCCATTGTGATATCCTGGGGAGCCCTCTTTTTCCCCAGGGCCTATTGTGACATCCTGAAGACCCCCTTTGTCCCCAGGGCCTATTGTGACATCCCAGGACCCCCCCTTTTCTCCAGGGCCCATTGTGACGTCCCAGGACCCCCTATTGTCCCCAGAGCCCATTGTGACACCGTGGAGACCCTCCTTGTCCTCAGGGCCCATTATGACATTCAGGGGACTCCTCTTTGTCCCCAGGGCCTATTGTGACATCCTGGGGACCCCCCTTTTCTCCAGGGCCCATTGTGACGTCCCAGGACCCCCTGTTGTTCCCCGGGCCCATTGTGAAATCCTGGGGACCCCCTCTTTTTCCCCAAGGCCCGTTGTGACATCCCACGACCCCCCATTGTCCCCAGGCCCCATTATGCACATCCTGCGGTCCCCCTTTATCCCCCGGCCCCATTCTGACACTGTGGGGACCCCCGTTGTCCCCAGGACCCATTGTGACATCCTGGGGACCCCCTTTGTCCCCAGGGCCTATTGTGACATCCCAGAATCCCCCATTGTCCCCAGGGCTCATTGTGACACCGTGGAGACCCCCCCTTTTTCTCCAGTGCCCATTGTGACATCCTGGGGACCCCCCTTTGTCTCCAGGGCCCATTGTGACGTTCAGGGGAACCCCCTTTGTCCTCAGAGCCCATTGTGACATCCTGGGGAGCCCCCTTAGTCCCCAGGGCCCATTGTGACATCCCAGGACCCCCCATTTTCCCCAGGGCGCATTGTGACATCCTGGGGACCCCCTTTGTCCCCAGGGGACATTGTGACATACCAGGACCCACCCTTGTCCCCAGAGTCCATTGTGACATCCTGGGCAGCCCCCTTTGTCCCCAGGCTCATTGTGACATCCTGGGGACCCTGTTGTCTCAAGGGCCCATTGTGACACCGTGGGGACCCCCTTTGTCACTGGGGCCCATTGTGGCATACCAGGACTCCACTTTGTCCCCAGGGCCCATTGTGACACTGTGGGGACCCCTTTGTCCCCAGGACCCATTGTGACATCCCATGACCCCCCTTGTCCCCAGGGCCCATTGTGACATCCTGGGGACCCCTTTGTCCCCAGGGACCATTGTGACATCCTGGGGACCCCTTTGTCTCCAGGCACCATTGTGACAGGGTGGGACACCCCTTGTCTCCAAGGCCCATTGTGACATCATGGGGATCCCGTTTGTGCCCAGGGCCCATTGTTACATCCTGGGGACCCCCTTTGTCCCTAGGGTTCATTGTGACATCCCAGGACCCCCATTGTCCCCAGGGCCCATTGTGAACAACCTGGGGACCCCCCTTTTTCCCCGGGCCCATTGTGGCGTCCCAGGATGCTTCGTTGTCCCCTGGGCCCATTGTGACATCCCGGGGACCCCTTTTGTCCCCAGGGTCCATTGTGACATCCTGGGGCCTCCCTTTGTCCCCAGGGCCCATTGTGACATCGCAGGAGCCCCCATTGTCCCAAGGGCACATTGTTACATCCTGGGGACCCCCTTGTCCCCATGGCCCATCGTGGCACCGTGGGGACCCCCCCTTTGTCTCCAGTGCCCATTGTGACATCCTTGGGACCCCCCTTGTCCCCAGGACCCGTTGTGACATCTTGGGGACCCCTATGTCACCAGAGCCCATTGTGATATCCTGGGGAGCCCCCTTTGTCCCCCGGGCCCATTGTGACATCCTGAAGATCCCCTTTGTCCCCAGGGCCTATTGTGACATCCTGGGGACCCCCTTTGTCCCCCGGGCTCATTGTGACATCCTGAAGATCCCCTTTGTCCCCAGGGCCTATTGTGACATCCCAGGACCCCCCCTTTTCTCCAGGGCCCATTGTGACGTCCCAGGACCCCCTATTGTCCCCAGAGCCCATTGTGGCATCCTGGGACCCCCGTTGTCCCCAGGGCCCATTGTGGCACCATGTGGACCCCCTTTTTCCCGAGGGCCCATTATAACGTCCCAGGACCCCCCATTGTCCCCTGGGCCCATTGTGACATCCTGGGGTCCCCCTTTTGTCCCCTGGGCCCATTGTGACACTGTGGGGATCTCCTTTGTCCCCAGGGACCATTGTGACACTGTGGGGACCCCCTTTGTCCCCAGGGCCCATTGTGACATCCTGGGGAATCCCTTTGTCTCCAGGGCCCATTGTGACGTCCCAGGACCCTGCTTTGTCCCCGGGGCCCATTGTGACATCCTGGGGAACCTCTTTGTCCCCAGGACCCATTGTGACGTCCCAGGACCCCCCCTTGTCCCCAGGGGTCATTGTGATGTCCCAGGATCCCCATTGTCCCCAGAGCCCATTGTGATGTCCTGGGAACCCCCTTTGACCCCAGGGTCCATTGTGACACCATGGGGACCCCCTCTTGTCCCCAGGGACCATCGTGGCACCGTGGGGACCCCCTTGTCACTGGGGACCCATTGTGACACTATGGGGACCCCCCTTTGTGCCCAGGGCCCATTGTAACATCCTGGGGACCCCCTTGCCTCCAGGGCCCCTTGTGACATCAAAGGATCACCCTTTGTCCCCAGGACCCATTGTGACATCCCAGGACCCCACTTACTCCCCAGGGCCCATTGTGGCACCATGAGGACCCCCTTTGTCATTGGTGCCCATTGTGACATCCCAGGACCCCCCATTGTCTGCAGAGCCCATTGTGACACTATAGGGACCCCCCTTGTCACTGAGGACCCATTGTGACACCATGGGCACCTCCCCTTGTCGTCAGAGCCCATCGTGACATCCCAAAACCCCCAATTGTCTCCAGGGCCCATTGTGACATCCTGGGGACCTCCCTTTCTCCCCAGGGCCCATTGTGACGTTCCAGGAACCCCCATTGTCCTCAGGGCCCATTGTGACATTCAGGGGACCCCCTTTGTCTTCAGGGCCCATTGTGACACCATGGAGACCCCATTTGTCACTCGGGCGCATTGTGACATCCTAGGACCCCCCATTGTCCCCAAGGCCCATTGCGACATCCTGGGGACCCCCCTTTGTCCTCAGGGCCCATTGTGACATTCAGGGCACCCCTCTTTGTCCCCAGGGCCCATTCTGATACCATGGGGACCACTTTGTCCCCAGGGCCCTCTGTGACATCCTGGGGACGCCCTTTGTCCCCAGGGCCCATTTTGACACCATGTGCACCCCCCTTTGTGCCCAGGGCCGATTGTGACATCCTGGGGACCCTCTTTGTCCCCAGGGCCCATTGTGATATCCTGGGGACACCCCATTGTCTCCAGGGCCCATTGTGAACATCCTGGGGACCCCCTTGTCCCCAGGGCCCATTGTGACATCCTGGGGACACCCCATTGTCTCCAGGGCCCATTGTGACATCCTGGGGACCCTCTTTGTCCCCAGGGCCCATTGTGACATCCTGGGGACACCCCATTGTCTCCAGGGCCCATTGTGAACATCCTGGGGACCCCCTTATCCCCAGGGCCCATCGTGGCACCGTGGGGACCCCCCGTTGTCCCCAGGGCCTATAGTGACACCGTGGGTACCCCCTTTGTCCCCAGTGCCCATTGTGACATCCTGGGGACCCCCCTTGTCCCCAGGGCTTATTGTGACATCCTGGGGACCGCCTTTGTCTCCAGGGCCCATTGTGACATCCCAGGACCCCCCATTGTTGTCCCCAGAGCTTATTGTGATACCATGGGGACCCCCCTTGTCCCCAGGGCCCATTGTGACATTCAGGGGGACTCCTCTTTGTCCCCAGGGCCTATTGTGTCATCCTGGGGATCTCCCCTTGTCTCTAGGGCCCATTGTGAGACTGTGGAAGACCCCCTTTGTCCCCAAGTCCCATTGTGACGTCCCAGGACGCCTCGTTGTCCCCAGGACCCATTGTGACTCCATGGGAACCCCCCCTTGTCCCCAGGGCCCATTGTGACATCCTGGGACCCCCCTTTGTCCCCAGTGCTCATTGTGAAATCCTGGGGACCCACTTTGTCCCCAGGGCCCATTGTGGCACCATGGGGAGCGCCTTTGTCACTGGGGACCATTGTGACATTCCAGGATTTTACTTTGTCCCCGGGGCCCATTGTGACATCCTGGGGATCCCCCTTTGTCGCCAGGGCCCACTGTGACACCGTGGGCACCCTCTTTGTCCCATGGGCCCATTGTGACCTTCAAGGGACCCCCCATTGTCCCCAGGGCCCATTGTGACATCCTGGGTACCCCCTTTGTCCCCAAGACCCATTGTGACATCCTAGTACCCCCCGCAGTCCCCAGGGCCCATTGTGACATCCTGGGGATCCCTTTGGCCCCAGGGCCCATTGTGACAGGGCGGGGATCCCCCTTGTCCCCAGGGCCCATTGTGAAACCGTGGGGACCCCCCCTTTGTCTCCAGTGCCCATTGTGACATCCTGGGGACCCCCTTTGTCCCTAGGGTTCATTGTGACATCCCAGGACCCCCATTGTCCCCAGGGCCCATTGTGAACAACCTGGGGACCCCCCTTTTTCCCCGGGCCCATTGTGGCGTCCCAGGATGCTTCGTTGTCCCCTGGGCCCATTGTGACATCCCGGGGACCCCTTTTGTCCCCAGGGTCCATTGTGACATCCTGGGGCCTCCCTTTGTCCCCAGGGCCCATTGTGACATCGCAGGAGCCCCCATTGTCCCAAGGGCACATTGTTACATCCTGGGGACCCCCTTGTCCCCAGGGCCCATCGTGGCACCGTGGGGACCCCCCCTTTGTCTCCAGTGCCCATTGTGACATCCTTGGGACCCCCCTTGTCCCCAGGACCCGTTGTGACATCTTGGGGACCCCTATGTCACCAGAGCCCATTGTGATATCCTGGGGAGCCCCCTTTGTCCCCCGGGCCCATTGTGACATCCTGAAGACCCCCTTTGTCCCCAGGGCCTATTGTGACATGCCAGGACCCCCCCTTTTCTCCAGGGCCCATTGTGACGTCCCAGGACCCCCTATTGTCCCCAGAGCCCATTGTGACATCCCAGGACCCCCCATTGTCCCCAGGCCCCATTATACACATCCTGGGGTCCCCCTTTATCCCCAGGGCCATTGTGACACCATGGGGACCCCCTTTGTCCCCAGGGCCCATTGTGACGTCCCAGGATGCCCCATTGTCCCCTGGGCCCATTGTGAAATCATGGGGACCCCCTTTGTCCCCAGGGCCTATTGTGACATCCCAGGACCCCCCATTGTCCCCAGGGCCCATTGTGACACCGTGGAGACCCTCCTTGTCCTCAGGGCCCATTATGACATTCAGGGGACTCCTCTTTGTCCCCAGGGACTATTGTGACATCCTGGGGACCCCCCTTTACTCCAGGGCCCATTGTGACACCGTGGAGACCCCATTTGTCACTGGGGCCCATTGTGACATCCCAGGACACCCCATTGTCCCCAGGGCCCACTGAGACATCCCGGCGACCACCCTTTGTCCCCAGGGCCCATTATGCACATTCAGGGGACACCCCTTTGTCCCCAAGGCCCATTGTGACATCCTGGGGAGACCCCATTGTCCCCAAGGCCCATTGTGGCACCATGGGGACCCCCTTTGTCCCCAGTGCCCATTGTGACATCTTAAGACCCCACTTTGTCCCCAGGGCCCATTGTGACATCCTGGGGACCACCTGTGTCCCCAGGGCCCATTGTGACATCCCAGGAGCCACCGTTGTCCCCAGGGCCCATTGTGACATCCTGGGGACCCCCTTGTCCCCAGTGTCCATTGTGGCATCCTGGGACCCCCGTTGTCCCCAGGGCCCATTGTGGCACCATGTGGACCCCCTTTTTCCCGAGGGCCCATTATAACGTCCCAGGACCCCCCATTGTCCCCTGGGCCCATTGTGACATCCTGGGGTCCCCCTTTTGTCCCCTGGGCCCATTGTGACACTGTGGGGATCTCTTTTGTCCCCAGGGACCATTGTGACACTGTGGGGATCCCCTTTGTCCCCAGGGCCCATTGTGACATCCTGGGGAATCCCTTTGTCTCCAGGGCCCATTGTGACGTCCCAGGACCCTGCTTTGTCCCCGGGGCCCATTGTGACATCCTGGGGAACCGCTTTGTCCCCAGGACCCATTGTGACGTCCTGGGAACCCCCTTTGACCCCAGGGTCCATTGTGACACCATGGGGACCCCCTCTTGTCCCCAGGGCCCATCGTGGCACCGTGGGGACCCCCTTGTCACTGGGGACCCATTGTGACACTATGGGGACCCCCCTTTGTGCCCAGGGCCCATTGTAACATCCTGGGGACCCCCTTGCCTCCAGGGCCCCTTGTGACATCAAAGGATCACCCTTTGTCCCCAGGACCCATTGTGACATCCCAGGACCCCACTTACTCCCCAGGGCCCATTGTGGCACCATGAGGACCCCCTTTGTCACTGGTGCCCATTGTGACATCCCAGGACCCCCCATTGTCTGCAGAGCCCATTGTGACACTATAGGGACCCCCCTTGTCACTGAGGACCCATTGTGACACCATGGGCACCTCCCCTTGTCGTCAGAGCCCATCGTGACATCCCAAAACCCCCAATTGTCTCCAGGGCCCATTGTGACATCCTGGGGACCTCCCTTTCTCCCCAGGGCCCATTGTGACGTTCCAGGAACCCCCATTGTCCTCAGGGCCCATTGTGACATTCAGGGGACCCCCTTTGTCTTCAGGGCCCAT
Organism: Patagioenas fasciata; assembly: GCF_037038585.1. Lineage (NCBI taxonomy): Eukaryota > Metazoa > Chordata > Aves > Columbiformes > Columbidae > Patagioenas > Patagioenas fasciata. The sequence goes on along the minus strand of NC_092552.1, from coordinate 3,361,958 downwards.
TGTGACACCATGGAGACCCCATTTGTCACTCGGGCCCATTGTGACATCCTAGGACCCCCCATTGTCCCCAAGGCCCATTGCGACATCCCGGGGACCCCTTTTGTCCCCAGGGTCCATTGTGACATCCTGGGGCCTCCCTTTGTGCCCAGGGCCCATTGTGACATCGCAGGAGCCCCCATTGTCCCAAGGGCACATTGTTACATCCTGGGGACCCCCTTGTCCCCAGGGCCCATCGTGGCACCGTGGGGACCCCCCCTTTGTCTCCAGTGCCCATTGTGACATCCTTGGGACCCCCCTTGTCCCCAGGACCCGTTGTGACATCTTGGGGACCCCTATGTCACCAGAGCCCATTGTGATATCCTGGGGAGCCCCCTTTGTCCCCAGGGCCCATTGTGATATCCTGGGGAGCCCTCTTTTTCCCCAGGGCCTATTGTGACATCCTGGGGACCCCCTTTGTCCCCCGGGCCCATTGTGACATCCTGAAGACCCCCCATTGTCCCCAGGGCCCATTGTGACACCGTGGAGACCCTCCTTGTCCTCAGGGCCCATTATGTCATTCAGGGGACTCCTCTTTGTCCCCAGGGCCTATTGTGACATCCTGGGGACCCCCCTTTACTCCAGGGCCCATTGTGACGTCCCAGGACCCCCTATTGTTCCCAGGGCCCATTGTGACATTCTGGGGACTCCAAATGTCCCCAGGGCCCATTGTGACATTCTGGGGACCCCTCTTTGTCCCCAGGGCCCATTGTGGCACCATGGGGACCCCCTTTGTCCCCAGGGCCCATTGTGACATCCCAGAACCCCAATTTGTCCTCAGGGCCCATTGTGACATCCTGGGGACCCCCTTGTCCCCAGGGCCCATCGTGGCACTGAGGGGACCCCCCCCCCCTAGTCCCCAGGGCCCATTGTGGCACCATGGACACCCCCTTTGTCCCCAGGGCCCATTGTGACATCCCAGGACCCCACCTTGTCCCCAGGGTCCCTTCTGGCAGGGTGGGGACCCCCCTTTCTCCCCAGGGCTCATTGTGACATCCCAGGACCCCTCGTTGTCCCCAGTGCCCATTGTGACATCCTGGGGACCCCCCTTGTCCCCAGGGCCCATTGTGAAATCCGGGGAACCCCCTGGTCTCCAGGGCCCATAGTGGTACCGTGGGGACTCGTCCTGTCACTTGGGTCCATTGTGACACCATGGGGACCCCGCCTTTGTCCCCAGTACCCATTGTGACATCCTGGGGACCCCTTTGTCCCCGGGGCCCATTGTGACATCCTGGGGACCCCCCTTTGTCCCCAGAGCTCGTTGTCGCACCATGGGGACCCCCTTTGTCACTGGGGCCCATTGTGACATCCCAGGACCCCCCATTGTCCCCAGGGCCCATTGTGACACCGTGGGGACCCCGCCTTTTCCCCAGGGCCCATTGTGACGTCTCAGGACCCCCTTTGTCCCCAGGGCCCACTGTGGCACCATGGGGACCCCCTTTGTCCTCTGGGCCCATTGTGACATTCCAGGACCCCACTTTGTCCCCAGGGCCCATTGTGACACCGTGGGGACCCCCCTTGTCCCCAGGGCCCATTGTGACAATTAAGGGACCCCCTTTGTCCCCAGGGCCCATTGTGACATTCAGGGCACCCCTCTTTGTCCCCAGGGCCCATTCTGATACCATGGGGACCACTTTGTCCCCAGGGCCCATTTTGACACCATGTGCACCCCCCTTTGTGCCCAGGGCCGATTGTGACATCCTGGGGACCCTCTTTGTCTCCAGGGCCCATTGTGAACATCCTGGTGACCCCCTTGTCCCCAGGGCCCATCGTGGCACCGTGGGGACCCCCCGTTGTCCCCAGGGCCTATAGTGACACCGTGGGTACCCCACCTTCTCCCCAGGGTCCCTTCTGACAGGGTGGGGACCCCCCTTTCTCCCCAGGGCTCATTGTGACGTCCCAGGACCCCTCGTTGTCCCCAGTGCCCATTGTGACATCCTGGGGACCCCCCTTGTCCCCAGGGCCCATTGTGAAATCCGGGGAACCCCCTGGTCTCCAGGGCCCATAGTGGTACCGTGGGGACTCGTCCTGTCACTTGGGTCCATTGTGACACCATGGGGACCCCGCCTTTGTCCCCAGTACCCATTGTGACATCCTGGGGACCCCTTTGTCCCCGGGGCCCATTGTGACATCCTGGGGACCCCCCTTTGTCCCCAAGGCCCATTGTGACACCATGGGGACCCCACTTCTTTCCAGGACCCATTGTGGCATTCTGGGGACCCCCCTTGTCCCCAGGGCCCATTGTGACAATTAAGGGACCCCCTTTGTCCCCAGGGCCCATTTTGACATGCCAGGACCCCACTTTGTCCCCAGTGCTCATTGTGAAATTCTGGGGACCCCCCTTGTCCTCAGGGCTCATTGTGACAGCCGAGGACCTTACTTTGTCCCCAGGGCCCATTGTGACATCCCAGGACCCCCCAATGTCTCTAGTGCCCATTGTGACATCCTGGGGACCCCCCTTGTCCCCAGGGCCCATTGTGACATCCGTGGGACCCCCTTGTCTCCAGGGCCCATTGTGGCACTGTGGGGACTCATCACTTGGGCCCATTGTGACATCCTGGAGACCCCCCTTTATCCCCAGGGCCCATAGTGACACCGTGGAGACCCCATTTGTCACTGGGGCCCATTGTGACATCCCAGGACACCCCATTGTCCCCAGGGCCCACTGAGACATCCCGGCGACCACCCTTTGTCCCCAGGGCCCATTATGCACATTCAGGGGACACCCCTTTGTCCCCAAGGCCCATTGTGACATCCTGGGGAGACCCCATTGTCCCCAAGGCCCATTGTGGCACCATGGGGACCCCCTTTGTCCCCAGTGCCCATTGTGACATCCCAGGAGCCACCTGTGTCCCTAGGGCCCATTGTGACATCCTGGGGACCCCCTTGTCCCCAGTGTCCATTGTGGCATCCTGGGACCTCCGTTGTCCCCAGGGCACATTGTGGCACCATGTGGACCCCCTTTTTCCCAAGGGCCCATTATAACGTCCCAGGACCCCCCATTCTCCCCTGGGCCCATTGTGGCATCCTGGGGTCCCCCTTTTGTCCCCTGGGCCCATTGTGACACTGTGGGGACCTCCTTTGTCCCCAGGGCCCATTGTGACACTGTGGGGACCCCCTTTGTCCCCGGGGCCCATTGTGACATCCTGGGGAACCGCTTTGTCCCCAGGACCCATTGTGAGGTCCCAGGACCCCCCCTTGTCCCCATGGCTCATGTCCCAGGATCCCCATTGTCCCCAGAGCCCATTGTGATGTCCTGGGAACCCCCTTTGACCCCAGGGTCCATTGTGACACCATGGGGACCCCCTCTTGTCCCCAGGGACCATCGTGGCACCGTGGGGACCCCCTTGTCACTGGGGACCCATTGTGACACTATGGGGACCCCCCTTTGTGCCCAGGGCCCATTGTAACATCCTGGGGACCCCCTTGCCTCCAGGGCCCCTTGTGACATCAAAGGATCACCCTTTGTCCCCAGGACCCATTGTGACATCCCAGGACCCCACTTACTCCCCAGGGCCCATTGTGGCACCATGAGGACCCCCTTTGTCACTGGTGCCCATTGTGACATCCCAGGACCCTCCATTGTCTGCAGAGCCCATTGTTACACTATAAGGACCCCCCTTGTCACTGAGGACCCATTGTGACACCATGGGCACCTCCCCTTGTCGTCAGAGCCCATCGTGACATCCCAAAACCCCCTATTGTCTCCAGGGCCCATTGTGACATCCTGGGGACCTCCCTTTCTCCCCAGGGCCCATTGTGATGTTCCAAGAACCCCCATTGTCCTCAGGGCCCATTGTGACATTCAGGGGACCCCCTTTGTCTTCAGGGCCCATTGTGACACCATGGAGACCCCATTTGTCACTCGGGCCCATTGTGACTCCTAGGACCCCCCATTGTCCCCAAGGCCCATTGCGACATCCTGGGGACCCTCCTTTGTCCTCAGGGCTTATTGTGACATCCTGGGGACCGCCTTTGTCCCCAGGGCCCATTGTGACATCCCAGGACCCCAAGTTGTCCCCAGGGACCATTGTGACACCGTGGGGACCCCCTTTGTCCTCAGGGCCCGTTCTGAACATCCTGGGGACCCCCTTGTCCACACGACCCATCGTGGCACCGTGGGGACCCCCCGTTGTCCCCAGGGCCTATAGTGACACCGTGGGTACCCCCTTTATCCCATGAGCCCATTGTGACATCCTGGGGACCCCCTTGTCCCCAGGGCCCACTGTGACACCATGGGGATCGCCTTTGTCCCATGGGCCCATTGTGACATTCTGGGGACCCCCTTGTCGCCAGGGCCCATCATGGCACCGTGGGGACCCCCCTTTGTCCCCAGTGCCCATTGTGACATCCTGGGGACCCCCCTTGTCCTCATGGCTTATTGTGACACCCTGGGACCCCCTTTGTCCCCAGGGCCCATTGTGACGTCCCAGGACCCCCCAGTTGTCCCCAGGGACCATTGTGACATCCTGGGGACCCCCTTTGTCCCAAGACCCCATTGTGACATCCTGGGGACCCCGCCTTGTCCCCAAAGCCCATTGTGACATCCTGGGGACCCTCTTTGTCCCCAGGGCCCATTGTGGCACCATGTGGACAGCCTTTGTCACTGGGGCCAATTGTGACATCCCAGGACCCCACTTTGTCCCCAGGGCTTATTGTGATACCATGGGGACCCCCCTTGTCCCCAGGGCCCATTGTGACATTCAGGGGGACTCCTCTTTGTCCCCAGGGCCTATTGTGTCATCCTGGGGATCTCCCCTTGTCTCTAGGGCCCATTGTGAGACTGTGGAAGACCCCCTTTGTCCCCAAGTCCCATTGTGACGTCCCAGGACGCCTCGTTGTCCCCAGGACCCATTGTGACTCCATGGGAACCCCCCTTGTCCCCAGGGCCCATTGTGACATCATGGGACCCCCCTTTGTCCCCAGTGCTCATTGTGAAATCCTGGGGACCCACTTTGTCCCCAGGGCCCATTGTGGCACCATGGGGAGCGCCTTTGTCACTGGGGACCATTGTGACATTCCAGGATTTTACTTTGTCCCCAGGGCCCATTGTGACATCCTGGGGATCCCCCTTTGTCGCCAGGGCCCACTGTGACACCGTGGGCACCCTCTTTGTCCCATGGGCCCATTGTGACCTTCAAGGGACCCCCCATTGTCCCCAGGGCCCATTGTGACATCCTGGGTACCCCCTTTGTCCCCAAGACCCATTGTGACATCCTAGTACCCCCCGCAGTCCCCAGGGTCCATTGTGACATCCTGGGGATCCCCGTTGTCCCCAGGGCCCATTGTGACAGGGTGGGACCCCCCTTGTCCCCAGGGCCCATCGTGGCACCGTGGAGACCCCCCCTTTGTCTCCAGTGCCCATTGTGACATCCTGGGGACCCCCTTTGTCCCCAGTGCTCATTGTGACAGGGTGGGACCCCCCTTGTACCCAGGGCCCATTGTGACATCCTGGGGAGTCCCCTTTATCCCCAGGGCCCATTGTGACATCCTGGGGACCCCCTTTGTCCCTAGGGTTCATTGTGACATCCCAGGACCCCCATTGTCCCCAGGGCCCATTGTGAACAACCTGGGGACCCCCCTTTTTCTCTGGGCCCATTGTGGCGTCCCAGGATGCTTCATTGTCCCCTGGGCCCATTGTGACATCCCGGGGACCCCTTTTGTCCCCAGGGTCCATTGTGACTTCCTGGGGCCTCCCTTTGTCCCCAGGGCCCATTGTGACATCGCAGGAGCCCCCATTGTCCCAAGGGCACATTGTTACATCCTGGGGACCCCCTTGTCCCCAGGACCCGTTGTGACATCTTGGGGAACCCTATGTCACCAGAGCCCATTGTGATATCCTGGGGAGCCCCCTTTGTCCCCAGGGCCCATTGTGACATCCTGAAGTTCCCCTTTGTCCCCAGGGCCTATTGTGACATCCCAGGACCCCCCCTTTTCTCCAGGGCCCATTGTGATGTCCCAGGACCCCCTATTGTCCCCAGAGCCCATTGTGACATCCCAGGACCCCCCATTGTCCCCAGGCCCCATTATACACATCCTGGGGTCCCCCTTTATCCCCAGGGCCATTGTGACACCATGGGGACCCACTTTGTCCCCAGGGCCCATTGTGACGTCCCAGGATGCCCCATTGTCCCCTGGGCCCATTGTCAAATCATGGGGACCCCCTTTATCCCCAGGGCCTGTTGTGACATCCCAGGACCCCCCATTGTCCCCAGGGCCCATTCTGACACCATGGGGACCCCCTTTGTCCCCAGGGCCCATTGTGATATCCTGGGGACTCCCTTTGTCCCCAGGGCCCATTGTGACACCGTGGAGACCCTCCTTGTCCTCAGGGCCCATTATGACATTCAGGGGACTCCTCTTTGTCCCCAGGGCCTATTGTGACATCCTGGGGACCCCCCTTTTCTCCAGGGCCCATTGTGACGTCCCAGGACCCCCTGTTGTTCCCCGGGCCCATTGTGAAATCCTGGGGACCCCCTCTTTTTCCCCAAGGCCCGTTGTGACATCCCACGACCCCCCATTGTCCCCAGGCCCCATTATGCACATCCTGCGGTCCCCCTTTATCCCCCGGCCCCATTCTGACACTGTGGGGACCCCCGTTGTCCCCAGGACCCATTGTGACATCCTGGGGACCCCCTTTGTCCCCAGGGCCTATTGTGACATCCCAGAATCCCCCATTGTCCCCAGGGCTCATTGTGACACCGTGGGGAACCCCCTTTGTCCCCAGGGCCCATTGTGACATCCTGGGGACTCCCTTTGTCCCCAGGGCCCATTGTGACATCCCAGGACCCCCCATTGTCCCCAGGGCCCATTGTGACATCCTGGGAACCCCCTTGTCCCCAGGGCCCGTCGTGGCACCGTGGGGACCCTCCCCTTTTTCTCCAGTGCCAATTGTGACATCCTTGGGACCCCTCTTGTCCTCAGAGCCCATTGTGACATCCTGGGGAGCCCCCTTTGTCCCCAGGGCCGATTGTGACATCCTGGAGACCCCGTTTGTCCCTAGGGCCCATTGTGGCACCATGGGGACCCCCTTTGTCCCCAGGGCCCATTGTGACGTCCCAGGACCCCCCATTTTCCCCAGGGCGCATTGTGACATCCTGGGGACCCCCTTTGTCCCCAGGGGCCATTGTGACGTACCAGGACCCACCCTTGTCCCCAGGGCCCTTTGTGACATCCTGGGGACCCCCATTGTCCCCAGAGTCCATTCTGACATCCTGGGCAGCCCCCTTTGTCCCCAGGGCCCATTGTGACATCCCAGGACCCCCCTTGTCTCCAGACCCCATTGTGACATCCTGGGGACCCTGTTGTCTCAAGGGCCCATTGTGACACCGTGGGGACCCCCTTTTTCACTGGGGCCCATTGTGGCATACCAGGACTCCACTTTGTCCCCAGGGCCCATTGTGACACCGTGGGGACCCCTTTGTCCCCAGGACCCATTGTGACATCCCATGACCCCCCCTTGTCCCCAGGGCCCATTTTGACATCCTGGGGACCCCTTTGTCCCCAGGGACCATTGTGACAGGGTGGGACACCCCTTGTCTCCAAGGCCCATTGTGACATCATGGGGACCCCCCTTTGTCCCCAGGGCCCATTGTGACATCCTGGGGATCCCGTTTGTCCCCAGGGCCCATTGTTACATCCTGGGGACCCCCTTTGTCCCCAGGGGCCATTGTGACATCCTGGGGACCCCCCTTGTCCCCAGAGCCCATTGTGACATTCAGGGGACCCTCTCTTTGTCTCCAGGGCCGATTGTGACATCCTTGGGACCTCGTTTGTCCCCAGGGCCCATTGTTGTACCATGGGGACCCCCTTTGTCCCCAGGGCCCATTGTGGCACCATGGTGAACCCCTTTGTCACTGGGGCTCATTGTGACATCCCAGGACCCCCCGTTGTCCCCAGGGGCCATTGTGACATCCCAGGACCCCCCGGTGTCCCCAGGGCCCATTGTGACATCCTGGGTCCCCCTTTGTCCCTGTCGAGGGTTAGGATTGCGGGGTGACAATCAAACCCTGGCAGATGTGTTGTCAACCTCCTCTGCCCCCCACTTCCCCCTTTTGCCCCTCCCTCTCCCCCCTTCCCACTCAGGACAGGCGATCGGGAGGGGAAGAAGCACAGAGGGGAGAGAGCTGGAAAAGTTCAAGATGTTTTACTGATGCTACTGATAAGAACAGAGAAAATAATACAAATATACAAAACCCATCTTGTAAGTCTGAGCAACTGCAGAGCCAGCACCCAAAGTCCTGGATCAGACTCTGCAGCCAACCGGAGCTGGATTCAGTCTCTCACTGGCCTCCGTTCGCAGGGACGACCAGCAAGGTCCTCTCCTGCTGTCGGCCATGAGCAGAAGGGAAGGAAAAAGGCAAAAGGGAAGGGAAAAAGGGACGAGATCCTCGTGATCTCCCACTTTTATATGAAGTATTCACGTGAACGGAATGTTATACACAGTTGGTCACCGGTTTCTCGTTGCCCCTCTCGCGAGATGTCCATCTGTGCTTGTCAATAAGTTTCCATTCCATTGCTGGGTTTGCCAAAACATGTGTCTGGTTCTCCAGGAAAATGCAGCTGACATGAAGGCTTTGGCTGACAGGCAAAATTCACTAAAAGAGAAACTTGTTTTTACCAAAACCAGGACACGTGGGGGCGCAGAGGCTGCTGAGACATGGAGATGGACTGGGACACGGGGGTGGGCTGGGACATAGAGATAGGCTGGGACATGGATGGCCTGGGTCACAGAGACTGCTGGGATGTGCAGACGGGCTGGGTCATGGGCACGAGTCAGAGCCAGCACAGGAGCAGGGAGGCTGGGGCAGCTCCATCCTGCAGACGTGCTTGTCCTGGCCATGCCAGCCATGGGATACGTGCCCCAGCACAGACACACACCCGTGGGACACACAGCTGGCCACAGGGACCCCAGAGACACACGCACGCCCCGTGCCATCATTCCAGTTCATTGGTGGAGCCGTGGGGGTCACTGGGGTGGCGGTGGCGGTGGCCAAGGGTGGCGAGGGTGGCACCGAGGTGCTCACAGTCCAAACTGATCACTGTGTTTAAAAAGATAATCGAGGGGGAAGGGCAACCAAAGAGCCAGGAATCCATATTTCAAATAAATCAATAAGGTGAGAGGGTTGTTAATTAGATGAATGAGACAGGTAAACTGAGGCCAGCCCAGGGGAGTCTGTAACCCCTGCAGTGCCAAGCGCTGGGGAGCAGGGCAGGGAATGTGCAGCTGGGGTTGGTGGATGTGTAAGCGGGGGCTTTTTGTCCCATTCCCTGTGCTGTCTTTGGGTAGAACACCTGGTCTTGCCAAATCGTTTATAAAATACGCTTTGCTGAGAGATCCTGCCCGGGGCTGTTCTCTTGGCAAGGGGATTGTTTCCCACAGCAGGGTTTGGCAGCAGAAGTTTGGCAGGACAAGAGGGCCCATGAGGTCAGAAAGCACAGCAGAGCTGGAACGTGGGGTCACGGGCACCAAACCCAGCTCGGGTGGGAGCCAAGAGGGTCCCCTCGTGTGCAGGGCCCAAAGCGCCATCTGTGGCATCTGCCCGTCCTTCTGAGCGCCCAGAGCCTCCCTCTTGGGGCCTAATCCCCATGTTTAGGGTCCCAACGCGTCTTTCATCACCCACGGCCTTTGGTCAGGGCCCGCAGCTTCATTTTCAGGTGGAGCCGCTGCCTGGCAACAACCGCCCGGAAGTCTGTGGACAGCCAGGGGATGAAATGCAGCCAATCACATTTGAGGAGGCGGGGCAAGTCATGTGATTGAAATGTAAGCAGCCAATCGAGCTTTGAGACCTGCAGGACAGTTGGCGACAGTTGGACAAACTGGGCAGCGCTCAGGGGCGGGCTGTGCTGGCTGCACCAATCACACCTGGTGGGAGTGCAGCAGAGGGATGATTGACAAATAACCTGACCAATTATTTGGTGGGGGGAGCCAGTGGGAGATCCCAGACAGCCAATCAGAGAAAAGAGCGGCTCAGGGAAGGCGGACACTGTGGAGGGAGTAACCCCTCAGGCCGCCAATCAGAGAGAGTATCACCTCAGGGCAGGGCGAGCCCCAAAGCAGGGCAGAATCACTGCCCAGGCAGCCAATCAGCTGCAGGATCAGCTCAGGGGAGGAGACTGACAGCCCTCCCGACCAATGGTGGCGCAGCCCAGGCTGAGCAGGCGGTTGCTCTGCAGGCGGCCAGCGTGAGCTTTGCCATGGCGCCCGTGGAGCTGCCCGAGGCCGAGCAGCGCCCGGCCCAGCCCTGGGGCCCTTTTTCCTCCCTCTGGGGCCCTGGAGATGTCTTGCTGCCTCTGGCCCAGGTGTGTGTGGGCTGCTCTGGCCTTGTTCTCCTGGGCGGGGGAGGGGGCAGGGGGCACTTTCTGGAGAGGAGCTGCTGGGGCTGGAGCTGGAGAGAGCAGGAGAAGGGGAAGCAGCTGGAGGGTGGAGTGCAGGGGATCCCCACAGCTGCTGCTGCAGCTGCACCAGAGACAGCTGCCCCTCTGGGTGAGGAAGAGTCCCTGTGAGCAGCCTCAGCAGAGCAGATCACAAACGTGCACCGCAGGGTCTGTGTAAGTGGGGAAAATCACTGTCCGGCCGTATAGTGTGTGTGTGTGTGGGGTGCGTCTGGGGAGCCTCGTGCTGTGAGAGCTGTCAGACACCCATGTGTTCTCTTAGGTGTGGGATGGACAAACGGCTGGAGCTACAGAATAGGAGGGGAGGGAAAGGCAGGCAGACAGAAGGGCCTGAACTGCACAGCTTGCCTGGCAGTGCAGAGAGCAGGAACTGTGGTGAGTGCTGGGGCCTTGGGCTCATTTCGTCCTGTTTTGTGCTCCCCTCCCTCCCTCCCTCCCTGCTCCCTCCTCTTTCCTACTGTGTCCTTCTCCCTCTTCATCTCTTCTCTCTCTGCCCCTCTCTGCTTCTTCCTCACCGTTTCCTCCACCCGTCTGCACCTCTGTGCAGGGTTTCTCGTATCTCCCTCTCTGTCTCCGCTGCTCTGTGCTTCTCATCATCCCTGGTTTCTCTTTGTCACCATTCTGCTCTGTTGCTGTGTCCTGCTCCCTGCCCCATCATTTCTCACTGTATCCCTCTGTCCTGCTCCCTGCACCTATTCCTGCCCCTCTTCTTTTTTACTCCCTCTCCATCTTGCTGCCCGCCCCAGGATTTTTTCCCCAATCTCTGTCCTGCCCCCAACCCTTGTTGTTCTTTCTCTCTCCTGCTCCCCTTCTGTCTTTCTGCCTGTCTTCCCTTTCCCGGCTGCTTCTTTCTCCAGCTCTGTCCAGATTACTGCCCCTCTTCCTTTTGATGTCTTTCTGTCCTGGTTTTCTTTCTGTCTCCCATCCCTGTTCCCAGTGCCATCCCTTCTCACTATGTCACCCCTGTCCAGCTGGCTCTGCCTTTTCGTTGTCTTCTCTTCCTCTTTCCTGCTGCTCAGCCCTCTTTTCCTCTTTCTCCAGCTCCTTGCTGCATGTTTCCCCTTTCCAGTCTCTTCATTTGGATCCCAACTTTGCTTTATTTCTCACTCCCTTTGTTCTGTTCCCTGTCTTTCTTTTTGTCTCTCCATCTGTGCATCCCCCTCCCTGTCTTTCTCCAGCCCCTTCCTGCTTCTCCTCCTCCCCCCTCCCCATCCCTCTGTCCTGCTCATCAGCCCTGCTGGTTCTTCCTCCCTGTCTCATCCCAGCTCATTGTGCCTTTTTGCCTTCATCTCTCCGTCCTTTTCCCTGTGTGTTTGTTTCTCTCTCAGCTCCTCTGTCTTCTCTCTTGTCTGATTTGTCTCTTGCTAGTCCTCTGTCCTTCTCCCCAGCAGCTTCAACTGAATGGCCAGGTGTCCCTGCACTCTGGTGGTTCCTCATCACTGCCCTGGGCTGTGTCTGTAGGGCTGGGGATCATTTAGGAGCTGCTCTCCTTCTGCAGACAGCAGAGCCTGGTGCAGCTACAGCAGAGGTTGTTCTCAGCTGCTGCTTATGCAGCTCGTTGGAAGAGCAGCTGTGGGCCTTCTTTGGAAGGGAGGTTTCTTGTTCTGTGCTTACTGCTCCTGGGGACCCTGCACAGGAGCGGTGTTGGGGTCTGCAGGGACGGGTGGGACCTGCTGTGATTCCTGGTGAACGTGAACTGAACTTGTCCTGATGTCCTCGAATGAAAACAGACTGACTGGAGATGGTTTACTGCCCTGTTTCAGTTCCAAACTACATGCTTGGCACTGGAGAACATGAGACTTTGTGCTGCTTTCCAGATGTCAGCTGAGAACATCACTGCCTTTGGTACCAGGGCAGGTGGTCTGTGATCAGGGGTGCGGACTTGCATGGCACTGCTTTAATGAACATTTTATGGTCTTGCCACTTCAAAGCCCTTCATTTTCCTAGAAATTTGAAGATGGCATTTCTCATTCGGAGGTTCAGACTTCGGTTGGACTTGATGTTGAATGGTCCATACAATGGGGTACATAAAAGAAGAATCTCGCTTCCTTGTTGTTGTTGTTTTCTAACGCTGTCTGAATTTGGTAAGCAAGAGGAAGAGTGGCTTGCAGTGTCTGCTTTTGAGAGGAACGTATTCCTGACTGTCTCCGTCTCTGTATGGTGAAGCTTTCTGCCTGCACTATGATTTTGCTGGGCTGTGAGGCTGTGTTGGAGCAGCAGAGGTCAGAAGTGGTGGCTTTAAAGGCATTGAAGCTGTGGTCAAACTAGCAGGAAAAGCTGGTTTCTTCCCAGAGAGCTGCCTGACAAATATAGCTACAAGTAAAGACCCTTGAAGTTGGCTTTTTTTATTTAAATTTACTATTAATATGTAGCTTTTGGGATTGATTGATTGATTGATTTCTGGGAAGCAAGAAGTGAGAGCCTGTGCACTCCCACAGGCAGAGCTGCCTCCCAAAATAGGTGCCCCCTTCTCCACTTCTGTTCCTTCCATGCTGGTGTAGCACAAGGCCATGCAGCAGTGTGCAGATGTGGTGATTCCAATGTGACTGTGAGGTCAGAGCCCCTCGGTGACGTGCTGTGCTGTGTCTTGGCAGCAGCAGCATCATGGGGCGAGCGTGGGGGCCATGGTCCTCACCCTGTTCCTCCTCCTGGTGTCCCTGCCAGCCCGGGACGCCCAGGCTGCTCCAGCCGAGCGCAGGGAGCAGGTGGGCGAGCAGGGGCAGCACCCAGCCCCGAGCAGCTCAGCAGGGCAGCAGTGGGGCCAGGGCTGGGGCTGGGGCCGGGAGAGCAGCCGGGCTGGGCCGGGCAGGGCGAGCCAGGCAGCACCAGGGTGTGGGCAGGGGGCAGACACCCGCAGGGAGGGGAGAGGGGCTGCGGCTGCTTCAGGGGCAGGTTCTGGGCAAGCAGGGGCTGGGAGTGCTGGCACAGGGCAGAAACCAGCACTGAGTCCCTGTGGGGCCCTCCCTGCCCCCCAGCCTCGTGCCACACGGCCCCATCCCAGGGCGCGCTTTGAGCCTTTGGGCCCGTTGCAAATCAAAGCTGGGATTGCTTTGGCGCTTTGGGCCACTTTAGAGCTAAACCTGGGCACATTTGTGCCCTTTGGGATCGTTTCTGCCTATATCTGGGAGTTCTTTGGTTTTCCAGTTTTGTTTATACCCAAATCTGGGGGTGTTTGGGCCATTTTTGGCCATTTTTTTACCCAAATCTGGGCATACTTCGACTCTTTGGTCCAGTTTCACCCTGAATCTGGGGATGTTATACCCCTTTTTGGCCAGTTTTGCTCAAATCTAGTGGTGCTTTGGTTTTTTCTGCCTCTCTTGACCCGATATACTCAGGTGCTTTTGCCCATTTTTTCCCCTGATATGGGCACTGTGATCCCAAATATGGGATGTTTTCATGTTTGCCGACAGCTTTGCACCCAAGTGTGGATGTTTTTGCCTCTTTGGGCCACTTTTTGCCCAAATACTCAGATTGTTTTGCCTGTGTTGACCAATTTAGCCCCCAAATATTTGGAATATTTTGTCGTTTTGCCAGTTTTTTCCCCAAATACGGCTATTTTTCTGCAAGATATGGGCACTGTTGTCCTAAATATGTTGTGTTGTGTTTTGTTTTTTCTCTCTTGTCTATGTCCTCTTTTCCCTGGAATGCAGGAGTGTTGCTCGGTGAGCCTGGAAATCTCTCTGATCTGTGCTTGACTCCAGGACATGGCCTTGGCAGAGTTGATCGAGCTTCTCAGCTGGGTCCTGGTTAGGAGCCTTGGGCTGTCCCAGAGGTGAGTTGTCACTGTCTGTCTGCTTGAGCGAATAAACACTCGTGTTTTAATAGGTTATTCATGTGTGATTGTACCCAAGATCCTCTCAGAGGCTTTCCAAAAGCTTTTTGTGCCTTGGTGGTATTACACAGACAAGTCATGAATGTTCAATTTGCCTGAAAACCTGCTAGGTCTCAGCAAAAAGGTCACCCGTGCTCTGTTTCTAGCTGTGGGAACACACACCTCTGTATGTGTCTCGTGTCATTATCTCACCCTCTCCCATCACAGCAGGTGACTGAGGAAGCAGGAGATCACAACGTGCCATGGAAGCTCCCCACCCGTGTTTGACTCCCTGTTTGGTTCCTGCAGTCCATGCTGATCAAGCCTCTTGGTGTAATCCTGTTCCTGAGCCTGAGGGGAATCGCAGGGGTAAGTGTTCAGTGTTCATTGGTTACTGGCCTTTTGCGTTTGTTAGTATTTGGTTTATTATTTGTGAACGTTTTCTTGCAATAGTTGAGCCTTGCAGTAGCCAGCAGGCTCTGATTTAGGAGAAACATGGATGATCATTTTTTGCCCTGGTGCTCCATGCTCCCACGTTAGTGTGGGTTTCCTTTTGTGTGTGTGAGAGGTCTCCTGCCTTGCTTTAGGATTACAGTAAGTGATTGGACTAATATTAGAAGTTTAGATGAAGGGATAGGTGTTAGGGGTAGGGTTAGGGTTATTATTAGGGTTTGATTAGGATTAGGTTTAGGGTTTATGGGTAGGGATGTGGTTAGTGATAAGGGTTAGTATTAGGGTTAATGTTAGGAGTAAGGATTAAGGTTAGGGGTTAGGGAATAGTGTTTGTGTAAGCAGTAAGACTTCAGGTTTAGGGGGAAAGGGTAGGAATATGGTTAAGGTTGGCATAGGGTTAGGAGTTTGGGTTAGGGTTAGGCTTAGGTTTTGGAGTTTGGGTTAGGGTTAGGCTTAGGAGTTTGGGTTAGGCTTAGTCTTAAGCTTAGGAGTTTGGTTTAGGCTTAGACTTAGGGTTAGGAGTTTGAGTTAGGATTTAGGGTTAGTCTTAAGGCTAGGAGTTTGGGTCTGGCTTGGGCTTAGGCGTCTGGCTTGGGCTTAGGCGTCTGGCTTGGGCTTAGGCGTCTGGCTTGGGCTTAGGCGTCTGGCTTGGGCTTAGGCGTCTGGCTTGGGCTTAGGCGTCTGGCTTGGGCTTAGGCTTAGAGTTAGGAGTTTGGGTTAGGGTTAAGGGATTGGGTTAGGGTTAAGGGATTGGGTTAGGGTTAAGGGATTGGGTTAGGATTGGGTTTAGGGTTAGGAATTAGGCTTAGGTTTAGGATTAGGATTAGCGTTATGGTCTGGGGTTAGGAATCTTAACCCTCGACAGGGACAAAGGGGGTCCCCACGGTGTCACAATGGGACCTGGGGACAATGGGAGTCCCCAGCATGTCACGATGGGCCCTGGGGACAGAGAGGGGTGCCCTGAATGTCAGAATGGGCCCCAGTGACAAAGGGATCCCCCATGGTGCCAAAATGGGCCCTGGGGACAAAGTAAGGTCCTGGAATGTCACAATGGGACCCAGTAACAAAGGGGGTCCCCATGGTGCGAAAATGGGCCCTGGGGACAAAGGGGGTCCCTAGGATGTCACAATGGGCTCTGGGGACAATGGGGGGTACTGGGATGTCACAATGGGCCCTGGGGACAAGGGGGAGTCATGGGACGTCCAATGGGCCCTGGGGACAAAGGGGGTCCCCAGGATGTCACAATGGGCTCTGGGGACAATGGGGGGTGTCCAGGATGTCACAATAGGCCCTGAGGACAAGGCGGGGTCCCCATGGTGTCACAAAACAACGTCCTCAGGGATATGGGTCAGTGCCAGGGGTAGGTTATGCTTGGCCTCCATGACCTCGAGGGTCTTTTCCAACCAAAATGAGTTCTTAGGGTTTATCCCAAATGATGGGAACCCCCGCTTCCATCTCTGCTCTTCACCAAACACCTTTTAGAGGATGAAGAGGAAGGAGACGCAACACCTCAGCATACGGAGGGTCTTCCCCAAAGGGGTGGTCTGGGGTATCCAAAACACAAGGGGTGCTGTGGGCATCCAAAGCACAAGGGGTGGTCTGGGGTATCCAAAGCACAAGGGGTGGTCTGGGGTATCCAAAACACAAGGGGTGGTGTGGGCATCCAAAGCACAAGGGGTGGTCTGGGGTATCCAAAACACAAGGGGTGGTGTGGGCATCCGAAGCACAAGGGGTGGTCTGGGCCATCCAAAGCTCTCCTGGAGCGACTGCTGCTTCTTCTTGCTTTCCATCAGCTTCTTGATGTCTTCCCGCGTGGGGATGCGCTGGTCATCTTCGTCATCTTCGTCATCTTCGTCATCTTCGTCATCTTCGTCATCTTCGTCATCTTCGTCATCTTCGTCATCTTCGTCATCTTCGTCATCTTCGTCATCATCTTCCTGCCCAGCATCCCAGGCCCATCCGCAGCTGCTGGAGCTTCCATGAAAGGCCTGGAGCCACGCGCCGCTCCAGCTTCGTCCAAAAGAGGTGGTGAGCTCCAAAAAGGAAGGAAGGAGGGAAGGAAGGAAGGAAGGAGGGAAGGAAGGAAGGAGGGAAGGAAGGAAGGAGGGAAGGAAGGAGGGAAGGAGGGAAGGAGGGAGGGAAGGAGGGAAGGAAGGAAGGAGGGAAGGAAGGAAGGAGGGAAGGAAGGAAGGAGGGAAGGAAGGAAGGAGGGAAGGAAGGAAGGAGGGAAGGAAGGAGGGAGGGAAGTAAGGAGGGAGGGAAGGAAGGAGGGAAGGAGGGAGGGAAGGAAGGAGGGAAGGAAGGAGGGAAGGAAGGAGGGAAGGAGGAAAGGAAGGAAGGAAGGAGGGAAGGAAGGAAGGAGGGAAGGAAGGAGGGAAGGAAGGAAGGAAGGAAGGAGGGAAGGAAGGAGGGAAGGAAGGAGGGAAGGAAGGAAGGAGGGAGGGAAGGAAGGAAGGAGGGAAGGAAGGAGGGAAGGAAGGAAGGAGGGAAGGAGGGAGGGAAGGAGGGAGGGAAGGAGGGAGGGAAGGAAGGAGGGAAGGAAGGAAGGAGGGAGGGAAGGAGGGAAGGAAGGAAGGAAGGAGGGAAGGAAGGAAGGAGGGAAGGAAGGAGGGAAGGAGGGAAGGAGGGAGGGAAGGAAGGAGGGAAGGAAGGAAGGAGGGAAGGAAGGAGGGAAGGAAGGAGGGAAGGAGGGAGGGAGGGAAGGAGGGAGGGAAGGAGGGAAGGAAGGAAGGAGGGAAGGAAGGAAGGAGGGAAGGAGGGAAGGAAGGAAGGAGGGAAGGAAGGAGGGAGGGAAGGAAGGAAGGAGGGAGGGAAGGAAGGAGGGAGGGAAGGAAGGAAGGAGGGAGGGAAGGAAGGAAGGAGGGAAGGAAGGAAGGAGGGAAGAAGGAGGGAAGGAAGGAAGGAAGGAGGGAAGGAGGGAGGGAAGGAGGGAAGGAAGGAAGGAAGGAAGGAAGGAAGGAGGGAAGGAAGGAGGGAAGGAAGGAGGGAAGGAAGGAGGGAGGGAAGGAGGGAGGGAAGGAAGGAGGGAGGGAAGGAGGGAGGGAAGGAAGGAAGGAAGGAGGGAGGGAAGGAAGGAGGGAGGGAAGGAAGGAGGGAGGGAAGGAAGGAAGGAGGGAAGGAAGGAAGGAACCGGGGGTTCCCATCATTTGGGATAAACCCTAAAAACTCATTAATCACTTTGGTTGGAAAAAAGCACCCACCTCCATAGGACCCCATAGGGACCCATAGAGACCATAGAGGCCCATAGGGAGCCACAGAGCCCCATGGAACCCCATAGAGACCCATACGGACCGTAGAGCCTGTAGAGACCCATAGGGACCCATAGGGACCCATAGAGACCCATAGGGACCCATAGAGACCCAAAGGGACCCATAGAGAGGGAGGGTTTTAGGACCCTGGGGGTTCCATAGAGACCCATAGAGCATCAAGGAGCCCCATAAGGACCCATAGGGACCCATAGAGCCCCATAGAGGCCCATAGGAAACCACAGAGCCCCATGGAACCCCATAGGGACCCATAGAGCTCCATAGGGACCCATAGAGACCCACAGGGACCCATAGAGAGGGAGGGTTTTAGGACCCCGGGGGTTCCATAGGGACCCACAGAGCCCCATTGGGACCCACAGAGACCCATAGGGACCCAAGGAACCCCATAGCGATCCTAGAGACCCATAGGGACCGTAGAGCCTGTAGAGACCCATAGGGACCCATAGAGACCCATAGAGCTCCATAGGACCCCATAGGGACCCATAGAGGCCCATAGGGAGCCACAGAGCCCCATGGAACCCCATAGAGACCCATAGGGACCCATAGAGACCCATAGGGAGCCACAGAGCCCCATGGAACCCCATAGAGCTCCATAGGGACCCATAGAGACCCATAGGGACCCATAGAGAGGGAGGGTTTTAGGACCCTGGGGGTTCCATAGAGACCCATAGAGCATCAAGGAGCCCCATAGGGACCCATAGAGCCCCAAAGAGCCCCATAGGGACCCACAGACACCCAAGGAGCCCCATAGAGACCCATTAAGACCCATAAGGACCCATAGGGACCCATAGGGACCCATAGAGGCCCATAGAGGCCCATAGGAAACCACAGAGCCCCATGGAACCCCATAGGGACCTATAGAGACCCATAGGACCCCATAGAGATCCAAGGAGCCCCATAGAGCTCCATAGGGACCCATAGAGAGGGAGGGTTTTAGGACCCCGGGGGTTCCTGCTGGGCTCAACTATGGCAAGAAAACCTTAATGAATAATTAACCGAATATTAATGAATGCAAAAGGCCAGGAACCAATGAGGAGTGAGCACTGAGCCCTGGGACAACCTGGGACAGCGGGGACAGGGACAGCGGGAATGTGACCCTGGGACCCATTGACCCCCATTGACCCCCATTGACCCCCATTGACCCCCATTGACCCCCATTGACCCCATTGATCCCCATTGACCCCATTGACCCCCATTGACCCCCATTGACCCCCATTGACCCCCATTGATCCCCATTGATCCCCATTGACCCATTGACCCCCATTGGCCCCCATTGCCCCCCATTGATCCCCATTGACCCCATTGACCCCCATTGACCCCCATTGACCCCATTGATCCCATTGACCCATTGACCCATTGACCCCATTGACCCCCATTGACCCCATTGACTCCCATTGACCCATTGATCCCCATTGCCCCATTGACCCCATTGACTCCCATTGCCCCATTGACTCCCATTGACCCCATTGACCCCATTGACCCCATTGACCCCCATTGCCCCATTGACCCCCATTGCCCCATTGACCCCCATTGCCCCATTGATCCCCATTGACCCCATTGACCCCCATTGATCCCATTGACCCATTGACCCCATTGACTCCCATTGACCCATTGGCCCCATTGACCCATTGATCCCCATTGACCCCATTGACCCCCATTGACCCCCATTGACCCCCATTGACCCCCATTGACCCCATTGACTCCCATTGACCCATTGATCCCCATTGACCCATTGACCCCATTGACCCCATTGCCCCATTGACCCCCATTGATCCCATTGACCCCATTGATCCCCATTGACCCCATCGACCCCGCTGACTCCCATTGACCCCCATTGACCCATTGATCCCCATTGACCCCATTGACCCCCATTGATCCCATTGACCCATTGACCCCATTGACTCCCATTGACCCCCATTGACTCCCATTGACCCCATTGATCCCATTGACCCATTGACCCCATTGACCCCATTGACCCATTGACTCCCATTGACCCCCATTGACCCCGTTGACTCATTGATCCCCATTGCCCCCCATTGATCCCCATTGATCCCCATTGACCCCATTGACCCCCATTGACACCCATTGACCCCATTGACCCCCATTGATCCCATTGATCCCCACTGACCCATTGACCCCATTGACTCCCATTGCCCCATTGACCCCATTGACTCCCATTGCCCCATTGACCCCATTGCCCCATTGACCCCCATTGCCCCATTGATCCCCATTGACCCCATTGACCCCCATTGATCCCATTGACCCATTGACCCCATTGACTCCCATTGACTCCCATTGACCCATTGACCCCATTGACCCATTGATCCCCATTGACCCCCATTGACCCCCATTGACCCATTGATCCCCATTGACCCATTGACCCCATTGACCCCCATTGATCCCATTGACCCCATTGACCCTGCTGACCCCCATTGACCCCCATTGACCCCCATTGATCCCATTGACCCCCATTGATCCCATTGACCCCATTGACTCCCATTGATCCCATTGACCCATTGACCCCATTGACCCCATTGACTCCCATTGACCCCCATTGACCCCGTTGACTCATTGATCCCCATTGCCCCCCATTGCCCCCCATTGATCCCCATTGATCCCCATTGCCCCCATTGCCCCCCATTGATCCCCATTGCCCCCATTGACTCCCATTGCCCCCCATTGCCCCCATTGTCCCATTTCAGGTAAAAGAGGACATAAACAAGAGAGAAAAAACAAAACACAACACATTTGGGTACTCCTGGGTCCTTTGGGGCACTCCTGGGTCCTTTGGGGCACTCCTGGGTCCCTCCTGAACTCCTGGGTCCTTTGGGGCACTCCTGGGTCCCTCCTGAACTCCTGGGTCCTTTGGGGTACTCCTGGGTCCCTTGGGGTACTCCTGGGTCCCTCCTGAACTCCCCATAGACCCCCATAATTTCCCCCTTAGGGACCCAGGAGTGCCCCATAGTGACCCATAAGTGACTCATGGAGCCCCCTAAGTGCGTTCGGGTCCCCTCGGGTCCCTTCGGGTGAGTTCGGGCCCCACTCGGGTCCCTTCGGGTCCCTTCGGGTGTGTTCGGGTCCCCTCGGGTCCCTTCGGGTGCGTTCGGGTCCCACTCGGGTCCCTTCGGGTGCGTTCGGGTCCCTTCGGGTGCCTTCGGGTCCCCTCGGGTGCGTTCGGGCCCCACTCGGGTCCCTTCGGGTGCGTTCGGGTCCCTTCGGGTGCGTTCGGGTCCCCTCGGGTCCCTTCGGCTCCCTTCGTGTATCTTCGGCTCCTCTCGGAGCCGCCTCCGCGCACGCCACGCACAGTGGGCGTGGCCACGCACCCCCCCCCCCTTCCCATTGGCCGCCGCCTGAGGAAGGGGGCGTGGCCTCGCTCGCAGGCGCCGCCGCGGCGGGAAACGATCGTGAGGCGGGAAAAGGGGGAGAAAGTGGGGGGGGGGGGGGGGGGGGGAGGAAGAGGAGGGGCCGGGGGGGGGGGGGGGGGGAGGAAGAGGAGGGGCCGGGGGGGGAGCGGAACACGGGTTTTGGGGTAAAAAGGGGGGGATTTGGGAGTTTGGCGCCTTTTGGGCACTTTCGGGTGGGTTCGGGTCCCTTCGGGGAGACTTCGGGCCCCTTCGGGTGGGTGCGGGTCCACTCGGGTAGGTTCGGGTCCACTCGGGTGGGTTCGGGTCCCTTCGGGTGGGTTCGGGTCCACTCGGGTGGGTTCGGGTCCCTTCGGGTGCGTTCGGCTCCACTCGGACCCCTTCGGGAAGACTTCGGGTCCCTTCGGGTGCGTTCGGCCCCGGCCGGGACTCGGGCGCCGTTCGGCTCCGCTCGGGCGCCGTTCGGCTCCGCTCGGGCGCCGCTCGGCTCCGCTCGGGCCCATTCGGCTCCGCTCGGGCCCATTCGGCTCCGCTCAGCTCTTTCCGTCTCCGCTCGTTTTCCCGCGCTTTCCCTCAGAGCGCGAAACGAAGCGCGGGGACCCCCGGGGCCGCTTTTTTCGCGCTTTTCCCGAGGTGACAACAGCGGGGGCTTTGGGGACACAGCTCGGGGAGCCTCAGCGGGAGGGTTTTGGGTTGAAAAAGCGCTATTTTGGGTCAATTTTGAGGTGGTTTGTGGCCCTCCCGGCGGGGCAAGATGGCGGCTGCGGACATCGAGGGGCTGCTGGGTGAGTAATGAGGGGGAATTAGGGGTGATTAGCGCGAATTAGGGGGTAATTAGGGGGCAGCGGGGATATGGGGGGGTGGGGGGGGTGTTAATTGTTAATGAATGCAGAGGAGGAGCCGTTGCAGGAGCTGCACCCCGGGCTGGCCCCGCTGAGGGGGATTGGGGGGGTGGGAGCGGAGCTGGAGAGGGAGGTGAGACAGGTAAGGGGGCATTGGGGACAATGGGGACAGAGAGAGAGAGTGTGTGCGGATCAGCAGTGATCACCCCAAACCTGCCCCGCAAACACGGCACCCAAAATCCTGCACCCCAAAATACTCTTCCCAAACCTGCACCCCAGATCCTGACCCCAAGCCCTGCACCAAAACCCTGCCCCTCAATCCTGCATCCCCAAATCCTCCACCCCCGATCCTGTCTTCCCAAACCCTGCACCCCAGATCCTGCACCCCCAAATTCGGCCCTACCAAACTCTGCACCCCTAAACCCTACAACTGAAACCTTGCACCCCCTAATCCTGCCCTCCCTACCTTCGTGAACCCCGAAACCTGCACCCCAAACCCTGCATTCCCAAATCTTTCCGTCCTATACCCTCCACCCCTAAACCTGCCCCCAAACCCTGCACCCCAAAGAATTCCCTCCCAAACCCTGCACCTCCAAATCCTGCACCTCAAAGGCCTGGCAACCCAAACCCTTCAACCCCATCCCTGCAACACCAAATCCTGTACCCCAAACCCAGCACCCCAGAATCCTGCACCCCAAATCCTGCCTACCAAACCTTTCACTGCAAACCCCTGCACCCCAAGATTGTGCTGCCCTAAACACTGAACCCCCAAATCCTGAAGACCCGGATCCTTGCCTCCCAAGACTCTGCACCCCCAAATCCTGCACCCAAATCTCTCACCCCCACCACCCTGCACTCCCAACCCCTGCACCCCAAAACTCCACACCTCCAAATCCTGAACCCTGAAACCCCGCACCCCCAAATCCTGAGCCCCAGTCCTGTGCACCCCACACTCTGCAACCTTAAATTTCCCCCCAAGCCCCTGCACCCCAAACGCTGCACTCTGAGACCTGACTTCTAGACCCCAAGGGCCCATTGTGACATCCCAGAACCTCCTATTGTCCCCAGGGCCCATTGTGACATCCTGGGGACCCCCATTGTCCCCAGGGCCCATTGTGACATTCAGGGGACTCCTCTTTGTCCCCAGGGCCCATTGTGACATCCTGGGGACCCCCCCTTGTCACTGGGGCCCATTGTGACGTCCCAGGACCCCCCGTTGTCCCCAGGGTTCATTGTGAAGTCTTAGGACCCCCCATTGTCCCCAGGGCCCATTTTGACATCCGGGGGACCCCTCTTTGTCCCCAGGGCCCATTGTGACATCCTGGGGACCCCCCCTTGTCACTGGGGCCCATTGTGACGTCCCAGGATCCCTCCTTGTCCCCAGGGCCCATTGTGACGTCTTAGGACACCCCATTGTCCCCAGGGCCCATTGTGACATCCCGTGACCCCCCTTTGTCCCCAGTGCTATTGTGAAATTCTGGGGACCCCCTTTGTGCCCAGGGCCCATTGTGGCACCATGGGGAACCCCTTTGTCAGTGGGGGCCATTGTGACATCCCAGGATTCCACTTTGTCCCCAGGGCTCGTTCTGACCCCTTGGGGACTCCCATTGTCCCCAGGGCCCATTGTGACATCCTGGGGATCCCCCTTTGTCCCCAGGGTCCATTGTGACATCCTGGGCAACCCCATTGTCCCCAGGGCCCATTGTGACATCTGGGGGACCCCCTTGTCCCCAAGACCCATCGTGGCACCGTGGGGCCCTCCTTGTCACTTGGGCCCATTGTGACACCATGGGGACGCCCCCTTTGTCCCCAGTACCCATTGTGACATCCTGCTACCCCTCTTTGTCCCCAGGGCCCATTTTGACATTCAGGGGACCCACCATTGTCCCCAGGGCCCATTGTGACCTTCAAGGGACCCCCATTGTTCCCAGGGCCCATTGTGACGTCCTGGGGACCCCCTCTGTTCCCAGGGCTCATTGTGACTTTCAGGGGACCCCCCCCTTGTCCCCAGGGCTGATTGTGACGTCCTAGGGCCCCTCTGTGTCCCCAGGGCCCATTGTGACACTTTAGAGACCCCTCTTTGTCCCCAGGGCCTATTGTGACATCCTGGGGACCCCCCCTTGTCCCCAGGGCCCATTGTGACATCCTCGGCACCCCCTTGTCCCCAGGGCCCATTGTGACATTCCGGGGACGCCTCTTTGTCCCCAGGGCACATTGTGACATCCTGGGGACCCCCCTTTGTCACTGGGGCCCATTGTGACGTCCCAGGATCCCCCATTGTCCCCAGGGCCCATTGTGACATTCAGGGGACTCCTCTTTGTCCCCAGGGCCCATTGTGACATTCCGGGGACGCCTCTTTGTCCCCAGGGCCCATTGTGACATCCTGGGGATCCCTCCTTGTCCCCAGGGCCCATTGTGACGTCCCAGGACCCCCCATTTTCCCCAGGACCCATTGTGACATTCAGGGGGCCCCTTTGTCACTGGGGCCGATTGTGACATCCCAGGACCCCACATTGTCCCCAGGACACATTGTGACATCGTGGGGACCCCACTTGTCCCCAGGACCCATTGTGACACTATGGGGTCCCCCCCTTGTTCCCAGGGCCCATTGTGACACCGTGGGTACCACCCTTGTCCGCAGGGCTCATTCAGACATCCCAGGACCCCCCTTTGTCCCCAGGGCCCATTGTGACATCCAGGGGACCCCCTTTGTCCCCAGGGCCCATTGTGATATCGAAGGACCCCCCTGGTCCCCAGGGCCCATTATGACATCCTGGGGACCCCCTCTTGTCCCCAGGGCCCATTGTGACGTCCCAGGACCCCAGATTGTCCCCAGGGCCCATTGTGACATCCTGGGGACCCCCTTTGTCACTGGGGCCCATTGTGACGTCCCAGGACCCCAGATTGTCCCCAGGGCCCATTGTGACATCCTGGGGACCCCCTTTGTCTCCAGGGCCCATTGTGACGTCCCGGGGACCCCCCACTGTCCCCAGGGCCCATTGTGACATCCTGGGGACCCCCTTGTCCCCAGGACCCATCGTGACACCATGGGGACCCTCCTTGTCACTGGGGACCCATTCCGACACCCTGGGGAGCCCCCCTTGTCCTCAGGGCCCATTGTGACATCCTGGGCATCCCCCTTTCTCCCCCTGGACCATTGTAACACCGTGGGGACCCCCTTTGTCCCCAGGGCCCATTGTGACACTGTGGGACCCCCCCTTTGTCCCCAGGGCCTATTATTCCGTCCCGGTACCCCCATTGTCCCCAGGGCCCATTGTGACACTTGGGGACCCCCCTTGTCACTGGGGACCCATTGTGGCACCATGGGGACCACCCCTTGTCCTCAGGGCCTATTGTGAACATCCTGGGGAACCTCCATTGTCCCCAGAGCCCACTGTGAGTCCTGGGGACCCCCTTGTCCCCAGGTCCCATTGTGACATCCTGGGGAGCCTCTTTGTCCCCAGGGCCCATTGTGACGTCCCAGGACCCCCCATTGTCCCCAGGGCCCATTGTGGCATCCTGGGGACCTCCTTGTCCCTAGGACCCATCGTGGCACCGTGGGGACCTCCCTTGTCACTGGGGACCCTTTGTGACACCATGGGGACCTCCCATTGTCCTCAGGGCCCATTGAGACATCCTGAGGACCCCCTTTGTCACTGGGGACCCATTGTGACATCCCAGGAACCCCATTGTGCCAAGAGCCCATTGTGACATCCTGGGGACCCCCCTTTTTCTCCAGGACGCATTGTGACACCGTGGGGACCTCATTAGTCCCCAGGGCCCATTGTGACATTGTAGGGACCTCCCTTTGTCCCCAGGGCTCATTGTGGCACCATGGGGACCCCCCCGTGTCACTGGGGACCGATTGTGACACCATGGGGACCCCCCCATGTCCTCAGGGTCCATTGTGACATCCTGGGCACCCCCCATTGTCCCCAGGACCCATTGTGACATCCTGGCCACCCCCTTGCTCCCAGGGCCCATTTTAGCACCATGGGGACCGCCTTTGACCCCAGGGCCCCTTGTGGCACCATGGCAACCACTTTTGTTCCCAGGGCCTATTGTGACACCATGGGGACCCCTCCTTGTCACTGGGGACCCATTGTGACACCATGGGGACCCCCCCATGTCCTCAGGACTCATTTTCACATCCTGGGCACCCCCCATTGTCCCCAGGGCCCATTGTGACATCCCAGAACCTCCTATTGTCCCCAAGGCCCATTGTGACATCCTGGGGACCCCCATAGTCCCCAGTGCCCATTGTGACATTCCAGGACCCCCCATTGTCCCCAGGGCCCATTGTGACATCCTCGGCACGCCCTAGTCCCCAGGGCCCATTGTGACATTCAGGGGACCCCTCTTTGTCCTCAGGGCCCATTGTGACATCCTGGGGACCCCCCCTTGTCACTGGGGCCCATTGTGACATCCCAGGACCCCACATTGTCCCCAGGACCTATTGTGACATCCTGGGGACCCCACTTGTCCCCAGGACCCATTGTGACACTATGGGGACCACCCCTTGTGCCCAGGGCCCATTGTGACACTGTGGGTACCACCCTTGTCCGCAGGGCTCATTGTGACATCCCAGGACCCCCATTGTCCCCAGGGCCCATTGTGACATTCAGGGGACCCCCCTTTGTCCCCAGGGCCCATTCTGATACCGTGGGGACCCCCTTTCTCCCCAGGGCATATTGTAACATCCTGGGGACGCCCTTTGTCCCCAGGACGCATTTTGACACCGTCGACACCCCCGTTTGTCCCCAGGGCCCATTGTGACATCCAGGGGACCCCCTTTCTCCCCAGGGCCCATTGTGACATTGCAGTACCCCCCCTGGTCCCCAGGGCCCATTGTGGCACCATGGGGACCCCCTTTTGTCGCTGGGGCCCATTGTGACATCCCAACACCCCACTTTGTCCCCAGGGCTTATTGTGACACCATGGGGACCTCCCTTGTCCCCAGGGCCCACTGTGACATCCCATGACCCCCATTTGTCCCCAGTGCTATTGTCAAATCCTGGGGACCCCCTTTGTCCCCAGGGACCATTGTGGCACCAAGGGAAACCCCTTTGTCACTGGGGCCCATTGTGACATCCCAGGACCCCACTTGTCCCCAGGACCCATTGTGACACTATGGGGACCCCACCTTGTTCCCAGGGCCCATTGTGAAACCATCGACACCCTCCTTGTCCCCAGAGCCCATTGTGACATCCAGGGGACCCCCTTTCTCCCCAGGGCCCATTGTGACATCGCAGGACCCCCCTGGTCCCCAGGGCCCATTGTGACATCCTGGGGATCCCCCTTTGTCCCCAGGGTCCATTGTGAGATCTGGGGGACCGCCTTGTCCCCAGGACCCATCGTGGCACCGTGGGGACCCTCCTTGTCACTTGGGCCCATTGTGACACCATGGGGACCTCCCCTTTGTCCCCAGTGCCCATTGTGACATCCTGCGGACCCCCCTTTGTCCCCAGGGCCCATTTTGACATTCAGGGGACCCACCATTGTCCTCAGGGCCCATTGTGACCTTCAAGGGACCCCCATTGTTCCCAGGGCCCATTGTGATGTCCTGGGGAGCCCCCTCTGCTCCCAAGGCTCATTGTGACTTTCAGGGGATCCCCCCATGTACCCAGGGCTGATTGTGACGTCGTAGGGCCCCTCTTTGTCCCCAGGGCCCATTGTGACATACTGGGGATCCCTCCTTGTCCCCAGGGCCCATTGTGACGTCCCAGGACCCCCCATTGTCCCCAGGACCCATTGTGACATCCTGGGGATCCCTCCGTGTCCGCAGGGCCCATTGTGACGTCCCAGGACCCCCCATTGTCCCCAGGGCCCATTGTGACGTCCCAGGACCCCCCATTGTCCCCAGGACTCATTGTGACATTCAGGGGACCCCCTTTGTCACTGGGGCCCATTGTGACATCCCAGGACCCCACATTGTCCCCAGGTCCCATTGTGACATCCTGGGGACCCCACTTGTCCCCAGGACCCATTGTGACACTATGGGGAACCCCCCTTGTCCCCAGGGCCCATTGTGACGTCCTGGGTACCACCCTTGTCCGCAGGCCTCATTGTGACGTCCCAGGACCCCCCATTGTCCCCAGGACCCATTGTGACATCCTGGGGATCCCTCCGTGTCCGCAGGGCCCATTGTGACGTCCCAGGACCCCCCATTGTCCCCAGGGCCCATTGTGACGTCCCAGGACCCCCCATTGTCCCCAGGACTCATTGTGACATTCAGGGGACCCCCTTTGTCACTGGGGCCCATTGTGACATCCCAGGACCCCACATTGTCCCCAGGTCCCATTGTGACATCCTGGGGACCCCACTTGTCCCCAGGACCCATTGTGACACTATGGGGAACCCCCCTTGTCCGCAGGGCTCATTGTGACGTCCCAGGACCCCCCATTGTCCCCAGGGCCCATTGTGACATCCTCGGCACCCCCTTGTCCCCAGGGCCCATTGTGACATTCAGGGGACCCCTGTTTGTCCCCACGGCCCATTGTGACATCCTGGGGACCCCCTCTTGTCACTGGGGCCCATTGTGACATCCCAGGACCCCCCATTTTCCCCAGGGCCCATTGTGACATTCAGGGGACCCCTCTTTGTCCCCAGGGGCCATTGTGACGTCTTAGGACCCCCCATTGTCCCCAGGGCCCATTGTGACATCCTGGGGATCCCTCCTTGTCCTCAGGGCCCATTGTGACGTCCCAGGACCGTCCATTGTCCCCAGGGCCCATTGTAACATCCTGGGCATCCCTCCTTGTCCCCAGGGCCCATTGTGACGTCCCAGGACCCCCCATTGTCCCCAGGACCCATTGTGACATTCAGGGGACCCCCTTTGTCACTGGGGCCCATTGTGACATCCCAGGACCCCACATTGTCCCCAGGGCCCATTGTGACATCCTCTGCACCCCCTTGTCCCCAGGGCCCATTGTGACATTCAGGGGACCCCTCTTTGTCCCCAGGGCCCATTGTGACATCCTGGGTATCCCTCGTTGTCCCCAGGGCCCATTGTGACGTCCCAGCACCCCCCATTGTCCCCAGGACCTACTGTGACATTCAGGAGAGCCCCTTTGTCACTGGGGCCCATTGTGACACCATGGAGACCCCCGCTTGTCCTCAGGGTCCATTGTGACATCCTGGGCACCCCCCATTTTCCCCAGGACCCATTGTGACATCCTGGCCACCCCCTTGCTCCCAGGGCTCGTTGTGGCACCATGGGGACACCCCCTTTGTCCCCAGGGCCCATTGTGACATCCCAGGACCCCCCTTTGTCCCCCGGGCCATTGTAAAATCCTGGGGACCCCTTTTGTCCCCAGGGCCCATTGTGGCACCATGAGGAACCCCTTTGTCACTGGGGACCATTGTGACATTCCAGGATTCCACTTTGTCCCCAGGGCTCGTTCTGACACCTTGGGGACTCCCATTGTCCCCAGGGCCCATTGTGACATCCCAGGACCCCACTTTGTCCCCAGGGCTTATTGTGACATCTGGGGGACGCCCTTGTCCCCAGGACCCATCCTGGCACCGTGGGGACCCTCCTTGTCACTTGGGCCCATTGTGACACCATGGGGACCCACCCTTTGTCCCCAGTGCCCATTGTGACATCCTGCGGACCCCCCGTTGTCCCCAGGGCCCATTGTGACATTCAGGGGACCCACCATTGTCCTCAGGGCCCATTGTGACGTCCCAGGACCCCCCATTGTCCCCAGGGCCCATTGTGACATCCACTGCACCCCCTTGTCCCCAGGGCCCATTGTGACATTCAGGGGACCCCTCTTTTTCCCCAGGGCCCATTGTGACGTCCCAGAACCCGCCATTGTCCCCAGGGCCCATTGTGACATCCTGGGGATCCCTGCTTGTCCCCAGGGCCCATTGGGACGTCCCAGGACCTCCATTGTCCCCAGGGCCCATTGTGACATTCAGGGGCCCCCGTTTGTCACTGGGGCCCATTGTGACATCCCAGGACCCCACATTGTCCCCAGGGCCCTTGTGACATCCTGGGGACCCCACTTGTCCCCAGGACCCATTGTGACACTATAGGGACCCCCCCTTGTGCCCAGTGACCATTGTGACATCCTAGGGACACCCCCTTGTCTCCAGGGCCCATTGTGACATCCTGGGAATCCCTCCTTGTCCCCAGGGCCCATTGTGACATTCAGGGGACCCCCCATTGTCCCCAGGGCCCATTGTGACATCCTCTGCACCCCCTTGTCCCCAGGGCCCATTGTGACATTCAGGGGACCCCTCTTTGTCCCCAGGGCCCATTGTGACATCCTGGGGATCCCTCGTTGTCCCCAGGGCCCATTGTGACGTCCCAGGACCTCCCATTGTCCCCAGGACCTATTGTGACATTCAGGGGAGCCCCTTTGTCACTGGGGCCCATTGTGACACCATGGAGACCCCCGCTTGTCCTCAGGGTCCATTGTGACATCCTGGGCACCCCCCATTTTCCCCAGGACCCATTGTGACATCCTGGCCACCCCCTTGCTCCCAGGGCCTGTTGTGGCACCATGGGGACACCCCCTTTGTCCCCAGGGCCCATTGTGACATCCCAGGACCCCCCTTTGTCCCCAGGGCCATTGTAGCACCATGGGGACCCCCTTTGACCCCAGGGCCCATTGTGGCACCATGGCAACCCCTTTTGTCCCCAGGGCCCATTGTGACATTCTTGGACCCCACTTTGTCCCCAGGGCCTATTGTGACACCATGGGGACCCCTCCTTGTCACTGGGGACCCATTGTGACACCATGGGGACCCCCCCTTGTCCTCAGGACTCATTCTCACATCCTGGACACCCCCCATTGTCCCCAGGGCCCATTGTGACATCCACTGCACCCCCTTGTCTCCAGGGCCCATTGTGACATTCAGGGGACCCCTCTTTGTCCCCAGGGCCCATTGTGACATCCTGGGGACCCCCCCTTGTCCCCAGGGCTCATTGAGACGTCCCAGGACCCCCCACTGTCCCCAGGGCCCATTGTGACATTCAGGGGACCCCCCTTTGTCCCCAGGGCCCATTCTGATACCGTGGGGACCCCCCATTGTCCCCAGGGCCCATTGTGACATGCTGGGGACGCTCTTTGTCCACAAGGCCCATTGTGACATCCTGGGGACCCTCCTTGTCCCCAGAGCCCATTGTGACATCCAGGGGACCCCCTTTGTCCCCAGGGCCCATTGTGGCACCATGAGGACCCTCTTTGTCACTGGGCCCCATTGTGACATCCCAGGACCCCCCTTTGTCCCCAGGGCCCATTGTGACATCCTGGGGACCCTCCTTGTCCTCAGAGCCCATTGTGACATCCCAGGACCCCACTTTGTCCCCAGGGCTTATTGTGACGCCATGGGGATCTCCCTTGTCCCCAGGGCCCATTGTGACATCCCATGACCCCCCTTTGTCCCCAGTGCTATTGTGAAATCCTGGGGACCCCTTTTGTCCCCAGGGCCCATTGTGACACCGTGGGGAACCCCGTTGTCACTGGGGGCCATTGTGACATTCCAGGATTTCACTTTGTCCCCAGGGCTCGTTCTGACACCTTGGGGACTCCCATTGTCCCCAGGGCCCATTGTGACATCCTGGGCAACCCCATTGTCCACAGGGCCCATTGTGACATCCTGGGGACCCCCATTGTCCCCAAGGCCCATTGTGACATTCCAGGACCCCCCATTGTCCCCAGGGTCCATTGTGACATCCACTGCACCCTCTTGTCCGCAGGGCCCATTGTGACATTCAGGGGACCCCTCTTTGTCCCCAGAGCCCATTGTGACATCCTGGGGACCCCCCTTCTCACTGGGGCCCATTGTGACGTCCCAGGACCCCCATTGTCCCCAGGGCCCATTGTGACATCCCGGGAATCCCTCCTAGTCCCCAGGGCCCATTGTGACATCCCAGGACCCCCCATTGTCCCCAGGACCCATTGTGACATTCAGGGGGCCCCTTTGTCACTGGGGCCCATTGTGACATCCCAGGACCCCACATTGTCCCCAGGACACATTGTGACATGCTGGGGACGCTCTTTGTCCCCAGGGCCCATTGTGACATCCTGGGGACCCTCCTTGTCCCCAGAGCCGACTCTGACATCGAGGGGACCCCCTTTGTCCCCAGGGCCCATTGTG
The DNA here is from genome assembly GCF_037038585.1 of Patagioenas fasciata. Taxonomy (NCBI): domain Eukaryota; kingdom Metazoa; phylum Chordata; class Aves; order Columbiformes; family Columbidae; genus Patagioenas; species Patagioenas fasciata. The sequence goes on along the minus strand of NC_092552.1, from coordinate 3,329,683 downwards.
GCACCATAGGGACCCCCTTTGTCACTGGGGCCCATTGTGACATCCCAGGACACCCCCTGGTCCCCAGGCCCCATTGTGACATCCTGGGGACCCCCTTTGTCCCTGGACTTCATTGTGACATCCTGGGGAGCCCCCTTGTCCTCAGGGTCCATTGTGACAGCCCAGGACCTTACATTGTCCCCAGGGCCCATTGTGATATCTGGGGGACCCCCTTGTCCCCAGGGCCCATTGTGACATCCCAGGACCCCCCATTGTCCCCAGGGCCCATTGTGACATCCTCGGCACCCCTTTGTCCCCCGGGCCCATTGTGACATCCTTGGGACCCCCCCTTGTCCCCAGGGCCCATTGTGACATCCTAGGGATCCCTCCTTGTCCCCAGGGCCCATTGTGACATTCAGGGGACCCCTCTTTGTCCCTAGGGCCCATTGTGACATCCTGGGGATCCCTCCTTGTCCCCAGGACCCATTGTGACGTCCCAGGATCCCCATTGTCCCCAGGACCTATTGTGACATTCAGGGGACCCCCTTTGTCACTGGGGCCCATTGTGACACCATGGAGACCCCCGCTTGTCCCCAGGGCCCATTGTGACATCCCAGGACCCCCCTTTGTCCCCATGACCCATTGTAGCACCATGGGGACCCCCTTTGACCCCAGGGCCCATTGTGGCACCATGGCAACCCCATTTGTCCCCAGGGCCCATTGTGACATTCTTGGACCCCACTTTGTCCCCAGGACCTATTGTGACACCATGGGGACCCCTCCTTGTCACTGGGGACCCATTGTGACACCATGGGGACCCCCCCTTGTCCTCAGGACTCATTCTCACATCCTGGACACCCCCCATTGTCCCCAGGGCCCATTGTGACATCCACTGCACCCCATTGTCCCCAGGACCCATTGTGACATTCAGGGGACCCCTCTTTGTCCCCAGGGCCCATTGTGACATGCTGGGGACGCTCTTTGTCCCCAGGGCCCATTGTGACATCCAGGGGACCCCCTTTGTCCCCAGGGCCCATTGTGGCACGATGTGGACCCTCTTTGTCACTGGGCCCCATTGTGACATCCCAGGACCCCCCTTTGTCCCCAGGGCCCATTGTGACATCCCAGGACCCCCCTTTGTCCCCAGTGCTATTGTGAAATCCTGGGGACCCCTTATGTCCCCAGGGCCCATTGTGGCACCATGGGGAACCCCTTTGTCACTGGGGGCCATTGTGACATTCCAGGATTCCACTTTGTCCCCAGGGCTCGTTCTGACACCTTGGGGACTCCCATTGTCCCCAGGGCCCATTGTGACATCCTGGGGACCCCCATTGTCCCCAGGGCCCATTGTGACATTCCAGGACCCCCCATTGTCCCCAAGGCCCATTGTGACATCCAATGCACCCCCTTGTCCCCAGGGCCCATTGTGACATCCTGGGGACCCCCACTTGTCACTGGGGCCCATTGTGACATCCCAGGACCCCCCATTGTCCCTAGGGCCCATTGTGACATTCAGGGCAACCCCTTGTCCCCAGGGCCCATTGTGACATTCCGGGGACGCCTCTTTGTACCCAGGGCACACTGTGACATCCGGGGACCCCCCCTTGTCACTTGGGCCCATTGTGACGTCCCAGGACCCCACATTGTCCCCAGGGCCCATTGTGACATCCTGGGGACCCCATTTTCCCCAGGACCCATTGTGACACTATGGGTACCCCCCCTTGTCCCCAGGGCCAATTGTGACGTCCCAGGACCCCCCATTGTTCCCAGGGCCCATTGTGATGTCCTTGGGAGCCCCCTCTCTTCCCAGGGCTCATTGTGACTCTCAGGGGACCCCACCTTGTCCCCAGGACTGATTGTGACGTCCTAGGGCCCCTCTGTGTCCCCAGGGCCCATTGTGACGTCCCAGGACCCCCATTGTCCCCAGGGCCCATTGTGACATCCTCGGCACCCCGTTGTCCCCAGGGCCCATTGTGACATTCAGGGGACCCCTCTTTGTCCCCAGGGCCCATTGTGACATCCTGGGGACCCCCTCTTGTGCCCAGGGCCCATTGTGACGTCCCAGGACCCCCCATTGTCCCCAGGGCCCATTGTGACATCCTGGGGATCCCTCCTTGTCCCCAGGGCCCATTGTGACGTCCCAGGAACCCCCATTGTCCCCAGGACCCATTGTGACATTCAGGGGACCCCCATGTCACTGGGGCCCATTGTGACGTCCCAGGACCCCGCATTGTCCCCAGGGCCCATTGTGACACCTTGGGGACCCCCTTGTCACTGGAGACCCGTTGTGACAGCATGGGGACCACCCCTTGTCCTCAGGGCCTATTGTTACGTCCCAGGACCCCCCATTATCCCCAGGGCCCATTGTGACACCTTGGGGACCCCCTTGTCACTGGAGACCCGTTGTGACAGCATGGGGACCACCCCTTGTCCTCAGGGCCTATTGTTACGTCCCAGGACCCCCCATTGTCCCCAGGGCCCATTGTGACACCTTGGGGACCCCCTTGTCACTGGAGACCCATTGTGACAGCATGGGGACCACCCCTTGTCCTCAGGGCCTATTGTGAACATCCTGGGGAACCTCCATTGTCCCCAGAGCCCATTGTGAGTTCCTGGAGACCCCCTTGTCCCCAGGTCCCATTGTGACATCCTGGGCAGCCTCTTTGTCCCCACGGCCCATTGTGACATCCTGGGGACCTCCTTGTCCCCAGGACCCATCCTGGCACCGTGGAGACCTCCCTTGTCACTGGGGACCCATTGTGACATCCCAGGAACCCCATTGTCCCAAGGGCCCATTGTGACATCCTGGGGACCCCCCTTTGTCTCGAGGACATATTGTGACACCGTGGGGACCACATTAGTCCCCAGGGCCCATTGTGACATCCCAGGGATCCCCTCTTGTCCCCAGGGCCCATTGTGACGTCCCAGGACCCCCCATTGTCCCCAGGGCCCATTGTGACCTCCTCGCACTCCCTTGTCCCTAGGGCCCATTGTGACATTCACGGGACCCCCCTTTGTCCCCAGGACCCATTGTGACATCCTGGGGACCCTCCTTGTCCCCAGAGCCCATTGTGACATCCAGGGGACCCCCTTTGTCCCCAGGGCCCATTGTGACATCCTGGGGTCCCCCCTTTGTCCCCAGGGCCCATTGAAATGTCCCAGGACCACCGTTTGTCCCCAGGGTTCATTGTGACATCCTGGGGACCCCATTTGTCCCCACGGCCCATTGTGGCACCATGAGGACCCCCTTTGTCACTGGGGCCCATTGTGACATCCCAGGACCCCACTTTGTCCCCAGCGCTTATTGTGACACCATGGGGATCTCCCTTGTCCCCAGGGCCCATTGTGACATCCCATGACCCCCCTTTATCCCCAGTGCTATTGTGAAATCCTGGGGACCCCTTTTGTCCCCAGGGCCCATTGTGGCACCATGGGGACCCCCTTTGTCACTGGGGGCCATTGTGACATCCCAGGATTCCACTTTGTCCCCAGGGCTCGTTCTGACACCTTGGGGACTCCCATTGTCCCCAGGGCCCATTGTGACATCCTGGGCAACCCCATTGTCCCCAGGGCCCATTGTGACATCTGGGGGACGCCCTTGTCCCCAGGACCCATCGTGGCACCGTGGGGACCCTCCTTGTCACTTGGGCCCATTGTGACACCATGGGGATCCCCACTTTGTCTCCAGTACCCATTGTGACATCCTGGGGATCCCTCCTTGTCCCCAGGGCCCATTGTGACGTCCCAGGACCCCCCATTGTCCCCAGGACCCATTGTGACATTCAGGGGACCCCCTTTGTCACTGGGGCCCATTGTGAAATCCCAGGACCCCACATTGTCCCCAGGGCCCTTGTGACATCCTGGGGACCCCACTTGGGGACCCCACTTGTCCCCAGGACCCATTGTGACACTATAGGGACCCCCCCTTGTGCCCAGTGACCATTGTGACACCGTGGGTACCACCCTTGTCCGCAGGGCCCATTGTGACATCCTGGGGACACCCCCTTGTCGCCAGGGCCCATTGTGACATCCTGGGAATCCCTCCTTGTCCCCAGGGCCCATTTTGACATTCAGGGGACCCCCCATTGTCCCCAGGGCCCATTGTGACATCCTGTGGACCCCACTTGTCCCCAGGACCCATTGTGACACTATGGGGACCCCCCCTTGTGCCCAGGGCCCATTGTGACACTGTGGGTACCACCCTTGTCTGCAGGGCTCATTGTTTCATCCCAGGACCCCCCATTGTCCCCAGGGCCCATTGTGACATTCAGGGGACCCTCCTTGTCCCCAGAGCTCATTGTGACATCCAGGGGACCCCCTTTGTCCCCAGGGCCCATTGTGGCACCATAGGGACCCCCTTTGTCACTAGGGCCCATTGTGACATCCCAGGACCCCCCCTAGTCCCCAGGGCCCATTGTGACATCCTGGGGACGCTCTTTGTCCCAAGGGCCCATTGTGACACTATGGGGACCCTCCTTGTCCCCAGGCCCCATTGTGACATCCTGGGGACCCCCCTTGTCCTCAGGGTCCATTGTGACAGCCCAGGACCTTACATTGTCCCCAGGGCCCATTGTGATATGTCGGGGAACCCCTTGTTCCCAAGGCCCATTGTGACATCCTGGGGACCCACCCTTGTCCCCAGGGCCCATTGTGACATCCCAGGACCCCCCCTTGTCCCCAGGGCCCATTGTGACATCCTCGGCACCCCCTTTTCCCCAGGGCCCATTGTGACGTCTCACGACCCCCCATTGTCCCCAGGGCCCATTGTGACATCCTGGGGATCCCTCCTTGTCCCCAGGGCCCATTGTGATGTCCCAGGACCCCCCATTGTCCCCAGGGCCCATTGTGACATCCTCTGCACCCCCTTGTCCCCAGGGCCCATTGTGACATTCAGGGGACCCCTGTTTGTCCCCAGGGCCCATTGTGACATCCTGGGGATCCCTCCTTGTCCCCAGGGCCCATTGTGATGTCCCAGGACCCCCCATTGTCCCCAGGGCCCATTGTGACATCCTCTGCACCCCCTTGTCCCCAGGGCCCATTGTGACATTCAGGGGACCCCTGTTTGTCCCCACGGCCCATTGTGACATCCTGGGGATCCCTCCTTGTCCCCAGGGCCCATTGTGACGTCCCAGGACCCCCCATTGTCCCCAGGACCTATTGTGACATTCAGGGGAGCCCCTTTGTCACTGGGGCCCATTGTGACACCATGGAGACCCCCGCTTGTCCTCAGGGTCCATTGTGACATCCTGGGCACCCCCCATTTTCCCCAGGACCCATTGTGACATCCTGGCCACCCCCTTGCTCCCAGGGCCCGTTGTGGCACCATGGGGACACCCCCTTTGTCCCCAGGGCCCATTGTGACATCCCAGGACCCCCCTTTGTCCCCAGGGCCATTGTAGCACCATGGGGACCCCCGTTTGACCTCAGGGCCCATTGTGGCACCATGGCAAACCCTTTTGTCCCCAGGGCCCATTGTGACATTCTTGGACCCCACTTTGTCCCCAGGGCCTATTGTGACACCATGGGGACCCCTCCTTGTCACTGGGGACCCATTGTGACACCATGGGGACCCCCCCTTGTCCTCAGGACTCATTCTCACATCCTGGACACCCCCCATTGTCCCCAGGGCCCATTGTGACATCCTGGGGACCCTCCTTGTCCCCAGAACCCATTGTGACATCCAGGGGACCCCCTTTGTCCCCAGGGCCCATTGTGGCACCATGAGGACCCTCTTTGTCACTGGGGCCCATTGTGACATCCCAGGACCCCCCTTTGTCCCCAGGGCCCATTGTGACATCTAGGGGACGCCCTTGTCCCCAGGACCCATCGTGACACCGTGGGGACCCTCCTTGTCACTTGGGCCCATTGTGACACCATGGGGATCCCCCCTTTGTCTCCAGTACCCATTGTGACATCCTGGGGATCCCTACTTGTCCCCAGGGCCCATTGTGACGTCCCAGGACCCCCCATTGTCCCCAGGACCCATTGTGACATTCAGGGGACCCCCTTTGTCACTGGGGCCCATTGTGACATCCCAGGACCCCCCTTTGTCCCCAGGGCCCATTGTGACATCCTGGGGACCCTCCTTGTCCCCAGAGCCCATTGTGACATCCCAGGACCCCACTTTGTCCCCAGGGCTTATTGTGACACCATGGGGATCTCCCTTGTCCCCAGGGCCCATTGTGACATCCCATGACCCCCCTTTGTCCCCAGTGCTATTGTGAAATCCTGGGGACCCCTTTTGTCCCCAGGGCCCATTGTGACACCATGGGGAACCCCTTTGTCACTGGGGGCCATTGTGACATCCCAGGATTCCACTTTGTCCCCAGGGCTCGTTCTGACACCTTGGGGACTCCCATTGTCCCCAGGGCCCATTGTGACATCCTGGGCAACCCCATTGTCCCCAGGGCCCATTGTGACATCCTGGGCAACCCCATTGTCCCAAGGGCCCATTGTGACATCCTGGGGACCCCCATTGTCCCCAAGGCCCATTGTGACATTCCAAGACCCCCCATTGTCCCCAGGGCCCATTGTGACATCCTCTGCACCCCCTTGTCCCCAGGGCCCATTGTGACATTCAGGGGACCCCTCTTTGTCCCCAGGGCCCATTGTGACATCCTGGGGACCCCCCCTTGTCACTGGGGCCCATTGTGACGTCCCAGGACCCCCCACTGTCCCCAGGGCCCATTGTGACATCCTGGGGATCCCTCCCTGTCCCCAGGGCCCATTGTGACGTCCCAGGACCCCCCATTGTCCCCAGGACCCATTGTGACATTCAGGGGGCCCCTTTGTCACTGGGGCCAATTGTGACATCCCAGGACCCCACATTGTCCCCAGGACACATTGTGACATCCTGGGGACCCCACTTGTCCCCAGGACCCATTGTGACACTATGGGGACCCCTCCTTGTTCCCAGGGCCCATTGTGACACCGTGGGTACCACCCTTGTCCGCAGGGCTCATTGTGACATCCCAGGACCCCCCTTTGTCCCCAGGGCCCATTCTGATACCGTGGGGATCCCCTTTGTCCCCAGAGCCCATTGTGACATCCAGGGGCCCCCCTTTGTCCCCAGGGCCCATTGTGACATCGCAGGACCCCCCTGGGCCCCAGGGCGCATTTTGACATCCTGGGGATGCCCCCTTGTCACCGGGACCCATTGTGTCGTCCCAGGACCCCCCATTGTGTCCAGGGCCCATTGTGACATCCTGGGGATCCCTGCTTGGCCCCAGGGCCCATTGTGACGTCTTAGGACCGCCCATTGTGACGTCTTAGGACCCCCCATTGTCCCCAGGGCCCATTGCGACATTCAGGGGACGCCTCTTTGTACCCAGGGCACATTGTGATATCCTGGGGACCCCCCCTTGTTCCCAGGGCCCATTGTGACACCGTGGGTACCACCCTTGTCCGCAGGGCTCATTGTGACATCCCAGGACCCCCCTTTGTCCCCAGAGCCCATTCTGACATCCAGGGGACCCCCTTTGTCCCCAGCGCCCATTGTGACATCGCAGGACCCACCCTGGTCCCCAGGGCCCATTGTGACATCCTGGGCACCCCTTTTGTCCCCACAGCCCATTGTGGCACCATGGGGACCCCCTTTGTCACTGGGGCCCATTGTGACATCCCAGGGCCCCACATTGTCCCCAGGGCCCTTGTGACATCCTAGGGACCCCACTTGTCCCCAGGACCCATTGTGACACTATAGGGACCCCCCCTTGTGCCCAGTGCCCATTGTGACACCGTGGGTACCACCCTTGTCCGCAGGGCCCATTGTGACATCCTGGGGACACCCCCTTGTCCCCAGGGCCCATTGTGACATCTTGGGAATCCCTCCTTGTCCCCAGGGCCCATTTTGACATTCAGGGGACCCCCCATTGTCCCCAGGGCCCATTGTGACATCCTCGGCACCTCCTTGTCCCCAGGGCCCATTGTGACATTCAGGGGACCCCACATTGTCCCCAGGGCCCATTGTGACATCCTGGGGACCCCCCTTTGTCCCCAGGGCCCATTGTGACATCCTGGGGACCACCCCTTGTCCCCAGGGCCCATTGTGACGTCCCAGGACCCCACACTGTCCCCAGGGCCCATTGTGACATTCAGGGGACCCCCCTTTGTCCCCAGGGCCCATTCTGATACCGTGGGGACCCCCTTTGTCCCCAGGGCCCATTGTGACATGCTGGGGACGCTCTTTGTCCACAGGGCCCATTGTGACATCCTGGGGACCCTCCTTGTCCCCAGAGCCCATTGTGACACCCAGGGGACCCCCTTTGTCCCCAGGGCCCATTGTGGCACCGTGAGGACCCTCTTTATCACTGGGGCCCATTGTGACATCCCAGGACCCCCTTTGTCCCCAGGGCCCATTGTGACATCCCAGGACCCCACTTTGTCCCCAGGGCTTACTGTGACACCATGGGAATCTCCCTTGTCCCCAGGGCCCATTGTGACATCCCATGACCCCCCTTTATCCCCAGTGCTATTGTGAAATCCTGGGGACCCCTTTTGTCCCCAGGGCCCATTGTGGCACCATGGGGAACCCCTTTGTCACTGGGGGCCATTGTGACATTCCAGGATTCCACTTTGTCCCCAGGGCTCGTTCTGACACCTTGGGGACTCCCATTGTCCCCAGGGCCCATTGTGACATCCTGGGCAACCCCATTGTCCCCAGGGCCCATTGTGACATCCTGCGGACCCCCATTGTCCCCAAGGCCCATTGTGACATTCCAGGACCCCCCATTGTCCCCAGGGCCCATTGTCACATCCTTGGGACCCCCGTTGTCACTGGGGCCCATTGTGACGTCCCAGGACCCCCCATTGTCCCCAGGGCCCATTGTGACATCCTGGGGATCCTTCCTTGTCCCCAGGGCCCATTGTGACGTCGGAGGACCCCCCGTTGTCCCCAGGACCCATTGTGACATTCAGGGGGCCCCTTTGTCACTGGGACCCATTGTGACATCCCAGGACCCCACATTGTCCCCAGGACACATTGTGACATCCTGGGGACCCCACTTGTCCCCAGGACCCATTGTGACACTATGGGGACCCCCCCTTGTGCCCAGGGCCCATTGTGACACCGTGGGTACCACCCTTGTCCGCAGGGCTCATTGTGACATCCCAGGACCCCCCTTTGTCCCCAGGGCTGATTGTGACGTCCTAGGGCCCCTCTGTGTCCCCAAGGCCCATTGTGACATCCCATGACCCCCCTTTGTCCCCAGTGCTATTGCGAAATCCTGGGGACCCCTTTTGTCCCCAGGGCCCATTGTGGCACCATGGGGAACCCCTTTGTCACTGGGGGCCATTGTGACATTCCAGGATTCCACTTTGTCCCCAGGGCTCGTTCTGACACCTGGGGGACTCCCATTGTCCCCAGAGCCCATTGTGACGTCTTAGGACCCCCCATTGTCCCCAGGGCCCATTGTCACATCCTTGGGACCCCCCCTTGTCACTTGGGCCCATTGTGACGTCCCAGGACCCCACATTGTCCCCAGGGCCCATTGTGACATCCTGGGGACCCCATTTTCCCCAGGACCCATTGTGACACTATGGGTACCCCCCCTTGTCCCCAGGGCCAATTGTGACGTCCCAGGACCCCCCATTGTTCCCAGGGCCCATTGTGATGTCCTTGGGAGCCCCCTCTCTTCCCAGGGCTCATTGTGACTCTCAGGGGACCCCACCTTGTCCCCAGGACTGATTGTGACGTCCTAGGGCCCCTCTGTGTCCCCAGGGCCCATTGTGACGTCCCAGGACCCCCATTGTCCCCAGGGCCCATTGTGACATCCTCGGCACCCCGTTGTCCCCAGGGCCCATTGTGACATTCAGGGGACCCCTCTTTGTCCCCAGGGCCCATTGTGACATCCTGGGGACCCCCTCTTGTGCCCAGGGCCCATTGTGACGTCCCAGGACCCCCCATTGTCCCCAGGGCCCATTGTGACATCCTGGGGATCCCTCCTTGTCCCCAGGGCCCATTGTGACGTCCCAGGAACCCCCATTGTCCCCAGGACCCATTGTGACATTCAGGGGACCCCCATGTCACTGGGGCCCATTGTGACGTCCCAGGACCCCGCATTGTCCCCAGGGCCCATTGTGACACCTTGGGGACCCCCTTGTCACTGGAGACCCGTTGTGACAGCATGGGGACCACCCCTTGTCCTCAGGGCCTATTGTTACGTCCCAGGACCCCCCATTATCCCCAGGGCCCATTGTGACACCTTGGGGACCCCCTTGTCACTGGAGACCCGTTGTGACAGCATGGGGACCACCCCTTGTCCTCAGGGCCTATTGTTACGTCCCAGGACCCCCCATTGTCCCCAGGGCCCATTGTGACACCTTGGGGACCCCCTTGTCACTGGAGACCCATTGTGACAGCATGGGGACCACCCCTTGTCCTCAGGGCCTATTGTGAACATCCTGGGGAACCTCCATTGTCCCCAGAGCCCATTGTGAGTTCCTGGAGACCCCCTTGTCCCCAGGTCCCATTGTGACATCCTGGGCAGCCTCTTTGTCCCCACGGCCCATTGTGACATCCTGGGGACCTCCTTGTCCCCAGGACCCATCCTGGCACCGTGGAGACCTCCCTTGTCACTGGGGACCCATTGTGACATCCCAGGAACCCCATTGTCCCAAGGGCCCATTGTGACATCCTGGGGACCCCCCTTTGTCTCGAGGACATATTGTGACACCGTGGGGACCACATTAGTCCCCAGGGCCCATTGTGACATCCCAGGGATCCCCTCTTGTCCCCAGGGCCCATTGTGACGTCCCAGGACCCCCCATTGTCCCCAGGGCCCATTGTGACCTCCTCGCACTCCCTTGTCCCTAGGGCCCATTGTGACATTCACGGGACCCCCCTTTGTCCCCAGGACCCATTGTGACATCCTGGGGACCCTCCTTGTCCCCAGAGCCCATTGTGACATCCAGGGGACCCCCTTTGTCCCCAGGGCCCATTGTGACATCCTGGGGTCCCCCCTTTGTCCCCAGGGCCCATTGAAATGTCCCAGGACCACCGTTTGTCCCCAGGGTTCATTGTGACATCCTGGGGACCCCATTTGTCCCCACGGCCCATTGTGGCACCATGAGGACCCCCTTTGTCACTGGGGCCCATTGTGACATCCCAGGACCCCACTTTGTCCCCAGCGCTTATTGTGACACCATGGGGATCTCCCTTGTCCCCAGGGCCCATTGTGACATCCCATGACCCCCCTTTATCCCCAGTGCTATTGTGAAATCCTGGGGACCCCTTTTGTCCCCAGGGCCCATTGTGGCACCATGGGGACCCCCTTTGTCACTGGGGGCCATTGTGACATCCCAGGATTCCACTTTGTCCCCAGGGCTCGTTCTGACACCTTGGGGACTCCCATTGTCCCCAGGGCCCATTGTGACATCCTGGGCAACCCCATTGTCCCCAGGGCCCATTGTGACATCTGGGGGACGCCCTTGTCCCCAGGACCCATCGTGGCACCGTGGGGACCCTCCTTGTCACTTGGGCCCATTGTGACACCATGGGGATCCCCACTTTGTCTCCAGTACCCATTGTGACATCCTGGGGATCCCTCCTTGTCCCCAGGGCCCATTGTGACGTCCCAGGACCCCCCATTGTCCCCAGGACCCATTGTGACATTCAGGGGACCCCCTTTGTCACTGGGGCCCATTGTGAAATCCCAGGACCCCACATTGTCCCCAGGGCCCTTGTGACATCCTGGGGACCCCACTTGGGGACCCCACTTGTCCCCAGGACCCATTGTGACACTATAGGGACCCCCCCTTGTGCCCAGTGACCATTGTGACACCGTGGGTACCACCCTTGTCCGCAGGGCCCATTGTGACATCCTGGGGACACCCCCTTGTCGCCAGGGCCCATTGTGACATCCTGGGAATCCCTCCTTGTCCCCAGGGCCCATTTTGACATTCAGGGGACCCCCCATTGTCCCCAGGGCCCATTGTGACATCCTGTGGACCCCACTTGTCCCCAGGACCCATTGTGACACTATGGGGACCCCCCCTTGTGCCCAGGGCCCATTGTGACACTGTGGGTACCACCCTTGTCTGCAGGGCTCATTGTTTCATCCCAGGACCCCCCATTGTCCCCAGGGCCCATTGTGACATTCAGGGGACCCTCCTTGTCCCCAGAGCTCATTGTGACATCCAGGGGACCCCCTTTGTCCCCAGGGCCCATTGTGGCACCATAGGGACCCCCTTTGTCACTAGGGCCCATTGTGACATCCCAGGACCCCCCCTAGTCCCCAGGGCCCATTGTGACATCCTGGGGACGCTCTTTGTCCCAAGGGCCCATTGTGACACTATGGGGACCCTCCTTGTCCCCAGGCCCCATTGTGACATCCTGGGGACCCCCCTTGTCCTCAGGGTCCATTGTGACAGCCCAGGACCTTACATTGTCCCCAGGGCCCATTGTGATATGTCGGGGAACCCCTTGTTCCCAAGGCCCATTGTGACATCCTGGGGACCCACCCTTGTCCCCAGGGCCCATTGTGACATCCCAGGACCCCCCCTTGTCCCCAGGGCCCATTGTGACATCCTCGGCACCCCCTTTTCCCCAGGGCCCATTGTGACGTCTCACGACCCCCCATTGTCCCCAGGGCCCATTGTGACATCCTGGGGATCCCTCCTTGTCCCCAGGGCCCATTGTGATGTCCCAGGACCCCCCATTGTCCCCAGGGCCCATTGTGACATCCTCTGCACCCCCTTGTCCCCAGGGCCCATTGTGACATTCAGGGGACCCCTGTTTGTCCCCAGGGCCCATTGTGACATCCTGGGGATCCCTCCTTGTCCCCAGGGCCCATTGTGATGTCCCAGGACCCCCCATTGTCCCCAGGGCCCATTGTGACATCCTCTGCACCCCCTTGTCCCCAGGGCCCATTGTGACATTCAGGGGACCCCTGTTTGTCCCCACGGCCCATTGTGACATCCTGGGGATCCCTCCTTGTCCCCAGGGCCCATTGTGACGTCCCAGGACCCCCCATTGTCCCCAGGACCTATTGTGACATTCAGGGGAGCCCCTTTGTCACTGGGGCCCATTGTGACACCATGGAGACCCCCGCTTGTCCTCAGGGTCCATTGTGACATCCTGGGCACCCCCCATTTTCCCCAGGACCCATTGTGACATCCTGGCCACCCCCTTGCTCCCAGGGCCCGTTGTGGCACCATGGGGACACCCCCTTTGTCCCCAGGGCCCATTGTGACATCCCAGGACCCCCCTTTGTCCCCAGGGCCATTGTAGCACCATGGGGACCCCCTTTGACCTCAGGGCCCATTGTGGCACCATGGCAACCCCTTTTGTCCCCAGGGCCCATTGTGACATTCTTGGACCCCACTTTGTCCCCAGGGCCTATTGTGACACCATGGGGACCCCTCCTTGTCACTGGGGACCCATTGTGACACCATGGGGACCCCCCCTTGTCCTCAGGACTCATTCTCACATCCTGGACACCCCCCATTGTCCCCAGGGCCCATTGTGACATCCTGGGGACCCTCCTTGTCCCCAGAACCCATTGTGACATCCAGGGGACCCCCTTTGTCCCCAGGGCCCATTGTGGCACCATGAGGACCCTCTTTGTCACTGGGGCCCATTGTGACATCCCAGGACCCCCCTTTGTCCCCAGGGCCCATTGTGACATCTAGGGGACGCCCTTGTCCCCAGGACCCATCGTGACACCGTGGGGACCCTCCTTGTCACTTGGGCCCATTGTGACACCATGGGGATCCCCCCTTTGTCTCCAGTACCCATTGTGACATCCTGGGGATCCCTACTTGTCCCCAGGGCCCATTGTGACGTCCCAGGACCCCCCATTGTCCCCAGGACCCATTGTGACATTCAGGGGACCCCCTTTGTCACTGGGGCCCATTGTGACATCCCAGGACCCCCCTTTGTCCCCAGGGCCCATTGTGACATCCTGGGGACCCTCCTTGTCCCCAGAGCCCATTGTGACATCCCAGGACCCCACTTTGTCCCCAGGGCTTATTGTGACACCATGGGGATCTCCCTTGTCCCCAGGGCCCATTGTGACATCCCATGACCCCCCTTTGTCCCCAGTGCTATTGTGAAATCCTGGGGACCCCTTTTGTCCCCAGGGCCCATTGTGACACCATGGGGAACCCCTTTGTCACTGGGGGCCATTGTGACATTCCAGGATTCCACTTTGTCCCCAGGGCTCGTTCTGACACCTTGGGGACTCCCATTGTCCCCAGGGCCCATTGTGACATCCTGGGCAACCCCATTGTCCCCAGGGCCCATTGTGACATCCTGGGCAACCCCATTGTCCCAAGGGCCCATTGTGACATCCTGGGGACCCCCATTGTCCCCAAGGCCCATTGTGACATTCCAAGACCCCCCATTGTCCCCAGGGCCCATTGTGACATCCTCTGCACCCCCTTGTCCCCAGGGCCCATTGTGACATTCAGGGGACCCCTCTTTGTCCCCAGGGCCCATTGTGACATCCTGGGGACCCCCCCTTGTCACTGGGGCCCATTGTGACGTCCCAGGACCCCCCACTGTCCCCAGGGCCCATTGTGACATCCTGGGGATCCCTCCCTGTCCCCAGGGCCCATTGTGACGTCCCAGGACCCCCCATTGTCCCCAGGACCCATTGTGACATTCAGGGGGCCCCTTTGTCACTGGGGCCAATTGTGACATCCCAGGACCCCACATTGTCCCCAGGACACATTGTGACATCCTGGGGACCCCACTTGTCCCCAGGACCCATTGTGACACTATGGGGACCCCTCCTTGTTCCCAGGGCCCATTGTGACACCGTGGGTACCACCCTTGTCCGCAGGGCTCATTGTGACATCCCAGGACCCCCCTTTGTCCCCAGGGCCCATTCTGATACCGTGGGGATCCCCTTTGTCCCCAGAGCCCATTGTGACATCCAGGGGCCCCCCTTTGTCCCCAGGGCCCATTGTGACATCGCAGGACCCCCCTGGGCCCCAGGGCGCATTTTGACATCCTGGGGATGCCCCCTTGTCACCGGGACCCATTGTGTCGTCCCAGGACCCCCCATTGTGTCCAGGGCCCATTGTGACATCCTGGGGATCCCTGCTTGGCCCCAGGGCCCATTGTGACGTCTTAGGACCGCCCATTGTGACGTCTTAGGACCCCCCATTGTCCCCAGGGCCCATTGCGACATTCAGGGGACGCCTCTTTGTACCCAGGGCACATTGTGATATCCTGGGGACCCCCCCTTGTTCCCAGGGCCCATTGTGACACCGTGGGTACCACCCTTGTCCGCAGGGCTCATTGTGACATCCCAGGACCCCCCTTTGTCCCCAGAGCCCATTCTGACATCCAGGGGACCCCCTTTGTCCCCAGCGCCCATTGTGACATCGCAGGACCCACCCTGGTCCCCAGGGCCCATTGTGACATCCTGGGCACCCCTTTTGTCCCCACAGCCCATTGTGGCACCATGGGGACCCCCTTTGTCACTGGGGCCCATTGTGACATCCCAGGGCCCCACATTGTCCCCAGGGCCCTTGTGACATCCTAGGGACCCCACTTGTCCCCAGGACCCATTGTGACACTATAGGGACCCCCCCTTGTGCCCAGTGCCCATTGTGACACCGTGGGTACCACCCTTGTCCGCAGGGCCCATTGTGACATCCTGGGGACACCCCCTTGTCCCCAGGGCCCATTGTGACATCCTGGGAATCCCTCCTTGTCCCCAGGGCCCATTTTGACATTCAGGGGACCCCCCATTGTCCCCAGGGCCCATTGTGACATCCTCGGCACCTCCTTGTCCCCAGGGCCCATTGTGACATTCAGGGGACCCCACATTGTCCCCAGGGCCCATTGTGACATCCTGGGGACCCCCCTTTGTCCCCAGGGCCCATTGTGACATCCTGGGGACCACCCCTTGTCCCCAGGGCCCATTGTGACGTCCCAGGACCCCACACTGTCCCCAGGGCCCATTGTGACATTCAGGGGACCCCCCTTTGTCCCCAGGGCCCATTCTGATACCGTGGGGACCCCCTTTGTCCCCAGGGCC
This sequence comes from Patagioenas fasciata, assembly GCF_037038585.1. Taxonomy (NCBI): domain Eukaryota; kingdom Metazoa; phylum Chordata; class Aves; order Columbiformes; family Columbidae; genus Patagioenas; species Patagioenas fasciata. Next base: position 3,313,715 of record NC_092552.1, on the reverse strand, counting down.
CATTGTGACATGCTGGGGACGCTCTTTGTCCACAGGGCCCATTGTGACATCCTGGGGACCCTCCTTGTCCCCAGAGCCCATTGTGACACCCAGGGGACCCCCTTTGTCCCCAGGGCCCATTGTGGCACCGTGAGGACCCTCTTTATCACTGGGGCCCATTGTGACATCCCAGGACCCCCTTTGTCCCCAGGGCCCATTGTGACATCCCAGGACCCCACTTTGTCCCCAGGGCTTACTGTGACACCATGGGAATCTCCCTTGTCCCCAGGGCCCATTGTGACATCCCATGACCCCCCTTTATCCCCAGTGCTATTGTGAAATCCTGGGGACCCCTTTTGTCCCCAGGGCCCATTGTGGCACCATGGGGAACCCCTTTGTCACTGGGGGCCATTGTGACATTCCAGGATTCCACTTTGTCCCCAGGGCTCGTTCTGACACCTTGGGGACTCCCATTGTCCCCAGGGCCCATTGTGACATCCTGGGCAACCCCATTGTCCCCAGGGCCCATTGTGACATCCTGCGGACCCCCATTGTCCCCAAGGCCCATTGTGACATTCCAGGACCCCCCATTGTCCCCAGGGCCCATTGTCACATCCTTGGGACCCCCGTTGTCACTGGGGCCCATTGTGACGTCCCAGGACCCCCCATTGTCCCCAGGGCCCATTGTGACATCCTGGGGATCCTTCCTTGTCCCCAGGGCCCATTGTGACGTCGGAGGACCCCCCGTTGTCCCCAGGACCCATTGTGACATTCAGGGGGCCCCTTTGTCACTGGGACCCATTGTGACATCCCAGGACCCCACATTGTCCCCAGGACACATTGTGACATCCTGGGGACCCCACTTGTCCCCAGGACCCATTGTGACACTATGGGGACCCCCCCTTGTGCCCAGGGCCCATTGTGACACCGTGGGTACCACCCTTGTCCGCAGGGCTCATTGTGACATCCCAGGACCCCCCTTTGTCCCCAGGGCTGATTGTGACGTCCTAGGGCCCCTCTGTGTCCCCAAGGCCCATTGTGACATCCCATGACCCCCCTTTGTCCCCAGTGCTATTGCGAAATCCTGGGGACCCCTTTTGTCCCCAGGGCCCATTGTGGCACCATGGGGAACCCCTTTGTCACTGGGGGCCATTGTGACATTCCAGGATTCCACTTTGTCCCCAGGGCTCGTTCTGACACCTGGGGGACTCCCATTGTCCCCAGAGCCCATTGTGACGTCTTAGGACCCCCCATTTTCCCCAGGCCCCATTGTGACATTCAGGGCACCCCCTTGTCCCCAGGGCCCATTGTGACATTCTGGGGACGCCTCTTTGTACCCAGGGCACACTGTGACATCCTGGGGACCCCCCCTTGTCACTGGGGCCCATTGTGACGTCCCAGGACCCCCCATTGTCCCCAGGGCCCATTGTGACATCCTGGGGATCCCTCCTTGTCCCCAGGGCCCATTGTGACGTCCCAGGACCCACCATTGTCCCCAGGACCCATTGTGACATTCAGGGGGCCCCTTTGTCCCCAGGGCCCATTGTGACATCCCAGGACCCCCCATTGTCCCCAGGGCCCATTGTGACGTCCCAGGACCCCCCATTGTCCCCAGGGCCCATTGTGACATCCTCAGCACCCCCTTGTCCCCAGGGCCCATTGTGACATTCAGGGAACCCCTCTTTTTCCCCAGGGCCCATTGTGACATCCTGGGGACCCCCCGTTGTCCCCAGGGCCCATTGTGACGTCCCAGGACCCGCCATTGTCCCCAGGGCCCATTGTGACATCCTGGGGATCCCTGCTTGTCCCCAGGGCCAATTGGGACGTCCCAGGACCCGCCATTGTCCCCAGGGCCCATTGTGACATTCTGGGGATCCCTCCTTGTCCCCAGGGCCAATTGGGACGTCCCAGGACCCCCATTGTCCCCAGGGCCCATTGTGACATTCAGGGGCCCCCGTTTGTCACTGGGGCCCATTGTGACATCCCAGGACCCCACATTGTCCCCAGGGCCCTTGTGACATCCTGGGGACACCTCCTTATCTCCAGGGCCCATTGTGACATCCTGGGAATCCCTCCTTGTCACTGGGGCCCATTTTGACATTCAGGGGACCCCCCATTGTCCCCAGGGCCCATTGTGACATCCTCTGCACCCCCTTGTCCCCAGGGCCCATTGTGACATTCAGGGGACTCCTCTTAGTCCCCAGGGCCCATTTTGACATCCTGGGGACCCCACTTGTCCCCAGGACCCATTGTGACACTATGGGGAACCCCCCTTGTGCCCAGGGCCCATTGTGACACCGTGGGTACCACCCTTGTCTGCAGGGCTCATTGTTTCATCCCAGGACCCCCCATTGTCCCCAGGGCCCATTGTGACATTCAGGGGACCCCCATTTGTCCCCAGGGCCCATTCTGATACCGTGGGGACCCCCTTTGTCCCCAGGGCCCATTGTGACATGTTGGGGACGCTCTTTGTCCCCAGGGCCCATTGTGACATCCTGGGGACCCTCCTTGTCCCCAGAGCCCATTGTGACATCCAGGGGACCCCGTTTGTCCCCAGGGCCCATTGTGGCACCATAGGGACCCCCTTTGTCACTAGGGCCCATTGTGACATCCCAGGACCCCCCCTAGTCCCCAGGGCCCATTGTGACATCCTGGGGACCCCTTTGTCCCAAGACTTCATTGTGACATCCTGGGGCCACCCCCTTGCTCCCAGGGCCCATTGTGGCACCATAGGGACCCCCTTTGTCACTGGGGCCCATTGTGACATCCCAGGACCCCCCCTGGTCCCCAGGCCCCATTGTGACATCCTGGGGACCCCTTTGTTCCAAGACTTCATTGTGACATCCTGGGGCCACCCCCTTGCTCCCAGGGCCCGTTGTGGCACCGTGGGGACACCCCATTTGTCCCCAGGGCCCATTGTGACATCCCAGGACCCCCCTTTGTACCCAGGGCCATTGTAGCACCATGGGGTCCCCTTTGACCCCATGGCCCATTGTGGCACCATGGCAACCCCTTTTGTCCCCAGGGCCCATTGTGACATTCTTGGACCCCACTTTGTCCCCAGGGCCTATTGTGACACCATGGGGACCCCTCCTTGTCACTGGGGACCCATTGTGACACCATGGGGACCCCCCCTTGTCCTCAGGACTCATTCTCACATCCTGGACACCCCCCATTGTCCCCAGGGCCCATTGTGACATCCACTGCACCCCCCTGTCCCCAGGGCCCATTGTGACATTCAGGGGACCCCTCTTTGTCCCCAGGGCCAATTGTGACATCCTGGGGACCCCCCCTTGTCCCCAGGGCCCATTGTGACGTCCCAGGACCCCCCACTGTCCCCAGGGCCCATTGTGACATTCAGGGGACCCCCCTTTGTCCCCAGGGCCCATTGTGACATGCTGGGGACGCTCTTTGTCCACAGGGCCCATTGTGACATCCTGGGGACCCCCTTTGTCCCCAGGGCCCATTGTGGCACCATGAGGACCCTCTTTGTCACTGGGGCCCATTGTGACATCCCATGACCCCCCTTTGTCCCCAGTGCTATTGTGAAATCCTGGGGACCCCTTTTGTCCCCAGGGCCCATTGTGACACCATGGGGAACCCCTTTGTCACTGGGGGCCATTGTGACATCCTGGGGATCCTCCTTGTCCCCAGAGCCCATTGTGACATCCCAGGACCCCACTTTGTCCCCAGGGCTTATTGTGACACCATGGGGATCTCCCTTGTCCCCAGGGCCCATTGTGACATCCCATGACCCCCCTTTGTCCCCAGTGCTATTGTGAAATCCTGGGGACCCCTTTTGTCCCCAGGGCCCATTGTGACACCATGGGGAACCCCTTTGTCACTGGGGGCCATTGTGACATTCCAGGATTCCACTTTGTCCCCAGGGCTCGTTCTGACACCTTGGGGACTCCCATTGTCCCCAGGGCCCATTGTGACATCCTGGGCAACCCCATTGTCCCCAGGGCCCATTGTGACATCCTGGGGACCCCCATTGTCCCCAGGGCCCATTGTGACATTCCAGGACCCCCCATTGTCCCCAGGGCCCATTGTGACATCCACTGCACCCCCTTGTCCCCAGGGCCCATTGTGACATTCAGGGGACCCCTCTTTGTCCCCAGGGCCCATTGTGACATCCTGGGGACCTCCCCTTGTCACCGGGGCCCATTGTGACGTCCCAGGACCCCCCATTGTCCCCAGGGCCCATTGTGACATCCTGGGGATCCCTCCTTGTCCCCAGGGCCTGTTGTGACGTCCCAGGACCCCACATTGTCCCTAGGACCCATTGTGACATTCAGGGGGCCCCTTTGTCACTGGGGCCCATTGTGACATCCTAGGGATCCCCTCTTGTCCCCAGGGCCCATTGTGACGTCCCAGGACCCCCATTGTCCCCAGGGCCCATTGTGACATCCAGGGGACCCCCTTTGTCCCCAGGGCCCATTGTGATATCCTGGGGTCCCCCCTTTGTCCCCGGGGCCCATTGTGATATCCTGGGGATCCCTCCTTGTCCCCAGGGCCCATTGTGACGTCCCAGGACCCCCCATTGTCCCCAGGGCCCATTGTGACATTCAGGGGACCCCCTTTGTCACTGGGGCCCATTGTGACATCCCAGGACCCCCCTTTGTCCCCAGGGCCCATTGTGACATCCTGGGGATCCCCATGTCACTGGGGCCCATTGTGACGTCCCAGGACCCCGCATTGTCCCCAGAGCCCATTGTGACATCCTGGAGACCCCCTTTGTCTCCAGGGCCCATTGTGACGTCCCAGGACCCCCCATTGTCCCCAGGGTCCATTGTTACATCCTGGGGACCCCCTTGTCACTGGGACCCATCATGACACCATGGGGACCCTCCTTGTCACTGGGGACCCATTGTGACACCGTGCGGACCCCCTTTGTCCCCAGGGCCCATTGTGACACTGTGGGGAACCCCCTTGTCCCCAGGTCCTATTGTTATGTCCCAGGACCCCCCATTGTCCCCAGGGCCCATTGTGACACCTTGGGGACCCCCTTGTCACTGGAGACCCATTGTGACAGCATGGGGACCACCCCTTGTCCTCAGGGCCTATTGTGAACATCCTGGGGAACCTCCATTGTCCCCAGAGCCCATTGTGAGTTCCTGGAGACCCCCTTGTCCCCAGGTCCCATTGTGACATCCTGGGGAGCCTCTTTGTCCCCAGGGCCCATTGTGACATCCTGGGGTCCCCCCTTTGTCCTCAGGGTCCATTGTGACATCCTGGGCAACCCCATTGTCCCCAGGGCCCATTGTGAAATCTGGGGGACGCCCTTGTCCCCAGGACCCATCGTGGCACCGTGGGGACCCTCCTTGTCACTTGGGCCCATTGTGACACCATGGGGACCCCCCCTTTGTCTCCAGTACCCATTGTGACATCCTGGGGATCCCTCCTTGTCCCCAGGGCCCATTGTGACGTCCCAGGACCCCCCATTGTCCCCAGGACCCATTGTGACATTCAGGGGACCCCCTTTGTCACTGGGGCCCATTGTGACATCCCAGGACCCCACATTGTCCCCAGGGCCCATTGTGACATCCTGGGGACCCCACTTGTCCCCAGGACCCATTGTGACACTATGGGAATCCCCCCTTGTGCCCAGAGCCCATTGTGACACTGTGGGTACCACCCTTGTCCGCAGGGCTCATTGTGACATCCCAGGACCCCCCTTTGTCCCCAGGGCTCATTGTGACATTCTAGGACCCCACTTTGTCCCCAGGGCCTATTGTGACACCATGGGGAACCCTCCTTGTCACTGGGAACCCATTGTGACACCATGGGGACCCCCCCTTTGTCCCCAGTGCCCATTGTGAAATCCTGCGCATCCCCCTTTGTCCCCAGGGTCCATTGTGACATCCTGGGCAACCCCATTGTCCCCAGGGCCCATTGTGACATCTAGGGGGACGCCCTTGTCCCCAGGACCCATCGTGGCACCGTGGGGACCCCCATTGTCCCCAGGGCCCATTGTGACGTCCCAGGACCCCCATTGTCCCCAGGGCCCATTGTGACATCCCAGGACCCCACTTTGTCCCCAGGGCCCATTGTGACACTATAGGGACCCCCCCTTGTGCCCAGTGCCCATTGTGACACCGTGGGTACCACCCTTGTCCGCAGGGCCCATTGTGACATCCTGGGGACACCCCCTTGTCCCCAGGGCCCATTGTGACATCCTGGGGATCCCTCCTTGTCCCCAGGGCCCATTGTGACGTCCCAGGACCCCCCATTGTCCCCAGGACCCATTGTGACATTCAGGGGACCCCCTTTGTCACTGGGGCCCATTGTGAAATCCCAGGACCCTACATTGTCCCCAGGGCCCATTGTGACATCCTGGGGACCCCCCCTTTGTCCCCAGTGCCCATTGTGACATCCAGGGGACCCCCTTTGTCCCCAGGGCCCATTTTGACATTCAGGGGACCCACCATTGTCCTCAGGGCCCATTGTGCGGTCCCAGGACCCCCCATTGTCCCCAGGGCCCATTGTGACATCCTCGGCACCCCCTTGTCCCCAGGGCCCATTGTGACATTCAGGGGACCCCACATTGTCCCCAGGGCCCATTGTGACATCCTGGGGACCCCACTTGTCCCCAGGACCCATTGTGACACTATGGGAACCCCCCCTCCTGCCCAGGGCCCATTGTGAAACCGTGGGTACCACCCTTGTCTGCAGGGCTCATTGTGACATCCCAGGACCCCCCATTGTCCCCAGGGCCCATTGTGACATTCAGGGGACCCCCCTTTGTCCCCAGGGCCCATTGTGACATGCTGGGGACGCTCTTTGTCCCCAGGGCCCATTGTGACATCCTGGGGACCCTCCTTATCCCCAGAGCACATTGTGACATCCAGGGGACCCCCTTTGTTCCCAGGGCCCATTGTGGCACCATAGGGACCCCCTTTGTCACTGGGGCCCATTTTGACATCCAAGGACCCCCCATTGTCCCCAGGGCCCATTGTGATATCTGGGGGACCCCCTTGTTCCCAAGGCCCATTGTGACATCCTGGGGACCCCCCCTTGTCCCCAGGGCCCATTGTGACATCCCAGGACCCTCCATTGTCCCCAGGGCCCATTGTGACATCCTCGGCACTCCCTTGGTACCAGGGCCCATTGTGACATCCTGGGGACCCCCCCTTGTCCCCAGGGCCCATTGTGACATTCTTGGACCCCACTTTGTCCCCAGGGCCCATTGTGGCACCATAGGGACCCCCCCTTGTCCCCAGGGCCCATTGCGACATCCCAGGACCCCCCCTGGTCCCCAGGCCCCATTGTGACATCCTGGGGACCCCCCTTGTCCTCAGGGTCCATTGTGACAACCCAGGACCTTACATTGTCCCCAGGGCCCATTGTGATATCTGGGTGACCCCCTTGTTCCCAAGGCCCATTGTGACATCCTGGGGACCCACCCTTGTCCCCAGGGCCCATTGTGACATCCCAGGACCCCCCATTGTCCCCAGGGCCCATTGTGACATCCTCGGCACCCCCTTGTCCCCAGGGCCCATTGTGACATTCAGGGGACCCCTCTTTGTCCCCAGGGCCCATTGTGACGTCCCAGGACCCCCCATTGTCCCCAGGGCCCATTGTGACATCCTGGGGATCCCTCCTTGTCCCCAGGGCCCATTGTGATGTCCCAGGACCCCCCATTGTCCCCAGGGCCCATTGTGACATTCAGGGGACCCCTCTTTGTCCCCAGGGCCCATTCTGACATCCTGGGGATCCCTCCTTGTCCCCAGGGCCTGTTGTGACGTCCCAGGACCCCACATTGTCCCTAGGACCCATTGTGACATTCAGGGGGCCCCTTTGTCACTGGGGCCCATTGTGACATCCTAGGGATCCCCTCTTGTCCCCAGGGCCCATTGTGACGTCCCAGGACCCCCATTGTCCCCAGGGCCCATTGTGACATCCAGGGGACCCCCTTTGTCCCCAGGGCCCATTGTGATATCCTGGGGTCCCCCCTTTGTCCCCGGGGCCCATTGTGATATCCTGGGGATCCCTCCTTGTCCCCAGGGCCCATTGTGACGTCCCAGGACCCCCCATTGTCCCCAGGGCCCATTGTGACATTCAGGGGACCCCCTTTGTCACTGGGGCCCATTGTGACATCCCAGGACCCCCCTTTGTCCCCAGGGCCCATTGTGACATCCTGGGGATCCCCATGTCACTGGGGCCCATTGTGACGTCCCAGGACCCCGCATTGTCCCCAGAGCCCATTGTGACATCCTGGAGACCCCCTTTGTCTCCAGGGCCCATTGTGACGTCCCAGGACCCCCCATTGTCCCCAGGGTCCATTGTTACATCCTGGGGACCCCCTTGTCACTGGGACCCATCATGACACCATGGGGACCCTCCTTGTCACTGGGGACCCATTGTGACACCGTGCGGACCCCCTTTGTCCCCAGGGCCCATTGTGACACTGTGGGGAACCCCCTTGTCCCCAGGTCCTATTGTTATGTCCCAGGACCCCCCATTGTCCCCAGGGCCCATTGTGACACCTTGGGGACCCCCTTGTCACTGGAGACCCATTGTGACAGCATGGGGACCACCCCTTGTCCTCAGGGCCTATTGTGAACATCCTGGGGAACCTCCATTGTCCCCAGAGCCCATTGTGAGTTCCTGGAGACCCCGTTGTCCCCAGGTCCCATTGTGACATCCTGGGGAGCCTCTTTGTCCCCAGGGCCCATTGTGACATCCTGGGGTCCCCCCTTTGTCCCCAGGGCCCATTGAAATGTCCCAGGACCACCGTTTGTCCTCAGGGTTGATTGTGACATCCTGGGGACCCCATTTGTCCCCACTGCCCATTGTGGCACCATGGGGAACCCCTTTGTCACTGGGGCCCATTGTGACATCCCAGGACCCCACTTTGTCCCCAGGGCTTATTGTGACACCATGGGGATCTCCCTTGTCCCCAGGGCCCATTGTGACATCCCATGACCCCCCTTTATCCCCAGTGCTATTGTGAAATCCTGGGGACCCCTTTTGTCCCCAGGGCCCATTGTGGCACCATGGGGAACCCCTTTGTCAGTGGGGGCCATTGTGACATCCCAGGATTCCACTTTGTCCCCAGGGCTCGTTCTGACACCTTGGGGACTCCCTTTGTCCCCAGTGCCCATTGTGACATCCTGTGCGCCCCCCTTTGTCCCCAGGGTCCATTGTGACATCCTGGGCAACCCCATTGTCCCCAGGGCCCATTGTGAAATCTGGGGGACGCCCTTGTCCCCAGGACCCATCGTGGCACCGTGGGGACCCTCCTTGTCACTTGGGCCCATTGTGACACCATGGGGACCCCCCCTTTGTCTCCAGTACCCATTGTGACATCCTGGGGATCCCTCCTTGTCCCCAGGGCCCATTGTGACGTCCCAGGACCCCCCATTGTCCCCAGGACCCATTGTGACATTCAGGGGACCCCCTTTGTCACTGGGGCCCATTGTGACATCCCAGGACCCCACATTGTCTCCAGGGCCCATTGTGACATCCTGGGGACCCCACTTGTCCCCAGGACCCATTGTGACACTATGGGAATCCCCCCTTGTGCCCAGAGCCCATTGTGACACTGTGGGTACCACCCTTGTCCGCAGGGCTCATTGTGACATCCCAGGACCCCCCTTTGTCCCCAGGGCTCATTGTGACATTCTAGGACCCCACTTTGTCCCCAGGGCCTATTGTGACACCATGGGGAACCCTCCTTGTCACTGGGATCCCATTGTGACACCATGGGGACCCCCCCTTTGTCCCCAGTGCCCATTGTGAAATCCTGCGCATCCCCCTTTGTCCCCAGGGTCCATTGTGACATCCTGGGCAACCCCATGGTCCCCAGGGCCCATTGTGACATCTAGGGGGACGCCCTTGTCCCCAGGACCCATCGTGGCACCGTGGGGACCCCCATTGTCCCCAGGGCCCATTGTGACGTCCCAGGACCCCCATTGTCCCCAGGGCCCATTGTGACATCCCAGGACCCCACTTTGTCCCCAGGGCCCATTGTGACACTATAGGGACCCCCCCTTGTGCCCAGTGCCCATTGTGACACCGTGGGTACCACCCTTGTCCGCAGGGCCCATTGTGACATCCTGGGGACACCCCCTTGTCCCCAGGGCCCATTGTGACATCCTGGGGATCCCTCCTTGTCCCCAGGGCCCATTGTGACATCCCAGGACCCCGCATTGTCCCCAGGGCACATTGTGACATTCAGGGGCCCCCGTTTGTCACTGGGGCCCATTGTGACATCCCAGGACCCCACATTGTCCCCAGGGCCCATTGTGACTTTCAGGGGACCCCACTTGTCCCCAGGACCCATTGTGACACTATAGGGACCCCCCCTTGTGCCCAGTGCCCATTGTGACACCGTGGGTACCACCCTTGTCCGCAGGGCCCATTGTGACATCCTGGGGACACCCCCTTGTCCCCAGGGCCCATTGTGACATCCTGGGGATCCCTCCTTGTCCCCAGGGCCCATTGTGACGTCCCAGGACCCCCCATTGTCCCCAGGACCCATTGTGACATTCAGGGGACCCCCTTTGTCACTGGGGCCCATTGTGAAATCCCAGGACCCTACATTGTCCCCAGGGCCCATTGTGACATCCTGGGGACCCCCCCATTGTCCCCAGGGCCCATTGTGACATCCTCGGCACCCCCTTGTCCCCAGGGCCCATTGTGACATCCTCGGCACCCCCTTGTCCCCAGGGCCCATTGTGACATTCAGGGGACCCCACATTGTCCCCAGGGCCCATTGTGACATCCTGGGGACCCCACTTGTCCCCAGGACCCATTGTGACACTATGGGAACCCCCCCTCCTGCCCAGGGCCCATTGTGAAACCGTGGGTACCACCCTTGTCTGCAGGGCTCATTGTGACATCCCAGGACCCCCCATTGTCCCCAGGGCCCATTGTGACATTCAGGGGACCCCCCTTTGTCCCCAGGGCCCATTCTGATACCGTGGGGACCCCCTTTGTCCCCAGGGCCCATTGTGACATGCTGGGGACGCTCTTTGTCCCCAGGGCCCATTGTGACATCCTGGGGACCCTCCTTGTCCCCAGAGCCCATTGTGACATCCAGGGGACCCCCTTTGTCCCCAGGGCCCATTGTGACATCCTGGGGACCCTCCTTATCCCCAGAGCACATTGTGACATCCAGGGGACCCCCTTTGTCCCCAGGGCCCATTGTGGCACCATAGGGACCCCCTTTGTCACTGGTGCCCATTTTGACATCCAAGGACCCCCCATTGTCCCCAGGGCCCATTGTGATATCTGGGGGACCCCCTTGTTCCCAAGGCCCATTGTGACATCCTGGGGACCCCCCCTTGTCCCCAGGGCCCATTGTGACATCCCAGGACCCCCCATTGTCCCCAGGGCCCATTGTGACATCCTCGGCACTCCCTTGGTACCAGGGCCCATTGTGACATCCTGGGGACCCCCCCTTGTCCCCAGGGCCCATTGTGACTTCCCAGGACCCCCCATTGTCCCCAGGGCCCATTGTGACATTCTTGGACCCCACTTTGTCCCCAGGGCCCATTGTGGCACCATAGGGACCCCCCCTTGTCCCCAGGGCCCATTGCGACATCCCAGGACCCCCCCTGGTCCCCAGGCCCCATTGTGACATCCTGGGGACCCCCTTTGTCCCAAGACTTCATTGTGACATCCTGGGGACCCCCCTTGTCCTCAGGGTCCATTGTGACAACCCAGGACCTTACATTGTCCCCAGGGCCCATTGTGATATCTGGGGGACCCCCTTGTTCCCAAGGCCCATTTTGACATCCTGGGGACCCACCCTTGTCCCCAGGGCCCATTGTGACATCCCAGGACCCCCCATTGTCCCCAGGGCCCATTGTGACATCCTCGGCACCCCCTTGTCCCCAGGGCCCATTGTGACATTCAGGGGACCCCTCTTTGTCCCCAGGGCCCATTGTGACGTCCCAGGACCCCCCATTGTCCCCAGGGCCCATTGTGACATCCTGGGGATCCCTCCTTGTCCCCAGGGCCCATTGTGATGTCCCAGGACCCCCCATTGTCCCCAGGGCCCATTGTGACATTCAGGGGACCCCTCTTTGTCCCCAGGGCCCATTCTGACATCCTGGGGATCCCTCCTTGTCCCCAGGGCCCATTGTGACGTCCCAGGACCCCCCATTGTCCCCAGGACCTGTTGTGACATTCAGGGGACCCCCTTTGTCACTGGGGCCCATTGTGACACCATGGAGACCCCCGCTTGTCCTCAGGGTCCATTGTGACATCCTGGGCACCCCCCATTTTCCCCAGGACCCATTGTGACATCCTGGCCATCCCCTTGCTCCCAGGGCCCGTTGTGGCACCATGGGGACCGCCTTTTACCCCAGGGCCCATTGTGACATTCAGGGGACCCCTCTTTGTCCCCAGGGCCCATTGTGACATCCTGGGAACCCCCCCTTGTCCCCAGGGCCCATTGTGACGTCCTAGGACCCGACATTGTCCCCAGGGCCCATTGTGACATCCTGGGGATCCCTCCTTGTCCCCAGGGCCCATTGTGACGTCCCAGGACCCCCCATTGTCCCCACGGCCCATTGTGACATTCAGGGGACCCCACTTTGTCCCCAGGGCCCATTGTGACATCCTGGGGACCCCCTTTGTCGCCAGGGCCCATTGTGGCACCATGAGGACCCTCTTTGTCACTGGAGCCCATTGTGACATCCCATGACCCCCCTTTGTCTCCAGTGCTATTGTGAAATCCTGGGGACCCCTTTTGTCCCCAGGGCCCATTGTGACACCATGGGGAACCCCTTTGTCACTGGGGGCCATTGTGACATTCCAGGATTCCACTTTGTCCCCAGGGCTCGTTCTGAACACCTTGGGGCCTCCCATTGTCCCCAGGGCCCATTGTGACATCCTGGGCAACCCCATTGTCCCCAGGGCCCATTGTGACATCTGGGGGACGCCCTTGTCCCCAGGACCCATCGTGGCACCGTGGGGACCCTCCTTGTCACTTGGGCCCATTGTGACACCATGGGGACCCCCCCTTTATCCCCAGTGCCCATTGTGACATCCTGCGGACCCCCCTTTGTCCCCAGGGCCCATTTTGACATTCAGGGGACCCACCATTGTCCTTAGGGCCCATTGTGACATCCTCGGCACCCCCTTGTCCCCAGGGTCCATTGTGACATCCCAGGACCCCCCATTGTCCCCAGGGCCCATTGTGACATTCAGGGGACCCCCCTTTGTCCCCAGGGCCCATTGTGACATCGTGGGGACCCCCTTTGTCCCAAGACTTCATTGTGACATCCTGGGGTCCCCCCTTGTCCTCAGGGTCCATTGTGACAGCCCAGGACCTTACATTGTCCCCAGGGCCCATTGTGATATCTTGGGGACCCCCTTGTTCCCAAGGCCCATTGTGACATCCTGGGGACCCCCCCTTGTCCCCAGGGCCCATTGTGACATCCTGGGGATCCCTCCTTGTCCCCAGGGCCCATTGTGATGTCCCAGGACCCCCCATTGTCCCCAGGGCCCATTGTGACATCCTCTGCACCCCCTTATCCCCAGGGCACATTGTGACATTCAGGGGACCCCTCTTTGTCCCCAGGGCCCATTGTAACATCCTGGGGACCCCCCCTTGTCCCCAGGGCCCATTGTGACGTCCCAGGTCCCCCCATTGTCCCCAGGGCCCATTGTGACATCCTGGGGATCCCTCCTTGTCCCCAGGGCCCATTGTGACATCCCAGGACCCCCCATTGTCCCCAGGACCTATTGTGACATTCAGGGGACCCCCTTTGTCACTGGGGCCCATTGTGACACCATGGAGACCCCCGCTTGTCCTCAGGGTCCATTGTGACATCCTGGGCACCCCCCATTTTCCCCAGGACCCATTGTGACATCCTGGCCACCCCCTTGCTTCCAGGGCCCGTTGTGGCACCATGGGGACACCCCCTTTGTCCCCAGGGCCCATTGTGACATCCCAGGACCCCCCTTTGTCCCCAGGGCCCATTGTAGCACCATGGGGACCCCCTTTGACCCCAGGGCCCATTGTGGTACTATGGCAACCCCTTTTGTCCCCAGGGCCCATTGTGACATTCTTGGACCCCACTTTGTCCCCAGGGCCTATTGTGACACCATGGGGACCCCTCCTTGCCACTGGGGACCCATTGTGACACCATGGGGACCCCCCCTTGTCCTCAGGAGTCATTCTGACATCCTGGACACCCCCCATTGTCCCCAGGGCCCATTGTGACATCCACTGCACCCCCCTGTCCCCAGGGCCCATTGTGACATTCAGGGGACTCCTCTTTGTCCCCAGGGCCCATTGTGACATCCTGAGGACCCCCCCTTGTCCTCAGGGTCCATTGTGACGTCCCAGGACCCCCCATTGTCCCCAGGGCCCATTGTGACATCCTCTGCACCCCCTTGTCCCCAGGGCCCATTGTGACATTCAGGGGTCCCCTCTTTGTCCCCAGGGCCCATTGTGACATCCTGGGGATCCCTCCTTGTCCCCAGGGCCCATTGTGACGTCCCAGGACCCCCCATTGTCCCCAGGACCTATTGTGACATCCTCTGCACCCCCTTGTCCCCAGGGCCCATTGTGACATTCAGGGGACCCCTCTTTGTCCCCAGGGCCCATTGTGACATCCTGGGGATCCCTCCTTGTCCCCAGGGCCCATTGTGACGTCCCAGGACCCCCCATTGTCCCCAGGACCTATTGTGACATCCTCTGCACCCCCTTGTCCCCAGGGCCCATTGTGACATTCAGGGGACCCCTCTTTGTCCCCAGGGCCCATTGTGACATCCTGGGGACCCCCTCTTGTCCCCAGAGCCCATTGTGACGTCCCAAGACCCCCCATTGTCCCCAGGACCCATTGTGACACTATGGGGACCCCCCCTTGTCCCCAGGGCCCATTGTGACATTCAGGGGACCCCTCTTTGTCCCCAGGGCCCATTGTGACATCCTGGGGACCCTCTTTGTCCCCAGGGCCTATTGTGACATCCCAGGACCCCCCTTTGTCCCCAGGGCCCATTGTAGCACCATGGGGACCCCCTTTGACCCCAGGGCCCATTGTGGCACCATGGCAACCGCTTTTGTCCCCAGGGCCCATTGTGACATTCTTGGACCCCACTTTGTCCCCAGGGCCTATTGTGACACCATGGGGACCCCGCCTTGTCCTCAGGACTCATTCTCACATCCTGGACGCCCCCCATTGTCCCCAGGGCCCATTGTGACATCCACTGCACCCCCTTGTCCCCAGGGCCCATTGTGACATTCAGGGGACCCCTCTTTGTCCCCAGGGCCCATTGTGACATCCTGGGGACCCCCCCTTGTCCCCAGGGCCCATTGTGACGTCCCAGGACCCGCCATTGTCCCCAGGGCCCATTGTGACATCCTGTGGATCCCTCCTTGTCCCCAGGGCCCATTGTGACGTCACAGGACCCCCCATTGTCCCCAGGGCCCATTGTGATATGTTGGGGAGCCCTCTTTGTCCCCAGGGCCCATTGTGAAATTCAGGGGACCCCAACTTGTCCTCAGGGCCCATTCTGATATCCTGGGGACACTCTTTGTCCCCAGGGCCCATTGTGACATCCTGGGGACCCCATTGTCACCAAAGCCCATTGTGATATCCTGGCGACCACCTTTTCTCCCCAGGGCCCATTGTGATATCCTGAGGACCGCCCTTTGTCCCCAGGGCCCATTGTGACGTCCCAGGACCCCCCCATTGTCCCCAGGGCCCATTGTGACATTCAGGGGCCCCCGTTTGTCATTGGGGCCCATTGTGAGATCCCAGGACCCCACATTGTCCCAAGGGCCCATTGTGACTTTCAGGGGACTCCACTTGTCCCCAGGACCCATTGTGACACTATAGGGACCCCCCCTTGTGCCCAGTGCCCATTGTGACACCGTGGGTACCACCCTTGTCTGCAGGGCTCATTGTGACATCCCAGGACCCCCCATTGTCCCCAGGGCCCATTGTGACATTCAGGGGACCCCCCTTGTCCCCAGGGCCCATTCTGATACCGTGGGGACCCCCTTTGTCCCCAGGGCCCATTGTGACATGCTGGGGATCCTCTTTGTCCCCAGGGCCCATTGTGACATCCAGGGGACCCCCTTTGTCCCCAGGGCCCATTGTGGCACCATAGGGACCCCCTTTGTCACTGGGGCCCATTGTGACATCCCAGGACCCCCCCTGGTCCCCAGGGCCCATTGTGACATCCTGGGGACCCCCTTTGTCCCAAGACTTCATTGTGACATCCTGGGGACCCCCCTTGTCCTCAGGGTCCATTGTGACAGCCCAGGACCTTACATTGTCCCCAGGGCCCATTGTGATATCCTGGGGACCCCTTTTGTTCCCAAGGCCCATTGTGACATCCTGGGGACCCCCCCTTGTCCCCAGGGCCCCTTGTGACATCCCAGGACCTTACTTTGTCCCCAGGGCCCATTCTGACATCCTGGCGACCCCCCCTTGTCCCCAGGGCCCATTGTGACATCCCAGGACCCCCCATTGTCCACAGGGCCCATTGTGACATCCTCTGCACCCCTTTGTCCCCAGGGCCCATTGTGACATTCAGGGGACCCCTCTTTGTCCCCAGAGCCCATTGTGACATCCTGGGGACCCCCCCTTGTCCCCAGGGCCCATTGTGACATCCTGGGGATCCCTCCTAGTCCCCAGGGCCCATTGTGACGTCCCAGGACCCCCCATTGTCCCCAGGGCCCACTGTGACATTCAGGGGACCCCCTTTGTCACTGGGGCCCATTGTGACATCCCAGGACCCCACATTGTCCCCAGGGCCCATTGTGACATCCTGGGGACCCCCATGTCACTGGGACCCATTGTGACGTCCCAGGACCCCCCATTGTCCCCAGGGTCCATTGTTACATCCTGGGGATCCCCTTGTCCCCAGGACCCATCATGACACCATGGGGACCCTCCTTGTCACTGGGGACCCATTATGACACCATGGGGACCCCCCTTTGTCCTCAGGGCCCATTGTGACATCCTGGGCATCCCCCTTTGTCCCCCGGGACCATTGTAACACCGTGCGGACCCCCTTTGTCCCCAGGGCCCATTGTGACACTGTGGGGAACCCCCTTGTCCCCAGGGCCTATTGTTACGTCCCAGGACCCCCCATTGTCCCCAGGGCCCATTGTGACACCTTCGGGACCCTCTTGTCACTGGAGACCCATTGTGACAGCATGGGGACCACCCCTTGTCCTCAGGGCCTATTGTGAACATCCTGGGGAACCTCCATTGTCCCCAGAGCCCATTGTGAGTTCCTGGAGACCCCCTTGTCCCCAGGTCCCATTGTGACATCCTGGGGAGCCTCTTTGTCCCCAGGGCCCATTGTGACATCCTGGGGACCTCCTTGTCCCCAGGACCCATCCTGGCACTTTGGAGACCTCCCTTGTCACTGGGGACCCATTGTGACACCATGGGGACCTCCCATTGTCCTCAGGGCCCATTGAGACATCCTGGGGACCCCCTTTGTCACTGGGGACCCATTGTGACATCCCAGGAACCCCATTGTCCCAAGGGCCCATTGTGACATCCTGGGGACCCCTCTTTGTCTCCAGGACATATTGTGACATCCTAGGGACCACATTAGTCCCCAGGGCCCATTGTGACATCCTAGGAATCCCCTCTTGTCCCCAGGGCCCATTGTGACATCCCAGGACCCCCCTTTGTCCCCAGGGCTCATTGTGACATTCTAGGACCCCACTTTGTCCCCAGGGCCTATTGTGACACCATGGGGAACCCTCCTTGTCACTGGGGACCCATTGTGACACCATGGGGACCCCCCCTTTGTCCCCAGTGCCCATTGTGACATCCTGCCCACCCCCCTTTGTCCCCAGGGTCCATTGTGACATCCTGGGCAACCCCATTGTCCCCAGGGCCCATTGTGACATCTAGGGGGACGCCCTTGTCCCCAGGACCCATCGTGGCACCGTGGGGACCCCCATTGTCCCCAGGACCCATTGTGACGTCCCAGGACCCCCATTGTCCGCAGGACCCATTGTGACATCCCAGGACCCCACTTTGTCCCCAGGGCTTATTGTGACACCATGGGGATCTCCCTTGTCCCCAGGGCCCATTGTGACATCCTCGGCACCCCCTTGTCCCCAGGGCCCATTGTGACATTCAGGGGACGCCTCTTTGTCCCCAGGGCCCATTGTGACATCCTGGGGATCCCTCCTTGTCCCCAGGGCCCATTGTGACGTCCCGGGACCCCCCATTGTCCCCAGGGCCCATTGTGACATTCAGGGGCCCCCGTTTGTCACTGGCGCCCATTGTGACATCCCAGGACCCCACATTGTCCCCAGGGCCCATTGTGACTTTCAGGGGACCCCACTTGTCCCCAGGACCCATTGTGACACTATAGGGACCCCACCTTGTGCCCAGTGCCCATTGTGACACCGTGGGTACCACCCTTGTCCGCAGGGCCCATTGTGACATCCTGGGGACACCCCCTTGTCCCCAGGGCCCTTTGTGACGTCCTGGGAATCCCTCCTTGTCCCCAGGGCCCATTGTGACATCCAAGGGACCCCCCCTTGTCCCCAGGGCCCATTGTGACGTCCCAGGACCCGCCATTGTCCCCAGGGCCCATTGTGACATCCTGGGGATCCCTCCTTGTCCCCAGGGCCCATTGTGACGTCCCGGGACCCCCCCTTGTGCCCAGTGCCCATTGTGACACCGTGGGTACCACCCTTGTCCGCAGGGCCCATTGTGACATCCTGGGGACACCCCCTTGTCCCCAGGGCCCATTGTGACATCCTGGGGATCCCTCCTTGTCCCCAGGGCCCATTGTGACGTCCCAGGACCCCCCATTGTCCCCAGGACCCATTGTGACATTTAGGGGACCCCCTTTGTCACTGGGGCCCATTGTGAAATCCCAGGACCCCATATTGTCCCCAGGGCCCATTGTGACATTCTGGGGACACCCCCTTTGTCCCCAGTGCCCATTGTGACATCCTGCGGACCCCCCTTTGTCCCCAGGGCCCATTTTGACATTCAGGGGACCCACCATTGTCCTCAGGGCCCATTGTGAGGTCCCAGGACCCCCCATTGTCCCCAGGGCCCATTGTGACATCCTCGGCACGCCCTTGTCCCCAGGGCCCATTGTGACATCCTGGGGACCCCACTTGTCCCCAGGACCCATTGTGACACTATGGGGACCCCCCCTTGTGCCCAGGGCCCATTGTGACAACGTGGGTACCACACTTGTCCCCAGGGCCCATTGTGACATCCCAGGACCCCCCATTGTCCCCAGAGCCCATTGTGACATCCTCGGCACCCCCTTGTCCCCAGGGCCCATTGTGACATCCTGGGGACCCCCCCTTCTTCCCAGGGCCCATTGTGACGTCCCAGGACCCCCCATTGTCCCCAGGGCCCATTGTGACATCCTGGGGATCCCTCCTTGTCTCCAGGGCCCATTGTGATGTCCCAGGACCCCCCATTGTCCCCAGGGCCCATTGTGACATCCTCTGCACCCCCTTGTCCCCAGGGCCCATTGTGACATTCAGGGGACCCCTCTTTGTCCCCAGGGCCCATTCTGACATCCTGGGGATCCCTCCTTGTCCCCAGGGCCTCTTGTGACGTCCCAGGACCCCCCATTGTCCCCAGGACCTATTGTGACATTCAGGGGACCCCCTTTGTCACTGGGGCCCATTGTGACACCATGGAGACCCCCGCTTGTCCTCAGGGTCCATTGTGACATCCTGGGCACCCCCCATTTTCCCCAGGACCCATTGTGACATCCTGGCCACCCCCTTGCTCACAGGGCCCGTTGTGACATCCTCTGCACCCCTTTGTCCCCAGGGCCCATTGTGACATCCCAGGACCCCCCTTTGACCCCAGGGCCCATTGTGGCACCATGGCAACCCCTTTTGTCCCCAGGGCCCATTGTGACATTCTTGGACCCCACTTTGTCCCCAGGGCCTATTGTGACACCATGGGGACCCCTCCTTGTCACTGGGGACCCATTGTGACACCATGGGGACCCCGCCTTGTCCTCATGACTCATTCTCACATCCTGGACACCCCCCATTGTCCCCAGGGCCCATTGTGACATTCAGGGGACCCCTCTTTGTCCCCAGGGCCCATTGTGACATCCTGGGGACCCCCCCTTGTCCCCAGGGCCCATTGTGACGTCCCAGGACCCGACATTGTCCCCAGGGCCCATTGTGACATCCTCTGCACCCCCTTGTCCCCAGGGCCCATTGTGACGTCCCAGGACCCCCCTTTGTCCCCAGGGCCCATTGTGACATGCTGGGGACCCCCTTTGTCCCCAGGGCCCATTGTGGCACCATGAGGACCCTCTTTGTCACTGGAGCCCATTGTGACATCCCATGACCCCCCATTGTCCCCAGTGCTATTGTGAAATCCTGGGGACCCCTTTTGTCCCCACGGCCCATTGTGACATCCTGGGCAACCCGATTGTCCCCAGGGCCCATTGTGACATCTGCGGGACGCCCTTGTCCCCAGGACCCATCGTGGCACCGTGGGGACCCTCCTTGTCGCTTGGGCCCATTGTGACATCCTGCGGACCCCCCTTTGTCCCCAGGGCCCATTGTGACATTCAGGGGACCCACCATTGTCCTCAGGGCCCATTGTGACATCCCAGGACCCCCCATTGTCCCCAGGGCCCATTGTGACATCCTCGGCACCCCCTTGTCCCCAGGGCCCATTGTGACATTCAGGGGACCCCTCTTTATCCCCAGGGCCCATTGTGACGTCCTGGGGACCCCCCCTTGTCCCCAGGGCCCGTTGTGACGTCCCAGGACCCGCCATTGTCCCAAGGGCCCATTGTGACATCCTGGGGATCCCTCCTTGTCCCCAGGGCCCATTGTGACGTCCCAGGACCCCCCATTGTCCCCAGGGCCCATTGTGACATTCAGGGGCCCCCGTTTGTCACTGGGGCCCATTGTGACATCCCAGGACCCCACATTGTCCCCAGGGCCCATTGTGACTTTCAGGGGACCCCACTTGTCCCCAGGACCCATTGTGACACTATAGGGACCCCTCGTTGTCCCAGTGCCCATTGTGACACCGTGGGTACCACCCTTGTCCGCAGGGCCCATTGTGACATCCTGGGGACACCCCCTTGTCCCCAGGGCCCATTGTGACATCCTGGGAATCCCTCCTTGTCCCCAGGGTCCATCGTGACGTGCCAGGACCCCCATTTTCCCCAGGGCCCATTGTGACATCCTCGGCACCCCCTTGTCCCCAGGGCCCATTGTGACATTCAGGGGACGCCTCTTTGTCCCCAGGGCCCATTGTGACATCCTGGGGACCCCCCCTTGTTCCCAGGGCCCACTGTGACGTCCCAGGACCCGCCATTGTCCCCAGGGCCCATTGTGACATCCTGGGGTGCCCTCCTTGTCCCCAGGGCCCATTGTGACATCCCAGGACCCCCCTTTGTCCCCAGTGCTATTGTGAAATCCTGGGGACCCCTTTTGTCCCCAGGGCCCATTGTGGCACCATGGGGAACCCCTTTGTCACTGGGGGCCATTGTGACATTCCAGGATTCCACTTTGTCCCCAGGGCTCGTTCTAAACACCCTGGGGCCTCCCATTGTCCCCAGGGCCCATTGTGACATCTGGGGGACGCCCTTGTCCCCAGGACCCATCGTGGCACCGTGGGGACCCTCCTTGTCACTTGGGCCCATTGTGACACCAAGGGGACCCCCCCTTTATCCCCAGTGCCCATTGTGACATCCTGCGGACCCCCCTTTGTCCCCAGGGCCCATTGTGACATCCTGCGGACCCCCCTTTGTCCCCAGGGCCCATTTTGACATTCAGGGGACCCACCATTGTCCTCAGGGCCCATTGTGAGGTCCCAGGACCCCCCATTGTCCCCAGGGCCCATTGTGACATCCTCGGCACCCCCTTGTCCCCAGGGTCCATTGTGACACTATGGGGACCCCCCCTTGTGCCCAGGGCCCATTGTGACACCGTGGGTACCACCCTTGTCCCCAGGGCTCATTGTGACATCCCAGGACCCCCCATTGTCCCCAGGGCCCATTGTGACATTCAGGGGACCCCCCTTGTCCCCAGGGCCCATTCTGACACCGTGGGGACCCCCTTTGTCCCCAGGGCCCATTGTGACATCCTGGGGACCCCCTTTGTCCCAAGATTTCATTGTGACATCCTGGGGTCCCCCCTTGTCCTCAGGGTCCATTGTGACAGCTCAGGACCTTACATTGTCCCCAGGGCCCATTGTGATATCTGGGGGACCCCCTTGTTCCCAAGGCCCATTGTGACATCCTCGGCACGCCCTTGTCCCCAGGGCCCATTGTGACATCCTGGGGACCCCCCCTTGTCCCCAGGGCCCATTGTGACGTCCCAGGACCCCCCATTGTCCCCAGGGCCCATTGTGACATCCTGGGGATCCCTCCTTGTCCCCAGGGCCCATTGTGATGTCCCAGGACCCCCCATTGTCTCCAGGGCCCATTGTGACATCCTCTGCACCCCCTTGTCCCCAGGGCCCATTGTGACATTCAGGGGACCCCTCTTTGTCCCCAGGGCCCATTGTGACATCCTGGGGACCCCCCCTTGTCCCCAGGGCCCATTGTGACGTCCCAGGACCCCCCATTGTCCCCAGGGCCCATTGTGACATCCTGGGGATCCCTGCTTGTCCCCAGGGCCCATTGTGACGTCCCAGGACCCCCTATTGTCCCCACGACCTATTGTGACATTCAGGGGACCCCCTTTGTCACTGGGGCCCATTGTGACACCATGGAGACCCCCGCTTGTCCTCAGGGTCCATTGTGACATCGTGGGCACCCCCCATTTTCCCCAGGACCCATTGTGACATCCTGGCCATCCCCTTCCTCCCAGGTCCCGTTGTGGCACCATGGGGACACCCACTTTGTCCCCAGGGCTCATTGTGACATCCCAGGACCCCCCTTTGTCCCCAGGGCCCATTGTAGCACCATGGGGACCCCTTTGACCCCAGGGCCCATTGTGGCACTATGGCAACCCCTTTTGTCCCCAGGGCCCATTGTGACATTCTTGGACCCCACTTTGTCCCCAGGGCCTATTGTGACACCATGGGGACCCCTCCTTGTCACTGGGGACCCATTGTGACACCATGGGGACCCCCCCTTGTCCTCATGACTCATTCTGACATCCTGGATGCCCCCCATTGTCCCCAGGGCCCATTGTGACATCCACTGCACCCCCCTGTCCCCAGGGCCCATTGTGACATTCAGGGGACCCCTCTTTGTCCCCAGGGCCCATTGTGACATCCTGGGGACCCCCCCTTGTCCCCAGGGCCCATTGTGACGTCCCAGGACCCCCCATTGTCCCCAGGACCCATTGTGACATTCAGGGGACCCCCTTTGTCACTGGGGCCCATTGTGAAATCCCAGGACCCCACATTGTCCCCAGGGCCCATTGTGACATTCTGGGGACCCCCCCTTTGTCCCCAGTGCCCATTGTGACATCCTGAGGACCCCCCTTTGTCCCCAGGGCCCATTTTGACATTCAGGGGACCCACCATTGTCCTCAGGGCCCATTGTGTGGTCCCAGGACCCCCCATTGTCCCCAGGGCCCATTGTGACATCCTCGGCACCCCCTTGTCCCCAGGGCCCATTGTGACATCCCAGGACCCCCCATTGTCCTCAGGGTGCATTGTGACATTCAGGGGACCCCCATTTGTCCCCAGGGCCCATTGTGACACCGTGGGGACCCCCTCTGTCCCCAAAGCCCATTGTGACATCCTGGGGAGCCCCCTTTGTCCCCAGGGCCCATTGTGACATTTCTGGACCCCCCACTGTCTCCAGGGCCCATTGTGAACATCCTGGGGACCCCTCTTTGTCCCCAGGGCCCATTGTGACATCCTGGGCTGCCCCGTATGTCACCAGGGCCCATTTTGACACCGTGGGGACCCCCTGTTGTCCTCAGGGCCCATTGTGACATCCCAGGACCCCCAATTGTCCCCAGGGCCCATTGTGACACCATGGGGAACCCTCTTGTCACTGGGGACGCATTGTGACACAATGGGGACCCCACCTTTGTCTCAAGTGCCCATTGTGACATCCTGGGGACCCCCTTTATCCCCAGGACCCATTGTGACATCCCAGGGCCCCACTTTGTCCCCAGGGCCCATTGTTACAGGGTGGGACCCCCCTTGTCCCCAGGGCCCATTGTGACATCCTGGTGACTCCCTTTGTCCCCAGGGCCCATTGTGGCACCATGGGGACCCTCTTTGTCACTGGGGCCCATTGTGACATCCCAGGACCCCACTTTGCCTTAGAAGGTCACTGATCGGACTACTGGTACATCCTGACTCTGCTTTCTCAATAAACATTGAAGAACACCTGGGGTTTGTTTGCTCCAAGGGAAAACTTCCCTGCCACGGTTCCTGGTTCCCGGTCCTGTTTCCCGGTCCGGTTTGGCTTCGCTATCAGAACAGCTGCTGCCTCCACAGCCGCGCTCAAAGTCCCCGTTGTGACACCGGGATGGCGGGAGAAGGGGGGTGGCGGGGGCGGCAGCGGCGGCGATTGGGGGGGGGCAGTCGGGGCTGGGCGGACAAGCGGCGGCTGCTGCGGCTCCTCAGGCAGCGACAGCAGCAGCGATCGGGGGGACGTGGGGGGCGGACAAGCGGCGGCTGCTGCGGCTCCTCAGGCAGCGACAGCAGCAGCGATCGGGGGGACGTGGGGGGCGGACAAGCGGCGGCTGCTGCGGCTCCTCAGGCAGCGACAGCAGCAGCGATCGGGGGGACGTGGTGGGGCGGACAAGCGGCGGCTGCTGCGGCTCCTCAGGCAGCGACAGCAGCAGCGATCGGGGGGACGTGGGGGGCGGACAAGCGGCGGCTGCTGCGGCTCCTCAGGCAGCGACAGCAGCAGCGATCGGGGGGACGTGGGGGGCGGACAAGCGGCGGCTGCTGCGGCTCCTCAGGCAGCGACAGCAGCAGCGATCGGGGGGACGTGGGGGGCGGACAAGCGGCGGCTGCTGCGGCTCCTCAGGCAGCGACAGCAGCAGCGATCGGGGGGACGTGGGGGGCGGACAAGCGGCGGCTGCTGCGGCTCCTCAGGCAGCGACAGCAGCAGCGATCGGGGGGACGTGGGGGGCGGACAAGCGGCGGCTGCTGCGGCTCCTCAGGCAGCGACAGCAGCAGCGATCGGGGGGACGTGGGGGGCGGACAAGCGGCGGCTCCTCCGGCCGCGGCCAGGACGTGGCTTCGCCGGCACCGGGGCCCGAGACCGCGCGCTGTGGGGCTGCGGGGCGGGTGTGGGGCCGGGGGTCTCCGGGGGTCCCGCAGCGGCCGATGTGGGGCGGGATGGGGCGGCTGTGGAATTACCTGTGGGGCACTCATGGGGTTGCTGTAGGGATATAAAGAGGCATGTCTGGAGCACTTATGGGGCGACTATGGGGCAGGTGCTGGGCTGCTACAGCGGGACCTGTGGGGCAGCCATAGGGCTGCTATGGGGTTGGTTATGGGTCACAGATGGGAGGGGGCAGCTGGGTGTGGCCCCGCCTACATGGGGTGGGGTCAGTGCCGAGGGGCGGGTACTGAGAGGGCACGCCCACGGGGAGCCCCTCGGGGGGGCGGCGCCTCTGTGTCACGCCCCATGGGAGGTGGTCTGGGGGTGGGCATTCTCTGGGGCACGCCCCCATGGGAGGAGCCTCTTGGGGTAGGGAGAGGGTGCGGTCAACATGGCACGGCCCCAAGGGGGCGTGGCTTAGCTCGGGAAGAGGTGGAGCCGAGAAGGGGCTGCCTGACCCGGCTCTCCAGGCGGCTCTGAGACGGAGCGGAGCGGGCCGGGCGGGGCCGGGCCGGGCACTCCCCGGGGCCTCGCAGAAACAGCGGCGCAGCGAGTCCGCTCCGGGCTCCAACGGTGCGCGCACGGGGCCGCCGAGAGCGCCCCGTGCACCTCGCAGCGCCCACTTCTGCGCATGCGCATTGGGAAGCCCTCGAGACAACCCTTCCCCCGCGGCCCGCCCCTTCTCTTCCCTCTCCGCAATCTGATTGGCCAGCTAAGCACGTCAATTTCCATTCTCTCCGCCTATCATCACCCGTCCCCGTTTGCCCCGCGCTGCGCTCTGATCCAGTGTCTATTTACACTTAAATACATTTAAACTTCCATTTTAACACTCAGGTATCTTTTCAAATGTACAGATTTTGACATATTTACAATTATATATATTTAGACTGGGATATCGATTTACATTTATTAATAAATTAAAGGTATGTATACGGGTGTGAGTGGATATATATAGATGATATTTATTACCTATTTAGACTATGTAACACGTAGTAATTATACAGAGCTCTGCCTACTCACACTTTTTTCTATTTTAAGTTCCTATCTAGATATTTTTTTCTTTTTCAAGTCCTTCACTTTTTAATCTACAAATAGATAAGATGTTTGTATTCTTAAAACCATCAACAGAAATTTTTTACATTCTAAAATCCTTTATATAACAGAGTAGAAAAGGGGTTTTATTTTAAAATCATTTTATATCTACATGAATACCATTCTGCAATATATAAATACAAACGACAGACTTCTCTCTGTTTGAAATTCTCACGCTCATATTTACAGGGTTTAATAAGTTTTATCCTCCCCCAGGAATTTTCAGGCATTTTTGGACTGTGACCCCCTCTTTTCAGGGGGACTCCCTTTTGAGCCCCACATTGTGGGGGATTTGAGGGATTTTCTTGCAGTCAGTGAACATTGTATGGAACTGAACTGAACTGAACAGGGCTCTGAGGCCTCTGTGTCCTGCAAGAGAGCTGGAGAGCAGGAGCGGAGCAGCCCCCGTGTCTACGTGACTGTGCAGCCTTCTTCAGTGTTGGAACCGAGCTGCTTCGCCTTCTGTTTGTCCACGTGCACACACACCATTCCTCGCTGGAAAACAGGCAGAAACCTTTCCACACGCACCCAGGTCTGTGCACCCAGGCCTTGTCTATTCCTGTCGGGTTTGCTGGGCTCTGTCAGGCTCCTCTGGCTCTGTCGTGCTGTGACAGCCTCTGTCAGGCCCGGCCAGACTCCACTGTTCGCTGTCAGGCGCTGTCGGGATTTGTCGGCCCCTGTTGAGTTCTATCAGGCTCTGTCAAGCCCTGTTGGGCTCTGTCGCGCTTTGTCAGGCTCTGCCTGGCTTTATCATGTTCCATAAGTGCTCCAAAAACTGGATGCTCTTGCGATGCTTGTATTCACACAATTATCGCATATTCATTACAATTTGGGGGAATTTTTAGCATCAAACGCATCTATAGTAAGAAAAAATGTCATAAACCTAGGGTTAGACTGAGGTTAATAATTTCATGGTCTTTGCTGCCATCTAGCGTCCCTTAAGAGAATGCACAGAACACACGTTCGGAGGGTGCCTGCAGGTATGTGCCTGTTCTTGGACGAACCTGTGCGCGAAAGCCTTAGTGCCTATAAACGTTGGTCTGTCCACATGCGAGTGCCTTGATGTCAGCTCCATTTATGCTAAAGCTGGAGCATCATCGTTCAGACGTGTGCGTGTGTGCAGTGTGCCAAACATCCACGCACGTGTTTACCCTCAAGCACGTCAGTACATTTCACGTACGCCTTTCTGTCAATAGATGGGACTGGGCACGCTTGTGGAAGTGTGCGTGTGTGTGGCCACGTGTTTGCTTACACATCAGTGTGTAGCTGCGTGTGCGTGCACGCGGTGCTGGGTGCACATACCTGGGTGCCCCACAGGTCCCGCTGTAGCAGCCCAGCACCTGCCCCATAGTCGCCCCATAAGTGCTCCAGACATGCCTCTTAAGAGCCCCTACAGCAGCCCCATGAGTGCCCCACAGGTAATTCCACAGCCGCCCCATCCCGCCCCACATCGGCCGCTGCGGGACCCCCGGAGCCCCCCGGCCCCACAGCCGCCCCGCAGCCCCACAGCGCGCGGTCTCGGGCCCCGGTGCCGGCGAAGCCACGTCCTGGCCGCGGCCGGAGGAGCCGCCGCTTGTCCGCCCCCCACGTCCCCGCGATCGCTGCTGCTGTCGCTGCCTGAGGAGCCGCAGCAGCCGCCGCTTGTCCGCCCCCCACGTCCCCCCGATCGCTGCTGCTGTCGCTGCCTGAGGAGCCGCAGCAGCCGCCGCTTGTCCGCCCAGCCCCGACTGCCCCCCCCCAATCGCCGCCGCTGCCGCCCCCGCCACCCCCCTTCTCCCGCCATCCCGGTGTCACAACGGGGACTTTGAGCGCGGCTGTGGAGGCAGCAGCTGTTCTGATAGCGAAGCCAAACCGGACCGGGAAACAGGACCGGGAACCAGGAACCGTGGCAGGGAAGTTTTCCGTTGGAGCAAACAAACCCCAGGTGTTCTTCAATGTTTATTGAGAAAGCAGAGTCAGGATGTACCAGTAGTCCGATCAGTGACCTTCTAAGACAAAGTGGGGTCCTGGGATGTCACAATGGGCCCCAGTGACAAAGAGGGTCCCCATGGTGCCACAATGGGCCCTGGGGACAAAGGGAGTCACCAGGATGTCACAATGGGCCCTGGGGACAAGGGGGGTCCCACCCTGTAACAATGGGCCCTGGGGACAAAGTGGGGCCCTGGGATGTCACAATGGGCCCTGGGGACAAACGGGGTCCTGGGACGTCACAATGGGTCCTGGGAATAAAGGGGGTCCCCAGGATGTCACAATGGGCACTTGAGACAAAGGTGGGGTCCCCATTGTGTCACAATGCGTCCCCAGTGACAAGAGGGTTCCCCATGGTGTCACAATGGGCCCTGGGGACAATTGGGGG
Source organism: Patagioenas fasciata (assembly GCF_037038585.1). Lineage (NCBI taxonomy): Eukaryota > Metazoa > Chordata > Aves > Columbiformes > Columbidae > Patagioenas > Patagioenas fasciata. The sequence continues at coordinate 3,285,085 of NC_092552.1, read as the reverse complement.
TCCTGGGATGTCACAATGGGCCCTGAGGACAACAGGGGGTGCCCACGGTGTCAAAATGGGCCCTGGTGACATACGGGGCAGCCCAGGATGTCACAATGGGCCCTGGGGACAAAGAGGGGTCCCCAGGATGTTCACAATGGGCCCTGGAGACAGTGGGGGGTCCAGAAATGTCACAATGGGCCCTGGGGACAAAGGGGGCTCCCCAGGATGTCACAATGGGCTCTGGGGACAAAGGGGGTCCCCACGGTGTCACAATGCACCCTGGGGACAATGGGGGGTCCTGGGACGTCACAATGGGCCCTGGGGACACAGGGGTCCCAAGGATGTGATAATGGGCTCTGGGGACAAGTGGGGTCCCCAGGATGTCACAATGGGCACTGGGGAGAAAGGGGTGGTCCCCATGGTGTCACAATGGGCCCTAGTGACAAAGAGGGTCCCCACGGTTCCACGATGGGCCCTGGGGACAAGGGGGTCCACCAGATGTCACAATGGGCCCTGGGGAAAACAGGGGTTCCCAAGGTGTCACAATGGGCCCTGGGGACAAAGGGAGGTCCTAGGACGTCACAGTGGGCCCTGGGGACAAAGTGGGGTCCCCTGAATGTCACATTGGGACCTGCAGACAAAGGGGGGTCCTGGGATGCCACAATGGGCCCCAGTGACAAAGGGGGTCCCCAGGATGTCACAACAGGCCCTGGGGACAAAGAGGGCTCTCCTGAATGTCAAAATGGGCCCTGGGGACAAGGGGGGACCCCAGGATGCAACAACGGGCCCTGGGGACAAAGAGGGGTCCCCTGAATGTCACAAAGGGCCCTGGGGACAAGGGGGTGTCCTGGGATGTCACAATGGACCCTGGGGACAAATAGCAGTTCCCTGAATATCACAATGGGCCCTGGAGACAAGGGGTGTCCTGGGATGTCACAATGGGCCCCAGTGACAAAGGGCGTCCCTATGGTGCCAAAATGGGCCCTGGGGACAAAGGGGGTCCCCAGGAAGTCACAATGGGCCCTGGGGAAAAAGGGGGGTCCTGGGATGTCACAATGGGACCTGGGACAACGGGGGGTCCCCAGGATACCACAATGAGCCCTGGGGACAAGCAGGGTACCCACGGTGTCACAATGGGCCCTGGGGACAAAGGGGGGTCCCGAGGATGTCACAATGGGCCCTGGGGACAATTGGGGGATCCTGGGATGTCACAATGGGCCCTGGGGACAAAGAGGGGTCCCCTAAATGTCACAATGGGCCCTGGAGACAGCGGGGCTCCCCATGGTGCCACAATGGGCCCTGAGGAAAAAGCGGGGTCGCCAGGATGTCACAATGGGCTCTGGGGACAAGGGGGGGTCCCCATAGTGTTACAATGGGGCCCAGTGACAAGGGTGGTCCCCACGGTGCCACGGTGGGCCCTGGAGACAAGGGGGGTCCCCAGGATGTCACAATGGGCTCTGGGGACAAGGGGGGTCCCCACGGTGTCACAACGGGCCTTGGGTACAAAGTGGGGTCCTGGGATGTCACATTGGGCCACAGTGACAAAAGGGGTCCCCATGGTGTCACAACGGGCCCTGGGGACAAAGGAGGTCCCCACGGTGCCACAACGGGCCAGAGGGACAAGGCGGTCCCCATGATGTCAAAATGGGCCCTGGGGACAATGGGAGGTCCTGGGATGTCACAATGAGCCCTGGGGACAAACGGGGGTCGCTATGGTGTCACAATGGGTCCCCAGTGACAAGTGGGGTCCTGAGATGTCACAATGGGTCCTTGGGACAATGGGGGGTCCTGGGATGTCACAATGAGCCCTGGGGACAAACGGGGGTCCCCATGGTGTCACAATGGGTCACCAGTGACAAGGGGGGGTCCCCAGGATGTCACAATGGGCCCTGGGGACAAAGAGGGGTCCCCATGGTGTATACAATGGGTCCCCAGTGACAAGGGGGGTCCCCAGGATGTCACAATGGGCCCTGGGGACAAAGGGGGTCCTGGGACTTCACAATGGGCCCTGCGGACAAGGGCTGGTCCCCAGGATGTCACAATGGGCCCTGGGGACAATTGGGGGGTCCTGGGATGTGACAATGGGCCCTGGAGTCAAAGGGGGGTCCCCATGGTGTCACAATGGGCCCTGGGGACATAGGGGGGTCCTGGGATGTCACAATGGGCACTGGGAATAAAGAGGGGGTCCCCAGGGTGCAACTATGGGCCCTGGGGACAAGAGGGTCCCCAGGATGTCACAATGGGCCCTGGGGACAAGAGGGTCCCCAGGAGGTCACAATGGGCCCTGAGGACAAGGGCAGGTCCCCATGGTGTCACAATGGGTCCGCAGTGACGAGGAGGGTCCCCATGGTGTCACAATTGGCCCTGGGGACAACGGGGGTCCCGATGGTGTCACAATGGGCCCTTGGGAAAAAGGCTGTCCCCTGAATGTCACAATGGGCCCTGGGGACAATGGGGGTCCCAAGGATGTCACAATGGGCTCTGGGGACAATGGGGGGTCCGGGGATGTCACAATGGGCCCTGGGGACAAAGAGGGGTCCTGGGACGTCACAATGGGCCCTGGTGACAAAGGGGGTCCTGGGATGTCACAATGGGCTCTGGGGACAAAGGGGTCCCCAGGATGCCACAATGGGCCCTGGGGAAGATTGGGGGGTCCTGAGATGTCGCAATGTGCCCTGGGGACAAAACAATGTTCCCTGAATGTCACAATGGGCCCTGGGGAAAAAGGGGGGTCCCCAGGACGCCACAATGGGCCCTGGAAACAATTGGGGTGTCCTGAGATGTCACAATGGGCCCTGGGGACAAAGGGGGATTCTGGGACGTCACAATGGCCCCTGGGGACAAAGGGAGTCCCCACCCTGTCACAATGGGCCCTGGGGACAAAGAGGGTCCCCAGGATGTCACAATGGACCCTGGGGACAAAGGGGGGTCCTGGGACGTCACAATGTGCCCTGGGGACAAAGGAGGTCCCCAGGATTTCACAATGGGCCATGGGGACAAGGGGGGTCCTGGAATGTCACAATGGGCCCTGGGGACAAAGGGGGTCCCCAGGATTTCACAATAGGCACTCGGACAAGGGGGTCCCCAGGATGTCACAATGGGCCCTGGGGACAACTGGGAGGTCCCTAAATGTCACAATGGGCCCTGGGGACAAAGGGGGTCCCCACGGTGTCACAATGGGCCCAGGGGACAGAGGGGGCTCCCCAGGATGTCACAACGGGCTCTGGGGACCAGGGGCGTCCCGAGGATGTCACAATGGGCCCTGGGGACAAAGTGGGGTCCTGGGAGGTCACAATGGGCCCTGGGGACAAAGGGGGTTTCCAGGATGTCACAATGGGCTCTGGGGACAACAGGGGTCCCGACGGTGTCACAATGGGCCCTTGGGACAAAGGCTGTCCCCTGAATGTCACAACGGGCCCTGGGGACAATGGGGGGTCCGGGGACGTCACAATGGGCCCTGGGGCAAAGGGGGTCCCCAGGATGTCACAATGGGCCTTCAGTATAAAGTGGGGTCCTGGGATGTCACAATGGGCCCTGGGGACAAAGGGGGGTCCTGGGACGTCACAATGGGCCCTGCGGATCAAGGATGGTGCCCTGGATGTCACAATGGGCCCTGGGGACAAAGGGAGGAGCTGCTGGGGCTGGAGCTGGAGAGAGCAGGAGAAGGGGAAGCAGCTGGAGGGTGAAGTGCAGGGGATCCCCACAGCTGCTGCTGCAGCTGCACCAGAGACAGCTGCCCCTCTGGGTGAGGAAGAGTCCCTGTGAGCAGCCTCAGCAGAGCAGATCACAAACGTGCACCGCAGGGTCTGTGTAAGTGGGGAAAATCACTGTCCGGCCGTATAGTGTGTGTGTGTGTGGGGTGCGTCTGGGGAGCCTCGTGCTGTGAGAGCTGTCAGACACCCATGTGTTCTCTTAGGTGCGGGATGGACAAACGGCTGGAGCTACAGAATAGGAGGGGAGGGAAAGGCAGGCAGACAGAAGTGCCTGAACTGCACAGCTTGCCTGGCAGTGCAGAGAGCAGGAACTGTGGTGAGTCCTGGGCCCTTGGGCTCATTTCGTCCTGTTTTGTGCTCCCCTCCCTCCCTCCCTGCTCCCTCCTCTTTCCTACCGTGTCCTTCTCCCTCTTCATCTCTTCTCTCTCTGCCCCTCTCTGCTTCTTCCTCACCGTTTCCTCCACCCGTCTCCACCTCTGTGCAGGGTTTCTCGTATCTCCCTCTCTGTCTCCGCTGCTCTGTGCTTCTCATCATCCCTGGTTTCTCTTTGTCACCATTCTGCTCTGTTGCTGTGTCCTGCTCCCTGCCCCATCATTTCTCACTGTATCCCTCTGTCCTGCTCCCTGCACCTATTCCTGCCCCTCTTCTTTTTTACTCCCTCTCCATCTTGCTGCCCGCCCCAGGATTTTTTCCCCAATCTCTATCCTGCCCCCAACCCTTGTTGTTCTTTCTCTCTCCTGCTCCCCTTCTGTCTTTCTGCCTGTCTTCCCTTTCCCGGCTGCTTCTTTCTCCAGCTCTGTCCAGATTACTGCCCCTCTTCCTTTTGATGTCTTTCTGTCCTGGTTTTCTTTCTGTCTCCCATCCCTGTTCCCAGTGCCATCCCTTCTCACTATATCACCCCTGTCCAGCTGGCTCTGCCTTTTCTTTGTCTTCTCTTCCTCTTTCCTGCTCCTCAGCCCTCTTTTCCTCTTTCTCCAGCTCCTTGCTGCATGTTTCCCCTTTCCAGTCTCTTCATTTGGATCCCAACTTTGCTTTATTTCTCACTCCCTTTGTTCTGTTCCCTGTCTTTCTTTTTGTCTCTCCATCTGTGCATCCCCCTCCCTGTCTTTCTCCAGCCCCTTCCTGCTTCTCCTCCTCCCCCCTCCCCATCCCTCTGTCCTGCTCATCAGCCCTGCTGGTTCTTCCTCCCTGTCTCATCCCAGCTCATTGTGCCTTTTTGCCTTCATCTCTCCGTCCTTTTCCCTGTGTGTTTGTTTCTCTCTCAGCTCCTCTGTCTTCTCTCTTGTCTGATTTGTCTCTTGCTAGTCCTCTGTCCTTCTCCCCAGCAGCTTCAACTGAATGGCCAGGTGTCCCTGCACTCTGGTGGTTCCTCATCACTGCCCTGGGCTGTGTCTGTAGGGCTGGGGATCATTTAGGAGCTGCTCTCCTTCTGCAGACAGCAGAGCCTGGTGCAGCTACAGCAGAGGTTGTTCTCAGCTGCTGCTTATGCAGCTCGTTGGAAGAGCAGCTGTGGGCCTTCTTTGGAAGGGAGGTTTCTTGTTCTGTGCTTACTGCTCCTGGGGACCCTGCACAGGAGCGGTGTTGGGGTCTGCAGGGACGGGTGGGACCTGCTGTGATTCCTGGTGAACGTGAACTGAGCTTGTCCTGATGTCCTCGAATGAAAACAGACTGACTGGAGATGGTTTACTGCCCTGTTTCAGTTCCAAACTACATGCTTGGCACTGGAGAACATGAGACTTTGTGCTGCGTTCCAGATGTCAGCTGAGAACATCACTGCCTTTGGTACCAGGGCAGGTGGTCTGTGATCAGGGGTGCGGACTTGCATGGCAGTGCTTTAATGAACATTTTATGGTCTTGCCACTTCAAAGCCCTTCATTTTCCTAGAAATTTGAAGATGGCATTTCTCATTCGGAGGTTCAGACTTCGGTTGGACTTGATGTTGAATGGTCCATACAATGGGGTACATAAAAGAAGAATCTCGCTTCCTTGTTGTTGTTGTTTTCTAACGCTGTCTGAATTTGGTAAGCAAGAGGAAGAGTGGCTTGCAGTGTCTGCTTTTGAGAGGAACGTATTCCTGACTGTCTCCGTCTCTGTATGGTGAAGCTTTCTGCCTGCACTATGATTTTGCTGGGCTGTGAGGCTGTGTTGGAGCAGCAGAGGTCAGAAGTGGTGGCTTTAAAGGCATTGAAGCTGTGGTCAAACTAGCAGGAAAAGCTGGTTTCTTCCCAGAGAGCTGCCTGACAAATATAGCTACAAGTAAAGACCCTTGAAGTTGGCTTTTTTTATTTAAATTTACTATTAATATGTAGCTTTTGGGATTGATTGATTGATTGATTTCTGGGAAGCAAGAAGTGAGAGCCTGTGCACTCCCACAGGCAGAGCTGCCTCCCAAAATAGGTGCCCCCTTCTCCACTTCTGTTCCTTCCATGCTGGTGTAGCACAAGGCCATGCAGCAGTGTGCAGATGTGGTGATTCCAATGTGACTGTGAGGTCAGAGCCCCTCGGTGACGTGCTGTGCTGTGTCTTGGCAGCAGCAGCATCATGGGGCGAGCGTGGGGGCCATGGTCCTCACCCTGTTCCTCCTCCTGGTGTCCCTGCCAGCCCGGGACGCCCAGGCTGCTCCAGCCGAGCGCAGGGAGCAGGTGGGCGAGCAGGGGCAGCACCCAGCCCCGAGCAGCTCAGCAGGGCAGCAGTGGGGCCAGGGCTGGGGCTGGGGCCGGGAGAGCAGCCGGGCTGGGCCGGGCAGGGCGAGCCAGGCAGCACCAGGGTGTGGGCAGGGGGCAGACACCCGCAGGGAGGGGAGAGGGGCTGCGGCTGCTTCAGGGGCAGGTTCTGGGCAAGCAGGGGCTGGGAGTGCTGGCACAGGGCAGAAACCAGCACTGAGTCCCTGTGGGGCCCTCCCTGCCCCCCAGCCTCGTGCCACACGGCCCCATCCCAGGGCGCGCTTTGAGCCTTTGGGCCCGTTGCAAATCAAAGCTGGGATTGCTTTGGCACTTTGGGCCACTTTAGAGCTAAACCTGGGCACATTTGTGCCCTTTGGGATCGTTTCTGCCTATATCTGGGAGTTCTTTGGTTTTCCAGTTTTGTTTATACCCAAATCTGGGGGTGTTTGGGCCATTTTTGGCCATTTTTTTACCCAAATCTGGGCATACTTCGACTCTTTGGTCCAGTTTCACCCTGAATCTGGGGATGTTATACCCCTTTTTGGCCAGTTTTGCTCAAATCTAGTGGTGCTTTGGTTTTTCTGCCTCTCTTGACCCGATATACTCAGGTGCTTTTGCCCATTTTTTCCCCTGATATGGGCACTGTGATCCCAAATATGGGATGTTTTCATGTTTGCCGACAGCTTTGCACCCAAGTGTGGATGTTTTTGCCTCTTTGGGCCACTTTTTGCCCAAATACTCAGATTGTTTTGCCTGTGTTGACCAATTTAGCCCCCAAATATTTGGAATATTTTGTCGTTTTGCCAGTTTTTTCCCCAAATACGGCTATTTTTCTGCAAGATATGGGCACTGTTGTCCTAAATATGTTGTGTTGTGTTTTGTTTTTTCTCTCTTGTCTATGTCCTCTTTTCCCTGGAATGCAGGAGTGTTGCTCGGTGAGCCTGGAAACCTCTCTGATCTGTGCTTGACTCCAGGACATGGCCTTGGCAGAGTTGATCGAGCTTCTCAGCTGGGTCCTGGTTAGGAGCCTTGGGCTGTCCCAGAGGTGAGTTGTCACTGTCTGTCTGCTTGAGCGAATAAACACTCGTGTTTTAATAGGTTATTCATGTGTGATTGTACCCAAGATCCTCTCAGAGGCTTTCCAAAAGCTTTTTGTGCCTTGGTGGTATTACACAGACAAGTCATGAATGTTCAATTTGCCTGAAAACCTGCTAGGTCTCAGCAAAAAGGTCACCCGTGCTCTGTTTCTAGCTGTGGGAACACACACCTCTGTATGTGTCTCGTGTCATTATCTCACCCTCTCCCATCACAGCAGGTGACTGAGGAAGCAGGAGATCACAACGTGCCATGGAAGCTCCCACCCGTGTTTGACTCCCTGTTTGGTTCCTGCAGTCCATGCTGATCAAGCCTCTTGGTGTAATCCTGTTCCTGAGCCTGAGGGGAATCGCAGGGGTAAGTGTTCAGTGTTCATTGGTTACTGGCCTTTTGCGTTTGTTAGTATTTGGTTTATTATTTGTGAACGTTTTCTTGCAATAGTTGAGCCTTGCAGTAGCCAGCAGGCTCTGATTTAGGAGAAACATGGATGATCATTTTTTGCCCTGGTGCTCCATGCTCCCACGTTAGTGTGGGTTTCCTTTTGTGTGTGTGAGAGGTCTCCTGCCTTGCTTTAGGATTACAGTAAGTGATTGGACTAATATTAGAAGTTTAGATGAAGGGATAGGTGTTAGGGGTAGGGTTAGGGTTATTATTAGGGTTTGATTAGGATTAGGTTTAGGGCTTATGGGTAGGGATGTGGTTAGTGATAAGGGTTAGTATTAGGGTTAATGTTAGGAGTAAGGATTAAGGTTAGGGGTTAGGGAATAGTGTTTGTGTAAGCAGTAAGACTTCAGGTTTAGGGGGAAAGGGTAGGAATATGGTTAAGGTTGGCATAGGGTTAGGAGTTTGGGTTAGGGTTAGGCTTAGGTTTTGGAGTTTGGGTTAGGCTTAGGCTTAGGAGTTTGGGTTAGGCTTAGTCTTAAGCTTAGGAGTTTGGTTTAGGCTTAGACTTAGGGTTAGGAGTTTGAGTTAGGATTTAGGGTTAGTCTTAAGGCTAGGAGTTTGGGTTAGGGTTGGGCTTAGGCGTCTGGCTTGGGCTTAGGCGTCTGGCTTGGGCTTAGGCGTCTGGCTTGGGCTTAGGCGTCTGGCTTGGGCTTAGGCTTAGAGTTAGGAGTTTGGGTTAGGGTTAAGGGATTGGGATAAGGGTTAAGAGATTGGGTTAGGGTTAAGGGATTGGGTTAGGATTGGGTTTAGGGTTAGGAATTAGGCTTAGGTTTAGGATTAGGATTAGCGTTATGGTCTGGGGTTAGGAATCTTAACCCTCGACAGGGACAAAGGGGGTCCCCACGGTGTCACAATGGGACCTGGGGACAATGGGAGTCCCCAGCATGTCACAATGGGCCCTGGGGACAGAGAGGGGTGCTCTGAATGTCAGAATGGGCCCCAGTGACAAAGGGATCCCCCATGGTGCGAAAATGGGCCCTGGGGACAAAGGGGGTCCCTAGGATGTCACAATGGGCTCTGGGGACAATGGGGGGTACTGGGATGTCACAATGGGCCCTGGGGACAAGGGGGAGTCATGGGACGTCCAATGGGCCCTGGGGACAAAGGGGGTCCCCAGGATGTCACAATGGGCTCTGGGGACAATGGGGGGTGTCCAGGATGTCACAATGGGCCCTGAGGACAAGGCGGGGTCCCCATGGTGTCACAAAACAACGTCCTCAGGGATATGGGTCAGTGCCAGGGGTAGGTTATGCTTGGCCTCCATGACCTCGAGGGTCTTTTCCAACCAAAATGAGTTCTTAGGGTTTATCCCAAATGATGGGAACCCCCGCTTCCATCTCTGCTCTTCACCAAACACCTTTTAGAGGATGAAGAGGAAGGAGACGCAACACCTCAGCATACGGAGGGTCTTCCCCAAAGGGGTGGTCTGGGGTATCCAAAACACAAGGGGTGGTCTGGGGTATCCAAAACACAAGGGGTGGTGTGGGCATCCAAAGCACAAGGGGTGGTCTGGGGTATCCAAAACACAAGGGGTGGTGTGGGCATCCGAAGCACAAGGGGTGGTCTGGGCCATCCAAAGCTCTCCTGGAGCGACTGCTGCTTCTTCTTGCTTTCCATCAGCTTCTTGATGTCTTCCCGCGTGGGGATGCGCTGGTCATCTTCGTCATCTTCGTCATCTTCGTCATCTTCGTCATCTTCGTCATCTTCGTCATCTTCGTCATCATCTTCCTGCCCAGCATCCCAGGCCCATCCGCAGCTGCTGGAGCTTCCATGAAAGGCCTGGAGCCACGCGCCGCTCCAGCTTCATCCAAAAGAGGTGGTGAGCTCCAAAAAGGAAGGAAGGAGGGAAGGAAGGAAGGAAGGAGGGAAGGAAGGAGGGAAGGAAGGAAGGAGGGAAGGAAGGAAGGAGGGAAGGAGGGAAGGAAGGAGGGAAGGAGGGAAGGAAGGAGGGAAGGAGGGAAGGAAGGAGGGAAGGAAGGAAGGAGGGAAGGAAGGAAGGAGGGAAGGAAGGAGGGAGGGAAGGAAGGAGGGAGGGAAGGAAGGAGGGAGGGAAGGAAGGAGGGAGGGAAGGAAGGAAGGAGGGAAGGAAGGAAGGAAGGAGGGAAGGAAGGAAGGAAGGAGGGAAGGAAGGAAGGAAGGAGGGAAGGAAGGAACCGGGGGTTCCCATCATTTGGGATAAACCCTAAAAACTCATTCATCACTTTGGTTGGAAAAAAGCACCCACCTCCATAGGACCCCATAGGGACCCATAGAGACCATAGAGGCCCATAGGGAGCCACAGAGCCCCATGGAACCCCATAGAGACCCATACGGACCGTAGAGCCTGTAGAGACCCATAGGGACCCATAGAGACCCATAGGGACCCATAGAGACCCAAAGGGACCCATAGAGAGGGAGGGTTTTAGGACCCTGGGGGTTCCATAGAGACCCATAGAGCATCAAGGAGCCCCATAAGGACCCATAGACACCCATAGGGACCCATAGAGCCCCATAGAGGCCCATAGGAAACCACAGAGCCCCATGAAACCCCATAGGGACCCATAGAGCTCCATAGGGACCCATAGAGACCCACAGGGACCCATAGAGAGGGAGGGTTTTAGGACCCCGGGGGTTCCATAGGGACCCACAGAGCCCCATTGGGACCCACAGAGACCCATAGGGACCCAAGGAACCCCATAGCGATCCTAGAGACCCATAGGGACCGTAGAGCCTGTAGAGACCCATAGGGACCCATAGAGACCCATAGAGCTCCATAGGGACCCATAGAGGCCCATAGGGAGCCACAGAGCCCCATGGAACCCCATAGAGACCCATAGGGACCCATAGAGACCCATAGGGAGCCACAGAGCCCCATGGAACCCCATAGAGCTCCATAGGGACCCATAGAGACCCATAGGGACCCATAGAGAGGGAGGGTTTTAGGACCCTGGGGGTTCCATAGAGACCCATAGAGCATCAAGGAGCCCCATAAGGACCCATAGAGCCCCAAAGAGCCCCATAGGGACCCACAGACACCCAAGGAGCCCCATAGAGACCCATAAGGACCCATAAGGACCCATAGGGACCCATAGGGACCCATAGAGGCCCATAGGAAACCACAGAGCCCCATGGAACCCCATAGGGACCTATAGAGACCCATAGGACCCCATAGAGATCCAAGGAGCCCCATAGAGCTCCATAGGGACCCATAGAGAGGGAGGGTTTTAGGACCCCGGGGGTTCCTGCTGGGCTCAACTATGGCAAGAAAACCTTAATGAATAATTAACCGAATATTAATGAATGCAAAAGGCCAGGAACCAATGAGGAGTGAGCACTGAGCCCTGGGACAACCTGGGACAGCGGGGACAGGGACAGCGGGAATGTGACCCTGGGACCCATTGACCCCCATTGACCCCCATTGACCCCCATTGATCCCATTGATCCCATTGACCCCATTGACCCCCATTGATCCCCATTGATCCCCATTGATCCCCATTGACCCATTGACCCCCATTGACCCCCATTGACCCCATTGCCCCCCATTGCCCCCCATTGATCCCCATTGACCCATTGACCCCATTGACCCCATTGATCCCCATTGACCCCATTGACCCCATTGACCCCCATTGATCCCATTGACCCATTGACCCATTGACCCCATTGACTCCCATTGACCCATTGACCCCATTGACCCATTCATCCTCATTGACCCCCATTGACCCCCATTGACCCCATTGATCCCCATTGACCCATTGATCCCCATTGACCCATTGACCCCATTGACTCCCATTGCCCCATTGACCCCCATTGACCCCCATTGACCCATTGATCCCCATTGACCCCATTGACCCCCATTCATCCCATTGACCCATTGACCCCATTGACTCCCATTGACCCATTGACCCCATTGACCCATTGATCCCCATTGACCCCATTGACCCCCATTGACCCCATTGACTCCCATTGACCCATTGATCCCCATTGACCCCATTGACCCTATTGACCCCCATTGATCCCATTGACCCCATTGACCCCGCTGACTCCCATTGACCCCCATTGACCCATTGATCCCCATTGACCCCCATTGACCCCCATTGATCCCATTGACCCATTGACCCCATTGACCCCCATTGACCCCCATTGACCCCCATTGATCCCATTGACCCATTGACCCCATTGACTCCCATTGACCCCCATTGACCCCGTTGACTCATTGCCCCCCATTGCCCCCCATTGCCCCCCATTGATCCCCATTGATCCCCATTGCCCCCCATTGATCCCCATTGCCCCCATTGCCCCCCATTGATCCCCATTGTCCCCATTGACTCCCATTGCCCCCCATTGCCCCCATTGTCCCATTTCAGGTAAAAGAGGACATAAACAAGAGAGAAAAAACAAAACACAACACATTTGGGTACTCCTGGGTTTTTTGGGGCACTCCTGGGTCCTTTGGGGCACTCCTGGGTCCCTCCTGAACTCCTGGGTCCCTTGGGGTACTCCTGGGTCCCTTGGGGTACTCCTGGGTCCCTCCTGAACTCCCCATAGACCCCCATAATTTCCCCCTTAGGGACCCAGGAGTGCCCCATAGTGACCCATAAGTGACTCATGGAGCCCCCTAAGTGCGTTCGGGTCCCCTCGGGTCCCTTCGGGTGAGTTCGGGCCCCACTCGGGTCCCTTCGGGTCCCTTCGGGTGTGTTCGGGTCCCCTCGGGTCCCTTCGGGTGCGTTCGGGTCCCACTCGGGTCCCTTCGGGTGCGTTCGGGTCCCTTCGGGTGCCTTCGGGTCCCCTCGGGTGCGTTCGGGCCCCACTCGGGTCCCTTCGGGTGCGTTCGGGTCCCTTCGGGTGCGTTCGGGTCCCCTCGGGTCCCTTCGGCTCCCTTCGTGTATCTTCGGCTCCTCTCGGAGCCGCCTCCGCGCACGCCACGCACAGTGGGCGTGGCCACGCACCCCCCCCCCCTTCCCATTGGCCGCCGACTGAGGAAGGGGGCGTGGCCTCGCTCGCAGCCGCCGCCGCGGCGGGAAACGATCGTGAGGCGGGAAAAGGGGGAGAAAGTTGGGGGGGGAGGAAGAGGAGGGGCCGGGGGGGGAGCGGAACACGGGTTTTGGGGTAAAAAGGGGGGGATTTGGGAGTTTGGCGCCTTTTGGGGCACTTTCGGGTGGGTTCGGGTCCCTTCGGGGAGACTTCGGGCCCCTTCGGGTGGGTGCGGGTCCACTCGGGTGGGTTCGGGTCCCTTCGGGTGGGTTCGGGTCCACTCGGGTGGGTTCGGGTCCCTTCGGGTGGGTTCGGGTCCACTCGGGTGGGTTCGGGTCCCTTCGGGTGCGTTCGGCTCCACTCGGACCCCTTCGGGAAGACTTCGGGTCCCTTCGGGTGCGTTCGGCCCCGGCCGGGACTCGGGCGCCGTTCGGCTCCGCTCGGGCGCCGTTCGGCTCCGCTCGGGCGCCGCTCGGCTCCGCTCGGGCGCCGCTCGGCTCCGCTCGGGCCCATTCGGCTCCGCTCGGCTCTTTCCGTCTCCGCTCGTTTTCCCGCGCTTTCCCTCAGAGCGCGAAGCGAAGCGCGGGGACCCCCGGGGCCGCTTTTTTCGCGCTTTTCCCGAGGTGACAACAGCGGGGGCTTTGGGGACACAGCTCGGGGAGCCTCAGCGGGAGGGTTTTGGGTTGAAAAAGCGCTATTTTGGGTCAATTTTGAGGTGGTTTGTGGCCCTCCCGGCGGGGCAAGATGGCGGCTCCGGACATCGAGGGGCTGCTGGGTGAGTAATGAGGGGGAATTAGGGGTGATTAGCGCGAATTAGGGGGTAATTAGGGGGCAGCGGGGATACGGGGGGGTGGGGGGGGTGTTAATTATCGCTGCTGAGGGTGTTAATTGTTAATGAATGCAGAGGAGGAGCCGTTGCAGGAGCTGCACCCCGGGCTGGCCCCGCTGAGGGGGATTGGGGGGGTGGGAGCGGAGCTGGAGAGGGAGGTGAGACAGGTAAGGGGGCATTGGGGACAATGGGGACAGAGAGAGAGAGTGTGTGCGGATCAGCAGTGATCACCCCAAACCTGCCCCGCAGACACGGCACCCAAAATCCTGCACCCCAAAATACTCTTCCCAAACCTGCACCCCAGATCCTGACCCCAAGCCCTGCACCAAAACCCTGCCCCTCAATCCTGCATCCCCAAATCCTCCACCCCCGATCCTGTCTTCCCAAACCCTGCACCCCAGATCCTGCACCCCCAAATTCGGCCCTACCAAACTCTGCACCCCTAAACCCTACAACTGAAACCTTGCACCCCCTAATCCTGCCCTCCCTACCTTCCTGAACCCCGAAACCTGCACCCCAAACCCTGCATTCCCAAATCCATCCGTCCTATACCCTCCACCCCTAAACCTGCCCCCAAACCCTGCACCCCAAAGAATTCCCTCCCAAACCCTGCACCTCCAAATCCTGCACCTCAAAGGCCTGGCAACCCAAACCCTTCAACCCCATCCCTGCAACACCAAATCCTGTACCCCAAACCCAGCACCCCAGAATCCTGCACCCCAAATCCTGCCTACCAAACCTTTCACTGCAAACCCCTGCACCCCAAGATTGTGCTGCCCTAAACACTGAACCCCCAAATCCTGAAGACCCGGATCCTTGCCTCTCAAGACTCTGCACCCCCACATCCTGCACCCAAATCTCTCATCCCCACCACCCTGCACTCCCAACCCCTGCACCCCAAAACTCCACACCTCCAAATCCTGAACCCTGAAACCCCGCACCCCCAAATCCTGTGCCCCAGTCCTGTGCACCCCACACTCTGCAACCTTAAATTTCCCCCCAAGCCCCTGCAACCCAAACGCTGCACTCTTAGACCTGACTTCTAAACCCCAAGGGCCCATTGTGACATCCCAGAACCTCCTATTGTCCCCAGGGCCCATTGTGACATCCTGGGGACCCCCATTGTCCCCAGGGCCCATTGTGACATTCAGGGGACTCCTCTTTGTCCCCAGGGCCCATTGTGACATCCTGGGGACCGCCCCTTGTCACTGGGGCCCATTGTGACGTCCCAGGACCCCCCGTTGTCCCCAGGGTTCATTGTGACGTCTTAGGACCCCCCATTGTCCCCAGGGCCCATTTTGACATCCTGGGGACCCCCCCTTGTCACTGGGGCCCATTGTGACGTCCCAGGATCCCTCCTTTTCCCCAGGGCCCATTGTGACGTCTTAGGACCCCCCATTGTCCCCAGGGCCCATTGTGACATTCAGGGCACCCCCTTGTCCCCAGGGCCCATTGTGACATTCCGGGGACGCCTCTTTGTCCCCAGGGCACATTGTGACATCCTGGGGACCCCCCCTTGTCACTGGGGCCCATTGTGACGTCCCAGGACCCCCCATTTTCCCCAGGACCCATTGTGACATTCAGGGGGCCCCTTTGTCACTGGGGCCCATTGTGACATCCCAGGACCCCACATTGTCCCCAGGACACATTGTGACATCGTGGGGACCCCACTTGTCCACAGGACCCATTGTGACACTATGGGGTCCCCCCCTTGTTCCCAGGGCCCATTGTGACACCGTGGGTACCACCCTTGTCCTCAGGGCTCATTGTGACATCTCAGGACCCCCCTTTGTCCCCAGGGCCCATTGTGACATCGAAGGATCCCCCTGGTCCCCAGGGCCCATTATGACATCCTGGGGATGCCCCCTTATCACTGGGGCCCATTGTGACGTCCCAGGACCCCCCATTGTCCCCAGGGCCCATTGTGACATCCTGGGGATCCCTGTTTGGCCCCAGGGCCCATTGTGACATCCCAGGACCCCCCCTTGTCCCCAGGGCCCATTGCGACATTGAGGGGACGCCTCTTTGTACCCAGGGCACATTGTGACATCCTGGGGACCCCCCCTTGTCCCCATGGCCCATTGTGACATCCTGGGGATCCCTCCTTGTCCCCAGGGCCCATTGTGACGTCCCAGGACCCCCCATTGTCTTCAGGACCCATTGTGACATTCAGGGCACCCCCTTTGTCACTGGGGCCCATTGTGACATCCCAGGACCCCACATTGTCCTCAGGGCCCATTGTGACATCGCAGGACCCCCCCTGGTCCCCAGGGCCCATTGTGACATCCTGCGGACCCCTTTTGTCCCCACGGCCCATTGTGGCACCATGGGGACCCCCTTTGTCACTGGGGCCCATTGTGACGTCCCAGGACCCCACTTTGTCCCCAGGGCTTATTGTGACACCATGGGGACCTCCCTTGTCCCCAGGGCCCATTGTGACATCCCGTGACCCCCCTTTGTCCCCAGTGCTATTGTGAAATCCTGGGGACCCCCTTTGTGCCCAGGGCCCATTGTGGCACCATGGGGAACCCCTTTGTCACTGGGGGCCATTGTGACATCCCAGGATTCCACTTTGTCCCCAGGGCTCGTTCTGACACCTTGGGGACTTCCATTGTCCCCAGGGTCCATTGTGACATCCTGGGGCTCCCCCTTTGTCCCCAGGGTCCATTGTGACATCCTGGGCAACCCCATTGTCCCCAGGGCCCATTGTGACATCTGGGGGACCCCCTAGTCCCCAGGACCCATCGTGGCACCGTGGGGCCCTCCTTGTCACTTGGGCCCATTGTGACACCATGGGGACGCCCCCTTTGTCCCCAGTACCCATTGTGACATCCTGCGGACCCCCCTTTGTCCCCAGGGCCCATTTTGACATTCAGGGGACCCACCATTGTCCCCAGGGCCCATTGTGACCTTCAAGGGACCCCCATTGTTCCCAGGGCCCATTGTGACGTCCTGGGGAGCCCCCTCTGCTCCCAAGGCTCATTGTGACTTTCAGGGGATCCCCCCATGTACCCAGGGCTGATTGTGACGTTGTAGGGCCCCTCTTTGTCCCCAGGGCCCATTGTGACATCCTGGGGAACCCCCTTGTTCCCCGGGCCCATTGTGATGTCCCGGGACCCCCCATTGTCCCCATGGCCCATTGTGACATCCTGGGGATCCCTCCTTGTCCCCAGGGCCCATTGTGACGTCCCAGGACCCCCCATTGTCCCCAGGGCCTATTGTGACATTCAGGGGACACCTCTTTGTCCCCAGGGCCCATTGTGACATCCTGGGGACCCCCTCTTGTCCCCAGGGCCCATTGTGACGTCCCAGGACCCCCCATTGTCCCCAGGGCCCATTGTGACATCCTGGGGATCCCTCCTTGTCCCCAGGGCCCATTGTGACGTCCCAAGACCCCCCCATTGTCCCCAGGGCCCATTGTGACATTCAGGGCACCCCCTTTGTCACTGGGGCCCATTGTGACATCCCAGGACCCCACATTGTCCCCAGGGCCCATTGTGACATCCTGGGGACCCCTCTTTGTCCTAAGGACCCATTGTGACGTCCCAGGACCCTGCATTGTCCCCAGAGCCCATTGTGACATCCTGGAGACACCCTTTGTCCCCAGGACCCATTGTGACGTCCCAGGACCCCCCATTGTCCCCAGGGTTCATTCTTACATCCTGGGGACCCCCTTGTCCCCAGGACCCATCGTGACACCATGGGGACCCTCCTTGTCACTGGGGACCCATTGTGACACCATGGAGACCCCTCCTTGCCTCAGGGCCCATTGTGACATCCTGGGCATCCCCCTTTGTCACCCGGGACCATTGTCACACCGTGGGGACCCCCTTTGTCCCTAGGGCCTATTGTTACGTCCCAGGACCCCCCGTTGGTCCCAGGGCCCATTGTGACACCTTGGGGACCCCCTTGTCACTGGGGACCCATTGTGACACCATGGGGACCACCCCTTGTCCTCAGGGCCTATTGTGAACATCCTGGGGAACCTCCATTGTCCCCAGAGCCCATTGTGAGTTCCTGGGGACCCCCTTGTCCCCAGGTCCCATTGTGACATCCTGGGGAGTC
Source organism: Patagioenas fasciata (assembly GCF_037038585.1). Lineage (NCBI taxonomy): Eukaryota > Metazoa > Chordata > Aves > Columbiformes > Columbidae > Patagioenas > Patagioenas fasciata. The sequence continues at coordinate 3,267,344 of NC_092552.1, read as the reverse complement.
TCTTTGTCCCCAGGGCCCATTGTGACATCCTGGGGACCCCCTTTGTCCCCAGGGCCCATGGTGACATCCTGGGGACCTCCTTGTCCGCAGGACCCATCCTGGCACCGTGGGGACCTCCCTTGTCACTGGGGACCCTTTGTGACACCATGGGGACCTCCCATTGTCCTCAGGGCCCATTGAGACATCCTGGGGACCCCCTTTGTCACTGGGGACCCGTTGTGACATCCCAGGAACCCCATTGTCCCAAGGGCCCATTGTGACATCCTGGGGACCCCCATTGTCCCCAGGGCTCATTGTGGCACCATGGGGACCCCCTTTGCACTGTGTCACATTGTGATATCCAAGAACCCCACTTTGTCCCCAAGGCCCATTGTGACATTCAGGGGACCCCTCTTTGTCCCCAGAGCCCATTGTGACATCCTGGGGACCCCCCTTCTCACTGGGGCCCATTGTGACGTCCCAGGACCCCCCATTGTCCCCACGGCCCATTGTGACATCCTGGGGATCCCTCCTAGTCCCCAGGGCCCATTGTGACATCCCAGGACCCCCCATTGTCCCCAGGACCCATTGTGACATTCAGGGGGCCCCTTTGTCACTGGGGCCCATTGTGACATCCCAGGATCCCCCATTGTCCCCAGGGCCCATTGTGACATTCAGGGGACCCCCTTTGGCACTGGGGCCCATTGTGACATCCCAGGACCCCACATTGTCCCCAGGGCCCATTGTGACATTCAGGGGTCCCCCCCTTGTCCCCAGGACCCATTGTGATGTCCCAGGACCCCTCATTGTCCCCACGGCCCATTGTGACATCCTGGGGACCCCCCTTTGTCACTGGGGCTCATTGAGACATCGTGGGGACCAACTTTGTCCCCAGGGCCCATTGTGACGTCCCAGGACCTCCCGTTGTCCCCAGTGTCCATTGTGACATCCGAGGAGCCCACTTTGTCCCCAGGACCCATTTTGATATTGAAGGGAACCACGTTTGTCCCCAGGGCCCATTGTGACACCATGGGGACCCCCCCTTGTCACTGGGGACCCATTGTGACACCATGGAGACCCCTGCTTGTCCTCAGGGTCCATTGTGACATCTTGGGCACCTCCCATTGTCCCCAGGACCCATTGAGACATCCTGGGGACCCCCTTGCTCCCAGGGCCCATTGTGGCACCATGTGGACATCCCCTTTGTCCCCAGGGCCCATTGTGACATTCCAGGACCCCCCATTGTCCCCAGGGCCCATTGTGACATCCACTGTACCCCCTTGTCCCCAGGGCCCATTGTGACATTCAGGGGACCCCTCTTTGTCCCCAGGGCCCATTGTGACGTCCCAGGACCCTCCATTGTCCCCAGGGCCCATTGTGACATCCTGGGGATCCCTCCTTGTCCCCAGGACCCATTGTGACATTCAGGGGACCCCCTTTGTCACTGGGGCCCATTGTGACATCCCAGGACCCCACATTGTCCCCAGGACCCATTGTGACATCCTCTGCACCCCCTTGTCCCCAGGGCCCATTGTGACATTCAGGGGACCCCTCTTTGTCCCCAGGGCCCATTGTGACATCCTGGGGATCCCTCGTTGTCCCCAGGGCCCATTGTGACATCCTGGCCACCCCCTTGCTCCCAGGGCCCGTTGTGGCACCATGGGGATACCCCCTTTGTCCCCAGGGACCATTGTGACATCCCAGGACCCCCCTTTGTCCCCAGGGCCATTGTGAAATCCTGGGGACCCCTTTTGTCCCCAGGGCCCATTTTGGCACCATGGGGAACCCCTTTGTCACTGGGGCCCATTGTGACATCCCAGGACCCCACATTGTCCCCAGGACACATTGTGACATGCTGGGGACGCTCTTTGTCCCCAGGGCCCATTGTGACATCCTGGGGACCCTCCTTGTCCCCAGAGCCCACTCTGACATCCAGGGGACCCCCTTTGTCCCCAGGGCCCATTGTGGCACCATAGGGACCCCCTTTGTCACTGGGGCCCATTGTGACATCCCAGGACACCCCCTGGTCCCCAGGCCCCATTGTGACATCCTGGGGACCCCCTTTGTCCCAGGACTTCATTGTGACATCCTGGGGACCCCCCTTGTCCTCAGGGTCCATTGTGACAGCCCAGGACCTTACATTGTCCCCAGGGCCCATTGTGATATCTGGGGGACCCCCTTGTCCCCAGGGCCCATTGTGACATCCCAGGACCCCCCATTGTCCCCAGGGCCCATTGTGACATCCCAGGACCCCCCATTGTCCCCAGGGCCCATTGTGACATCCTCGGCACCCCTTTGTCCCCCGGGCCCATTGTGACATCCTGGGGACCCCCCCTTGTCCCCAGGGCCCATTGTGACGTCCCAGGACCCCCCATTGTCCCCAGGGCCCATTGTGACATCCTGGGGATCCCTCCTTGTCCCCAGGGCCCATTGTGACATTCAGGGGACCCCTCTTTGTCCCTAGGGCCCATTGTGACATCCTGGGGATCCCTCCTTGTTCCCAGGACCCATTGTGACGTCCCAGGATCCCCATTGTCCCCAGGACCTATTGTGACATTCAGGGGACCCCCTTTGTCACTGGGGCCCATTGTGACACCATGGAGACCCCCGCTTGTCCCCAGGGCCCATTGTGACATCCCAGGACCCCCCTTTGTCCCCAGGGCCCATTGTAGCACCATGGGGACCCCCTTTGACCCCAGGGCCCATTGTGGCACCATGGCAACCCCTTTTGTCCCCAGGGCCCATTGTGACATTCTTGGACCCCACTTTGTCCCCAGGACCTATTGTGACACCATGGGGACCCCTCCTTGTCACTGGGGACCCATTGTGACACCATGGGGACCCCCCCTTGTCCTCAGGACTCATTCTCACATCCTGGACACCCCCCATTGTCCCCAGGGCCCATTGTGACATCCACTGCACCCCATTGTCCCCAGGGCCCATTGTGACATTCAGGGGACCCCTCTTTGTCCCCAGGGCCCATTGTGACATGCTGGGGACGCTCTTTGTCCCCAGGGCCCATTGTGACATCCTGGGGACCCCCTTTGTCCCCAGGGCCCATTGTGGCACCATGAGGACCCTCTTTGTCACTGGGCCCCATTGTGACATCCCAGGACCCCCCTTTGTCCCCAGGGCCCATTGTGACATCCCAGGACCCCACTTTGTCCCCAGGGCTTATTGTGACACCATGGGGATCTCCCTTGTCCCCAGGGCCCATTGTGACATCCCATGACCCCCCTTTGTCCCCAGTGCTATTGTGAAAACCTGGGGACCCCTTATGTCCCCAGGGCCCATTATGACACCATGGGGAACCCCTTTGTCACTGGGGGCCATTGTGACATTCAAGGATTCCACTTTGTCCCCAGGGCTCGTTCTGACACCTTGGGGACTCCCATTGTCCCCAGGGCCCATTGTGACATTCCAGGACCCCCCATTGTCCCCAAGGCCCATTGTGACATCCACTGCACCCCCTTGTCCCCAGGGCCCATTGTGACATTCAGGGCACCCCTCTTTGTCCCCAGGGCCCATTGTGACATCCTGGGGACCCCCCCTTGTCACTGGGGCCCATTGTGACGTCCCAGGACCCCCCATTGTCGCCAGGGCCCATTGTGACATCCTGGGGATCCCTTCTTGTCCCCAGGGCCCATTGTGACGTCCCAGGACCCCCCATTGTCCCCAGGACCCATTGTGACATTCAGGTGGCCCCTTTGTCACTGGGGCCCATTGTGACATCCCAGGACCCCACATTGTCCCCAGGACACATTGTCACATCCTGGGGACCCCACTTGTCCCCAGGACCCATTGTGACACTATGGGGACCCCCCCTTGTTCCCAGGGCCCATTGTGACACCGTGGGTACCACCCTTGTCCGCAGGGCTCATTGTGACATCGCAGGACCCCCCTTTGTCCCCAGGGCCCATTCTGATACCGTGGGGATCCCCTTTGTCCCCAGAGTCCATTGTGACATCCAGGGGACCCCCTTTGTCCCCAGGGCCCATTGTGACATCGCAGGACCCCCCTGGGCCCCAGGGCGCATTTTGACATCCTGGGGATGCCCCCTTGTCAACGGGGCCCATTGTGACGTCCCAGGACCCCCCATTGTGTCCAGGGCCCATTGTGACATCCTGGGGATCCCTGCTTGGCCCCAGGGCCCATTGTGACGTCTTAGGACCCCCCGTTGTCCCCAGGGCCCATTGTGACATCCTGGGGATCCCTCCTTGTCCCCAGGGCCCATTGTGACGTCCCAGGACTCCCCACTGTCCTCAGGACCTATTGTAACATTCAGGGGACCCCCTTTGTCACTGGGGCCCATTGTGACATCCCAGGACCCCACATTGTCCCCAGGGCCCATTGTGACATCCTGGGGACCCCATTTTCCCCAAGACCCATTGTGACACTATGGGTACCCCCCCTTGTCCCCAGGGCCAATTGTGACGTCCCAGGACCCCCCATTGTTCCCAGGGCCCATTGTGATGTCCTTGGGAGCCCCCTCTCTTCCCAGGGCTCATTGTGACTCTCAGGGGACCCCACCTTGTCCCCAGGACTGATTGTGACGTCCTAGGGCCCCTCTGTGTCCCCAGGGCCCATTGTGACGTCCCAGGACCCCCATTGTCCCCAGGGCCCATTGTGACATCCTCGGCACCCCCTTGTCCCCAGGGCCCATTGTGACATTCAGGGGACCCCTCTTTGTCCCCAGGGCCCATTGTGACGTCCCAGGACCCCCCATTGTCCCCAGGGCCCGTTGTGACATCCTGGGGATCCCTCCTTGTCCCCAGGGCCCATTGTGACGTCCCAGGACCACCCATTGTCCCCAGGGCCCGTTGTGACATCCTGGGGATCCCTCCTTGTCCCCAGGGCCCATTGTGACGTCCCAGGAACCCCCATTGTCCCCAGGACCCATTGTGACATTCAGGGGACCCCCTTTGTCACTGGGGCCCATTGTGACATCCCAGGACCCCACATTGTCCCCAGGGCCCATTGTGACATCCTGGGGACCCTCATGTCACTGGGGCCCATTGTGACGTCCCAGGACCCCGCATTGTCCCCAGGGCCCATTGTGACACCTTGGGGACCCCTTTGTCACTGGAGACCCGTTGTGACAGCATGGGGACCACCCCTTGTCCTCAGGGCCTATTGTGAACATCCTGGGGAACCTCCATTGTCCCCAGAGCCCATTGTGAGTTCCTGGAGACCCCCTTGTCCCCAGGTCCCATTGTGACATCCTGGGGAGCCTCTTTGTCCCCACGGCCCATTGTGACATCCTGGGGACCTCCTTGTCCGCAGGACCCATCCTGGCACCGTGGAGACCTCCCTTGTCACTGGGGACCCATTGTGACACCATGGGGACCTCCCATTGTCCTCAGGGCCCATTGAGACATCCTGGGGACCCCCTTTGTCACTGGGGACCCAATGTGACATCCCAGGAACCCCATTGTCCCAAGGGCCCATTGTGACATCCTGGGGACCCTCCTTTGTCTCCAGGACATATTGTGACACCGTGGGGACCACATTAGTCCCCAGGGCCCATTGTGACATCCTAGGGATCCCCTCTTGTCCCCAGGGCCCATTGTGACGTCCCAGGACCGCCCATTGTCCCCAGGGCCCATTGTGACATCCTGCTACCCCCCTTTGTCCCCAGGGCCCATTTTGACATTCAGGGGACCCACCATTGTCCCCAGGGCCCATTGTGACATCCTGCTACCCCCCTTTGTCCCCAGGGCCCATTGTGACATCCAGGGGACCCCCTTTGTCCCCAGGGCCCATTGTGACATCGCAGGACCCCCCTGGGCCCCAGGGCGCATTTTGACATCCTGGGGATGCCCCCTTGTCACCGGGACCCATTGTGACGTCCCAGGACCCATTGTGACGTCCCAGGACCCCCCATTGTCTCCAGGGCCCATTGTGACATCCTGGGGATCCCTGCTTGGCCCCAGAGCCCATTGTGACGTCTTATGACCCCCCCTTGTCCCCAGGGCCCATTGCGACATTCAGGGGACGCCTCTTTGTCCCCAGGGCCCATTGTGACGTCCCAGGACCCCCATTGTCCTTAGGACCCATTGTAACATTCAGGGAACCCCTTTGTCACTGGGGCCCATTGTGACATCCCAGGACCCCACATTGTCCCCAGGGCCCATTGTGACATCCTGGGGACCCCATTTTCCCCAGGACCCATTGTGACACTATGGGGAACCCCCCTTGTTCCCAGGGCCCATTGTGACATCCCAGGACCCCCCTTTGTCCCCAGAGCCCATTGTGAAAACCAGGGGACACCCTTTGTCCCCAGGGCCCATTGTGACATCGCAGGACCACCCTGGTCCCCAGGGCCCATTGTGACATCCTGGGCACCCCTTTTGTCCCCACGGCCCATTGTGGCACTATGGGGACCCCCTTTGTCACTGGGGCCCATTGTGACATCCCAGGACCCCACTTTGTCCCCAGGGCTGATTGTGACGTCCCAGGGCCACTCTGTGTCCCCAGGGCCCATTGTGACACTTTAGGGACCCCTCTTTGTCCCCAGGGCCCATTGTGACGTCCCAGGACCCCCCATTGTTCCCAGGGCCCATTGTGATGTCCTGGGGAGCCCCCTCTGTTCCCAGGGCTCATTGTGACTTTCAGGGGACCCCCCCTTGTCCCCAGGGCTGATTGTGACGTCCTAGGGCCCCTCTGTGTCCCCAAGGCCCATTGTGACATCCCATGACCCCCCTTTGTCCCCAGTGCTATTGCGAAATCCTGGGGACCCCTTTTATCCCCAGGGCCCATTGTGACACCATGGGGAACCCCTTTGTCACTGGGGGCCATTGTGACATTCCAGGATTCCACTTTGTCCCCAGGGCTCGTTCTGACACCTTGGGGACTCCCATTGTCCCCAGGGCCCATTGTGACGTCTTAGGACCCCCCATTTTCCCCAGGCCCCATTGTGACATTCAGGGCACCCCCTTGTCCCCAGGGCCCATTTTGACATTCCGGGGACGCCTCTTTGTACCCAGGGCACACTGTGACATCCTGGGGACCCCCCCTTGTCACTGGGGCCCATTGTGACGTCCCAGGACCCCCCATTGTCCCCGGGGCCCATTGTGACATCCTGGGGATCCCTCCTTGTCCCCAGGGCCCATTGTGACATCCCAGGACCCCCCATTGTCCCCAGGGCCCATTGTGACGTCCCAGGACCCCCCATTGTCCCCAGGGCCCATTGTGACATCCTCAGCACGCCCTTGTCCCCAGGGCCCATTGTGACATTCAGGGGACCCCTCTTTTTCCCCAGGGCCCATTGTGACATCCTGGGGACCCCCCCTTGTCCCCAGGGCCCATTGTGACGTCCCAGGACCCCCCATTGTCCCCAGGGCCCTTGTGACATCCTGGGGATTCCTCCTTGTCCGCAGGGCCCATTGTGACGTCCCAGGACCCCCCATTGTCCCCAGGACCTATTGTGACATTCAGGGGACCCCCTTTGTCACTGGGGCCCATTGGGACATCCCAGGACCCCACATTGTCCCCAGGGCCCTTGTGACATCCTGGGGATCCCTCCTTGTCCGCAGGGCCCATTGTGACGTCCCAGGACCCCCCCTGGTCCCCAGGCCCTATTGTGACATTCAGGGGACCCCCTTTGTCACTGGGGCCCATTGGGACGTCCCAGGACCCGCCATTGTCCCCAGGGCCCATTGTGACATTCAGGGGACCCCCCTTTGTCACTGGGGCCCATTCTGATACCGTGGGGACCCCCTTTGTCCCCAGGGCCCATTGTGACATCCTGGGGACCCTCCTTGTCCCCAGAGCCCATTGTGACATCCAGGGGACCCCCTTTGTCCCCAGGGCCCATTGTGGCACCATAGGGACCCCCTTTGTCACTAGGGCCCATTGTGACATCCCAGGACCCCCCCTAGTCCCCAGGGCCCATTGTGACATCCTGGGGACCCTCCTTGTCCCCAGAGCCCATTGTGACATCCAGGGGACCCCCTTTGTCCCCAGGGCCCATTGTGGCACCATAGGGACCCCCTTTGTCACTGGGGCCCATTGTGACATCCCAGGACCCCCCCTAGTCCCCAGGGCCCATTGTGACATCCTGGGGACCCTCCTTGTCCCCAGAGCCCATTGTGACATCCAGGGGACCCCCTTTGTCCCCAGGGCCCATTGTGGCACCATAGGGACCCCCTTTGTCACTGGGGCCCATTGTGACGTCCCAGGACCCCCCATTGTCCCCGGGGCCCATTGTGACATCCTGGGGATCCCTCCTTGTCCCCAGGGCCCATTGTGACATCCCAGGACCCCCCATTGTCCCCAGGGCCCATTGTGACGTCCCAGGACCCCCCATTGTCCCCAGGGCCCATTGTGACATCCTCAGCACGCCCTTGTCCCCAGGGCCCATTGTGACATTCAGGGGACCCCTCTTTTTCCCCAGGGCCCATTGTGACATCCTGGGGACCCCCCCTTGTCCCCAGGGCCCATTGTGACGTCCCAGGACCCCCCATTGTCCCCAGGGCCCTTGTGACATCCTGGGGATTCCTCCTTGTCCGCAGGGCCCATTGTGACGTCCCAGGACCCCCCATTGTCCCCAGGACCTATTGTGACATTCAGGGGACCCCCTTTGTCACTGGGGCCCATTGGGACATCCCAGGACCCCACATTGTCCCCAGGGCCCTTGTGACATCCTGGGGATCCCTCCTTGTCCGCAGGGCCCATTGTGACGTCCCAGGACCCACCCTGGTCCCCAGGCCCTATTGTGACATTCAGGGGACCCCCTTTGTCACTGGGGCCCATTGGGACGTCCCAGGACCCGCCATTGTCCCCAGGGCCCATTGTGACATCCAGGGGACCCCCTTTGTCCCCAGGGCCCATTGTGACACCATAGGGACCCCCTTTGTCACTAGGGCCCATTGTGACATCCCAGGACCCCCCCTAGTCCCCAGGGCCCATTGTGACATCCTGGGGACCCTCCTTGTCCCCAGAGCCCATTGTGACATCCAGGGGACCCCCTTTGTCCCCAGGGCCCATTGTGGCACCATAGGGACCCCCCTTTGTCACTAGGGCCCATTGTGACATCCCAGGACCCCCCCTAGTCCCCAGGGCCCATTGTGACATCCTGGGGACCCTCCTTGTCCCCAGAGCCCATTGTGACATCCAGGGGACCCCCTTTGTCCCAAGACTTCATTGTGACATCCTGGGGACCCCCCTTGTCCTCAGGGTCCATTGTGACAGCCCAGGACCTTACATTTTCCCCAGGACCCATTGTGACATCCTGGGGCCACCCCCTTGCTCCCAGGGCCCGTTGTGGCACCGTGGGGACACCGCGTTTGTCCCCAGGGCCCATTGTGACATCCCAGGACCCCCCTTTGTACCCAGGGCCATTGTAGCACCATGGGGTCCCCTTTGACCCCATGGCCCATTGTGGCACCATGGCAACCCCTTTTGTCCCCAGGGCCCATTGTGACATTCTTGGACCCCACTTTGTCCCCAGGGCCTATTGTGACACCATGGGGACCCCTCCTTGTCACTGGGGACCCATTGTGACACCATGGGGACCCCCCCTTGTCCTCAGGACTCATTCTCACATCCTGGACACCCCCCATTGTCCCCAGGGCCCATTGTGACATCCACTGCACCCCCTTGTCCCCAGGGCCCATTGTGACATTCAGGGGACCCCTCTTTGTCCCCAGGGCCCATTGTGACATCCTGGGGACCCCCCCTTGTCCCCAGGGCCCATTGTGACGTCCCAGGACCCCCCACTGTCCCCAGGGCCCATTGTGACATTCAGGGGACCCCCCTTTGTCCCCAGGGCCCATTGTGACATCCTGGGGACCCCACCTTGTCCCCAGGGCCCATTGTGACGTCCCAGGACCCCCCACTGTCCCCAGGGCCCATTGTGACATTCAGGGGACCCCCCTTTGTCCCCAGGGCCCATTGTGACGTGCTGGGGACGCTCTTTGTCCACAGGGCCCATTGTGACATCCTGGGGACCCTCCTTGTCCCCAGGGCCCATTGTGGCACCATGAGGACCCTCTTTGTCACTGGGGCCCATTGTGACATCCCATGACCCCCCTTTGTCCCCAGTGCTATTGTGAAATCCTGGGGACCCCTTTTGTCCCCAGAGCCCATTGTGACATCCTGGGGACCCCCTTTGTCCCCAGGGCCCATTGTGGCACCATGAGGACCCTCTTTGTCACTGGGGCCCATTGTGACATCCCATGACCCCCCTTTGTCCCCAGTGCTATTGTGAAATCCTGGGGACCCCTTTTGTCCCCAGGGCCCATTGTGACACTATGGGGAACCCCTTTGTCACTGGGGGCCATTGTGACATTCCAGGATTCCACTTTGTCCCCAGGGCTCGTTCTGACACCTTGGGGACTCCCATTGTCCCCAGGGCCCATTGTGACGTCTTAGGACCCCCCATTTTCCCCAGGCCCCATTGTGACATTCAGGGCACCCCCCTTGTCCCCAGGGCCCATTGTGACATTCCGGGGACGCCTCTTTGTACCCAGGGCACACTGTGACATCCTGGGGACCCCCCCTTGTCACTGGGGCCCATTGTGACGTCCCAGGACCCCCCATTGTCCCCGGGGCCCATTGTGACATCCTGGGGATCCCTCCTTGTCCCCAGGGCCCATTGTGACATCCCAGGACCCCCCATTGTCCCCAGGGCCCATTGTGACGTCCCAGGACCCCCCATTGTCCCCAGGGCCCATTGTGACATCCTCAGCACGCCCTTGTCCCCAGGGCCCATTGTGACATTCAGGGGACCCCTCTTTTTCCCCAGGGCCCATTGTGACATCCTGGGGACCCCCCCTTGTCCCCAGGGCCCATTGTGACGTCCCAGGATCCCCCATTGTCCCCAGGGCCCTTGTGACATCCTGGGGATCCCTCCTTGTCCGCAGGGCCCATTGTGACGTCCCAGGACCCCCCATTGTCCCCAGGACCTATTGTGACATTCAGGGGACCCCCTTTGTCACTGGGGCCCATTGGGACATCCCAGGACCCCACATTGTCCCCAGGGCCCTTGTGACATCCTGGGGATCCCTCCTTGTCCGCAGGGCCCATTGTGACGTCCCAGGACCCCCCCTGGTCCCCAGGCCCTATTGTGACATTCAGGGGACCCCCTTTGTCACTGGGGCCCATTGGGACATCCCAGGACCCGCCATTGTCCCCAGGGCCCATTGTGACATTCTGGGGATCCCTCCTTGTCCCCAGGGCCAATTGGGACGTCCCAGGACCCCCATTGTCCCCAGGGCCCATTGTGACATTCAGGGACCCCCGTTTGTCACGGGGGCCCATTGTGACATCCCAGGACCCCACATTGTCCCCAGGGCCCTTGTGACATCCTGGGGACACCCCCTTATCTCCAGGGCCCATTGTGACATCCTGGGAATCCCTCCTTGTCACTGGGGCCCATTTTGACATTCAGGGGACCCCCCCATTGTCCCCAGGGCCCATTGTGACATCCTCTGCACCCCCTTCTCACCAGGGCCCATTGTGACGTCCCAGGACCCCCCATTGTGTCCAGGGCCCATTGTGACATCCTGGGGATCCCTGCTTGTCCCCAGGGCCCATTGTGACGTCTTAGGACCCCCCGTTGTCCCCAGGGCCCATTGTGACATCCTGGGGATCCCTCCTTGTCCCCAGGGCCCATTGTGATGTCCCAGGACTCCCCACTGTCCTCAGGACCTATTGTAACATTCAGGGGACCCCCTTTATCACTGGGGCCCATTGTGACATCCCAGGACCCCACATTGTCCCCAGGGCCCATTGTGACATCCTGGGGACCCCATTTTCCCCAGGACCCATTGTGACACTATGGGTACCCCCCCTTGTCCCCAGGGCCAATTGTGACGTCCCAGGACCCCCCATTGTTCCCAGGGCCCATTGTGATGTCATTGGGAGACCCCTCTCTTCCGAGGGTTCATTGTGACTCTCAGGGGACCCCACCTTGTCCCCAGGACTGATTGTGACGTCCTAGGACCCCTCTGTGTCCCCAGGGCCCATTGTGACGTCCCAGGACCCCCATTGTCCCCAGGGCCCATTGTGACATCCTCGGCACCCCCTTATCCCCAGGGCCCATTGTGACATTCAGGGGACCCCTCTTTGTCCCCAGGGCCCATTGTGACATCCTGGGGACCCCCTCTTGTCCCCAGGGCCCATTGTGACGTCCCAGGACCCCCCATTGTCCCCAGGGCCCGTTGTGACATCCTGGGGATCCCTCCTTGTCCCCAGGGCCCATTGTGACGTCCCAGGACCCCGCATTGTCCCCAGGGCCCATTGTGACATCCTGGGGACCCCCTTTGTCACTGGGGCCCATTGTGACATCCCAGGACCCCACATTGTCCCCAGGGCCCATTGTGACATCCTGGGGACCCTCATGTCACTGGGGCCCATTGTGACGTCCCAGGACCCCGCATTGTCCCCAGGGCCCATTGTGACACCTTGGGGACCCCCTTGTCACTGGAGACCCGTTGTGACATCATGGGGACCACCCCTTGTCCTCAGGGCCTATTCTTACGTCCCAGGACCCCCCATTGTCCCCAGGGCCCATTGTGACACCTTGGGGACCCCCTTGTCACTGGAGACCCGTTGTGACATCATGGGGACCACCCCTTGTCCTCAGGACCTGTTGTTACGTCCCAGGACCCCCCATTGTCCCCAGGGCCCATTGTGACACCTTGGGGACCCCCTTGTCACTGGAGACCCGTTGTGACAGCATGGGGACCACCCCTTGTCCTCAGGGCCTATTGTGAACATCCTGGGGAACCTCCATTGTCCCCAGAGCCCATTGTGAGTTCCTGAAGACCCCCTTGTCCCCAGGTCCCATTGTGACATCCTGGGGAGCCTCTTTGTCCCCACGGCCCATTGTGACATCCTGGGGACCTCCTTGTCCGCAGGACCCATCCTGGCACCGTGGAGACCTCCCTTGTTACTGGGGACCCATTGTGACACCATGGGGACCTCCCATTGTCCTCAGGGCCCATTGAGACATCCTGGGGACCCCCTTTGTCACTGGGGACCCAATGTGACATCCCAGGAACCCCATTGTCCCAAGGGCCCATTGTGACATCCTGGGGACCCCCCTTTGTCTCCAGGACATATTGTGACACCGTGGGGACCACATTAGTCCCCAGGGCCCATTGTGACATCCTAGGGATCCCCTCTTGTCCCCAGGGCCCATTGTGACGTCCCAGGACCCCCCATTGTCCCCAGGGCCCATTGTGACCTCCTCGGCACCCCCTTGTCCCTAGGGCCCATTGTGACATTCACGGGACCCCCCTTTGTCCCCAGGACCCATTGTGACATCCTGGGGACCCTCCTTGTCCCCAGGGCCCATTGTGACATCCTGGGGTCCCCCCTTTGTCCCCAGGGCCCATTGAAATGTCCCAGGACCACCGTTTGTCCCCAGGGTTCATTGTGACATCCTGGGGACCCCATTTGTCCCCACGGCCCATTGTGGTACCATGGGGACCCCCTTTGTCACTGGGGCCCATTGTGACATCCCAGGACCCCACTTTGTCCCCAGGGCTTATTGTGACACCATGGGGATCTCCCTTGTCCCCAGGGCCCATTGTGACATCCCATGACCCCCCTTTATCCCCAGTGCTATTGTGAAATCCTGGGGACCCCTTTTGTCCCCAGGGCCCATTGTGGCACCATGGGGAACCCCTTTGTCACTGGGGGCCATTGTGACATCCCAGGATTCCACTTTGTCCCCAGGGCTCGTTCTGACACCTTGGGGACTCCCATTGTCCCCAGGGCCCATTGTGACATCCTGGGCAACCCCATTGTCCCCAGGGCCCATTGTGACATCTGGGGGACGCCCTTGTCCCCAGGACCCATCGTGGCACCGTGGGGACCCTCCTTGTCACTTGGGCCCATTGTGACACCATGGGGACCCCCCCTTTATCCCCAGTGCCCATTGTGACATCCTGGGGATCCCTCCTTGTCCCCAGGGCCCATTGTGACGTCCCAGGACCCCCCATTTTCCCCAGGACCCATTGTGACATTCAGGGGACCCCCTTTGTCACTGGGGCCCATTGTGAAATCCCAGGACCCCACATTGTCCCCAGGGCCCTTGTGACATCCTGGGGACCCCACTTGGGGACCCCACTTGTCCCCAGGACCCATTGTGACACTATAGGGACCCCCCCTTGTGCCCAGTGACCATTGTGACACCGTGGGTACCACCCTTGTCCGCAGGGCCCATTGTGACATCCTGGGGACACCCCCTTGTCTCCAGGGCCCATTGTGACATCCTGGGAATCCCTCCTTGTCCCCAGGGCCCATTTTGACATTCAGGGGACCCCCCATTGTCCCCAGGGCCCATTGTGACATTCAGGGGACCCCACATTGTCCCCAGGGCCCATTGTGACATCCTGTGGACCCCACTTGTCCCCAGGACCCATTGTGACACTATGGGGACCCCCCCTTGTGCCCAGGGCCCATTGTGACACTGTGGGTACCACCCTTGTCTGCAGGGCTCATTGTTTCATCCCAGGACCCCCCATTGTCCCCAGGGCCCATTGTGACATTCAGGGGACCCTCCTTGTCCCCAGAGCTCATTGTGACATTCAGGGGACACCTCTTTGTCCCCAGGGCCCATTGTGACATCCTGGGGACCCCCTCTTGTCCCCAGGGCCCATTGTGACGTCCCAGGACCCCCCATTGTCCCCAGGGCCCATTGTGACATCCTGGGGATCCCTCCTTGTCCCCAGGGCCCATTGTGACATTCTGGGGACCCCTCTTTGTCCTAAGGACCCATTGTGACGTCCCAGGACCCTGCATTGTCCCCAGAGCCCATTGTGACATCCTGGAGACACCCTTTGTCCCCAGGACCCATTGTGACGTCCCAGGACCCCCCATTGTCCCCAGGGTTCATTCTTACATCCTGGGGACCCCCTTGTCCCCAGGACCCATCGTGACACCATGGGGACCCTCCTTGTCACTGGGGACCCATTGTGACACCATGGAGACCCCTCCTTGCCTCAGGGCCCATTGTGACATCCTGGGCATCCCCCTTTGTCACCCGGGACCATTGTCACACCGTGGGGACCCCCTTTGTCCCTAGGGCCTATTGTTACGTCCCAGGACCCCCCGTTGGTCCCAGGGCCCATTGTGACACCTTGGGGACCCCCTTGTCACTGGGGACCCATTGTGACACCATGGGGACCACCCCTTGTCCTCAGGGCCTATTGTGAACATCCTGGGGAACCTCCATTGTCCCCAGAGCCCATTGTGAGTTCCTGGGGACCCCCTTGTCCCCAGGTCCCATTGTGACATCCTGGGGAGTCTCTTTGTCCCCAGGGCCCATTATGACATCCTGGGGACCCCCTTTGTCCCCAGGGCCCATGGTGACATCCTGGGGACCTCCTTGTCCGCAGGACCCATCCTGGCACCGTGGGGACCTCCCTTGTCACTGGGGACCCTTTGTGACACCATGGGGACCTCCCATTGTCCTCAGGGCCCATTGAGACATCCTGGGGACCCCCTTTGTCACTGGGGACCCGTTGTGACATCCCAGGAACCCCATTGTCCCAAGGGCCCATTGTGACATCCTGGGGACCCCCATTGTCCCCAGGGCTCATTGTGGCACCATGGGGACCCCCTTTGCACTGTGTCACATTTTGATATCCAAGAACCCCACTTTGTCCCCAAGGCCCATTGTGACATTCAGGGGACCCTCCTTGTCCCCAGAGCTCATTGTGACATCCAGGGGACCCCCTTTGTCCCCAGGGCCCATTGTGACATCCTGGGGACCCTCCTTGTCCCCAGAGCTCATTGTGACATCCAGGGGACCCCCTTTGTCCCCAGGGCCCATTGTGGCACCATAGGGACCCCCTTTGTCACTAGGGCCCATTGTGACATCCCAGGACCCCCCCTAGTCCCCAGGGCCCATTGTGACATCCTGGGGACGCTCTTTGTCCCCAGAGCCCATTGTGACATCCAGGGGACCCCCTTTGTCCCCAGGGCCCATTGTGGCACCATAGGGACCCCCTTTGTCACTGGGGCCCATTGTGACATCCCAGGACCCCCCCTGGTCCCCAGGCCCCATTGTGACATCCTGGGGACCCCCCTTGTCCTCAGGGTCCATTGTGACAGCCCAGGACCTTACATTGTCCCCAGGGCCCATTGTGATATCTCGGGGAACCCCTTGTTCCCAAGGCCCATTGTGACATCCTGGGGACCCACCCTTGTCCCCAGGGCCCATTGTGACATCCCAGGACCCCCCATTGTCCCCAGGGCCCATTGTGACATCCTCGGCACCCCCTTGTCCCCAGGGCCCATTGTGACGTCTCACGACCCCCCATTGTCCCCAGGGCCCATTGTGACATCCTGGGGATCCCTCCTTGTCCCCAGGGCCCATTGTGATGTCCCAGGACCCCCCATTGTCCCCAGGGCCCATTGTGACATCCTCTGCACCCCCTTGTCCCCAGGGCCCATTGTGACATTCAGGGGACCCCTCTTTGTCCCCAGGGCCCATTCTGACATCCTGGGGATCCCTCCTTGTCCCCAGGGCCCATTGTGACGTCCCAGGACCCCCCATTGTCCCCAGGACATATTGTGACATTCAGGGGAGCCCCTTTGTCACTGGGGCCCATTGTCACACCATGGAGACCCCCGCTTGTCCTCAGGGTCCATTGTGACATCCTGGGCACCCCCCATTTTCCCCAGGACCCATTGTGACATCCTGGCCACCCCCTTGCTCCCAGGGCCCGTTGTGGCAACATGGGGACACCGCCTTTGTCCCCAGGGCCCATTGTGACATCCCAGGACCCCCCTTTGTCCCCAGGGCCATTGTAGCACCATGGGGACCCCCTTTGACCTCAGGGCCCATTGTGGCACCATGGCAACCCCTTTTGTCCCCAGGGCCCATTGTGACATTCTTGGACCCCACTTTGTCCCCAGGGCCTATTGTGACACCATGGGGACCCCTCCTTGTCACTGGGGACCCATTGTGACACCATGGGGACCCCCCCTTGTCCTCAGGACTCATTCTCACATCCTGGACACCCCCCATTGTCCCCAGGGCCCATTGTGACATCCTGGGGACCCTCCTTGTCCCCAGAGCCCATTGTGACATCCAGGGGACCCCCTTTGTCCCCAGGGCCCATTGTGGCACCATGAGGACCCTCTTTGTCACTGGGGCCCATTGTGACATCCCAGGACCCCCCTTTGTCCCCAGGGCCCATTGTGACATCCTGGGGACCCTCCTTGTCCCCAGAGCCCATTGTGACATCCCAGGACCCCACTTTGTCCCCAGGGCTTATTGTGACACCATGGGAATCTCCCTTGTCCCCAGGGCCCATTGTGACATCCCATGACCCCCATTGTCCCCAAGGCCCATTGTGACATTCCAGGACCCCCCATTGTCCCCAGGGCCCATTGTGACATCCACTGCACCCCCTTGTCCCCAGGGCCCATTGTGACATTCAGTGGACCCCTCTTTGTCCCCAGGGCCCATTGTCACATCCTGGGATCCCCCGTTGTCTCTGGGGCCCATTGTGACGTCCCAGGACCCCCCATTGTCCCCAGGACCCATTGTGACATTCAGGGGGCCCCTTTGTCACTGGGGCCCATTGTGACATCCCAGGACCCCACATTGTCCCCAGGACACATTGTGACATCCTGGGGACCCCACTTGTTCCCAGGGCCCATTGTGACACCGTGGGTACCACCCTTGTCCTCAGGGCTCATTGTGACATCCCAGGACCCCCCTTTGTCCCCAGGGCCCATTCTGATACCGTGGGGATCCCCTTTGTCCCCAGAGCCCATTGTGACATCCAGGGGACCCCCTTTGTCCCCAGGGCCCATTGTGACATCGCAGGACCCCCCTGGGCCTCAGGGCGCATTTTGACATCCTGGGGATGCCCCCTTGTCACCGGGACCCATTGTGACGTCCCAGGACCCATTGTGACGTCCCAGGACCCCCCATTGTCTCCAGGGCCCATTGTGACATCCTGGGGATCCCTGCTTGGCCCCAGAGCCCATTGTGACGTCTTATGACCCCCCCTTGTCCCCAGGGCCCATTGCGACATTCAGGGGACGCCTCTTTGTACCCAGGGCCCATTGTGACATCCTGGGGATCCCCCCTTGTCCCCAGGGCCCATTGCGACATTCAGGGGACGCCTCTTTGTACCCAGGACCCATTGTGACACTATGGGGAACCCCCCTTGTTCCCAGGGCCCATTGTGACACCGTGGGTACCACCCTTGACCGCAGGGCTCATTGTGACATCGCAGGACCCCCCTTTGTCCCCAGAGCCCATTGTGAAAACCAGGGGACACCCTTGGTCCCCAGGGCCCATTGTGACATCGCAGGACCACCCTGGTCCCCAGGGCCCATTGTGACATCCTGGGCACCCCTTTTGTCCCCACGGCCCATTGTGGCACTATGGGGACCCCCTTTGTCACTGGGGCCCATTGTGACATCTGGGGGACCCCACTTTGTCCCCAGGGCTGATTGTGACGTCCAGGGGCCACTCTGTGTCCCCAGGGCCCATTGTGACACTTTAGGGACCCCTCTTTGTCCCCAGGGCCCATTGTGACGTCCCAGAACCCCCCATTGTTCCCAGGGCCCATTGTGATGTCCTGGGGAGCCCCCTCTGTTCCCAGGGCTCATTGTGACTTTCAGGGGACCCCCCCTTGTCCCCAGGGCTGATTGTGACGTCCTAGGGCCCCTCTGTGTCCCCAAGGCCCATTGTGACATCCCATGACCCCCCTTTGTCCCCAGTGCTATTGTGAAATCCTGGGGACCCCTTTTGTCCCCAGGGCCCATTGTGACACTATGGGGAACCCCTTTGTCACTGGGGGCCATTGTGACATTCCAGGATTCCACTTTGTCCCCAGGGCTCGTTCTGACACCTTGGGGACTCCCATTGTCCCCAGGGCCCATTGTGACGTCTTAGGACCCCCCATTTTCCCCAGGCCCCATTGTGACATTCAGGGCACCCCCTTGTCCCCAGGGCCCATTGTGACATTCCGGGGACGCCTCTTTGTACCCAGGGCACACTGTGACATCCTGGGGACCCCCCCTTGTCACTGGGGCCCATTGTGACGTCCCAGGACCCCCCATTGTCCCCGGGGCCCATTGTGACATCCTGGGGATCCCTCCTTGTCCCCAGGGCCCATTGTGACATCCCAGGACCCCCCATTGTCCCCAGGGCCCATTGTGACGTCCCAGGACCCCCCATTGTCCCCAGGGCCCATTGTGACATCCTCAGCACGCCCTTGTCCCCAGGGCCCACTGTGACATTCAGGGGACCCCTCTTTTTCCCCAGGGCCCATTGTGACATCCTGGGGACCCCCCGTTGTCCCCAGGGCCCATTGTGACGTCCCAGGACCCCCCATTGTCCCCAGGGCCCTTGTGACATCCTGGGGATCCCTCCTTGTCCGCAGGGCCCATTGTGACGTCCCAGGACCCCCCATTGTCCCCAGGACCTATTGTGACATTCAGGGGACCCCCTTTGTCACTGGGGCCCATTGGGACATCCCAGGACCCCACATTGTCCCCAGGGCCCTTGTGACATCCTGGGGATCCCTCCTTGTCCGCAGGGCCCATTGTGACGTCCCAGGACCCCCCCTGGTCCCCAGGCCCTATTGTGACATTCAGGGGACCCCCTTTGTCACTGGGGCCCATTGGGACGTCCCAGGACCCGCCATTGTCCCCAGGGCCCATTGTGACATTCTGGGGATCCCTCCTTGTCCCCAGGGCCAATTGGGACGTCCCAGGACCCCCATTGTCCCCCGGGCCCATTGTGACATTCAGGGGCCCCCGTTTGTCACGGGGGCCCATTGTGACATCCCAGGACCCCACATTGTCCCCAGGGCCCTTGTGACATCCTGGGGACACCCCCTTATCTCCAGGGCCCATTGTGACATCCTGGGAATCCCTCCTTGTCACTGGGGCCCATTTTGACATTCAGGGGACCCCCCATTGTCCCCAGGGCCCATTGTGACATCCTCTGCACCCCCTTCTCACCAGGGCCCATTGTGACATTCAGGGGACCCCTCTTAGTCCCCAGGGCCCATTGTGACATCCTGGGGACCCCACTTGTCCCCAGGACCCATTGTGACACTATGGGGACCCCCCCTTGTGCCCAGTGCCCATTGTGACACCGTGGGTACCACCCTTGTCTGCAGGGCTCATTGTTTCATCCCAGGACCCCCCATTGTTCCCAGGGCCCATTGTGACATTCAGGGGACCCCCCTTTGTCCCCAGGGCCCATTCTGATACCGTGGGGACCCCCTTTGTCCCCAGGGCCCATTGTGACACTATGGGGACCCCCCCTTGTGCCCAGGGCCCATTGTGACATCGTGGGTACCACCCTTGTCCGCAGGGCCCATTGTGACATCCCAGGACCCCCCTTTGTCCCCAGGGCCCATTGTGACATCGCAAGACCCCCCTGGGCCCCAGGGCGCATTTTGACATCCTGGGGATGCCCCCTTGTCAACGGGGCCCATTGTGACGTCCCAGGACCCCCCATTGTGTCCAGGGCCCATTGTGACATCCTGGCGATCCCTGCTTGGCCCCAGGGCCCATTGTGACGTCTTAGGACCCCCCGTTGTCCCCAGGGCCCATTGTGACATCCTGGGGATCCCTCCTTGTCCCCAGGGCCCATTGTGACGTCCCAGGACCCCCCACTGTCCTCAGGACCTATTGTCACATTCAGGGGACCCCCTTTGTCACTGGGGCCCATTGTGACATCCCAGGATCCCACATTGTCCCCAGGGCCCATTGTGACATCCTGGGGACCCCATTTTCCCCAGGACCCATTGTGACACTATGGGTACCCCCCCTTGTCCCCAGGGCCAATTGTGACATCCCAGGACCCCCCATTGTTCCCAGGGCCCATTGTGATGTCCTTGGGAGCCCCCTCTCTTCCCAGGGCTCATTGTGACTCTCAGGGGACCCCACCTTGTCCCCAGGACTGACTGTGACGTCCTAGGGCCCCTCTGTGTCCCCAGGGCCCATTGTGACGTCCCAGGACCCCCATTGTCCCCAGGGCCCATTGTGACATCCTCGGCACCCCCTTGTCCCCAGGGCCCATTGTGACATTCAGGGGACCCCTCTTTGTCCCCAGGGCCCATTGTGACATCCTGGGGACCCCCTCTTGTCCCCAGGGCCCATTGTGACGTCCCAGGACCCCCCATTGTCCCCAGGGCCCATTGTGATATCCTGGGGATCCCTCCTTGTCCCCAGGGCCCATTGTGACGTCCCAGGACCCCCCATTGTCCCCAGGGCCCATTGTGACATTCAGGGGACCCCCTTTGTCACTGGGGCCCATTGTGACATCCCAGGACCCCCCTTTGTCCCCAGGGCCCATTGTGACATCCTGGGGATCCCCATGTCACTGGGGCCCATTGTGACGTCCCAGGACCCCGCATTGTCCCCAGAGCCCATTGTGACATCCTGGAGACCCCCTTTGTCTCCAGGGCCCATTGTGACGTCCCAGGACCCCCCATTGTCCCCAGGGTCCATTGTTACATCCTGGGGACCCCCTTGTCACTGGGACCCATCATGACACCATGGGGACCCTCCTTGTCACTGGGGACCCATTGTGACACCATGGGGACCCCCCCTTGTCCTCAGGGCCCATTGTGACATCCTGGGCATCCCCCCTGTCCCCCGGGACCATTGTAACACCGTGGGGACCCCCTTTGTCCCCAGGGCCCATTGTGACACTGTGGTGAACCCCCTTGTCCCCAGGTCCTATTGTTACGTCCCAGGAACCCCCATTGTCCCCAGGACCCATTGTGACACCTTGGGGACCCCCTTGTCACTGGAGACCCATTGTGACAGCATGGGGACCACCCCTTGTCCTCAGGGCCTATTGTGAACATCCTGGGGAACCTCCATTGTCCCCAGAGCCCATTGTGAGTTCCTGGAGACCCCCTTGTCCCCAGGTCCCATTGTGACATCCTGGGGAGCCTCTTTGTCCCCACGGCCCATTGTGACATCCTGGGGACCTCCTTGTCCCCAGGACCCATCCTGGCACTGTGGAGACCTCCCTTGTCACTGGGGACCCATTGTGACACCATGGGGACCTCCCATTGTCCTCAGGGCCCATTGAGACATCCTGGGGACCCCCTTTGTCACTGGAGACCCATTGTGGCATCCCAGGAACCCCATTGTCCCAAGGGCCCATTGTGACATCCTGGGGACCCCCCTTTGTCTCCAGGACATATTGTGACACCGTGGGGACCACATTAGTCCCCAGGGCCCATTGTGACATCCTAGGGATCCCCTCTTGTCCCCAGGGCCCATTGTGACGTCCCAGGACCCCCCATTGTCCCCAGGGCCCATTGTGACATCCTGGGGACGCCCTTTGTCCCCAGGGCCCATTTTGACACTGTCGACACCCCCCTTTGTCCCCAGGGCCCATTGTGACATCCTGGGGACCCTCCTTGTCCCCAGAGGCCATTGTGACATCCAGGGGACCCCCTTTGACCCCAGGGCCCATTGTGACATCCTGGGGTCCCCCCTTTGTCCCCGGGGCCCATTGTGATATCCTGGGGATCCCTCCTTGTCCCCAGGGCCCATTGTGACGTCCCAGGACCCCCCATTGTCCCTAGGGCCCATTGTGACATTCAGGGGACCCCCTTTGTCACTGGGGCCCATTGTGACATCCCAGGACCCCCCTTTGTCCCCAGGGCCCATTGTGACATCCTGGGGATCCCCATGTCACTGGGGCCCAGTGTGACGTCCCAGGACCCCGTATTGTCCCCAGAGCCCATTGTGACATCCTGGAGACCCCCTTTGTCTCCAGGGCCCATTGTGACGTCCCAGGACCCCCCATTGTCCCCAGGGTCCATTGTTACATCCTGGGGACCCCCTTGTCACTGGGACCCATCATGACACCATGGGGACCCTCCTTGTCACTGGGGACCCATTGTGACACCATGGGGACCCCCCCTTGTCCTCAGGGCCCATTGTGACATCCTGGGCATCCCCCCTGTCCCCCGGGACCATTGTAACACCACCGTGCGGACCCCCTTTGTCCCCAGGGCCCATTGTGACACTGTGGGGAACCCCCTTGTCCCCAGGACCTATTGTTACGTCCCAGGACCCCCCATTGTCCCCAGGGCCCATTGTGACACCTTGGGGACCCCCTTGTCACTGGAGACCCATTGTGACAGCATGGGGACCACCCCTTGTCCTCAGGGCCTATTGTGAACATCCTGGGGAACCTCCATTGTCCCCAGAGCCCATTGTGATTTCCTGGAGACCCCCTTTGTCCCCAGGGCCCATTGTGACATCCTGGGGTCCCCCCTTTGTCCCCAGGGCCCATTGAAATGTCCCAGGATCACCGTTTGTCCCCAGGGTTCATTGTGACATCCTGGGGACCCCATTTGTCCCCACGGCCCATTGTGGCACCATGGGGAACCCCTTTGTCACTGGGGCCCATTGTGACATCCCAGGACTCCACTTTGTCCCCAGGGCTTATTGTGACACTATGGGGACCCCCCCTTGTGCCCAGAGCCCATTGTGACACTGTGGGTACCACCCTTGTCCGCAGGGCTCATTGTGACATCCCAGGACCCCCCTTTGTCCCCAGGGCTCATTGTGACATTCTAGGACCCCACTTTGTCCCCAGGGCCTATTGTGACACCATGGGGAACCCTCCTTGTCACTGGGAACCCATTGTGACACCATGGGGACCCCCCCTTTGTCCCCAGGGCCCATTGTGACATCCTGCGCACCCCCCTTTGTCCCCAGGGTCCATTGTGACATCCTGGGCAACCCCATTGTCCCCAGAGCCCATTGTGACATCCCAGGACCACACTTTGTCCCCAGGGCTTATTGTGACACCATGGGGATCTCCCTTGTCCCCAGGGCCCATTGTGACATCCTGGGGTCCCCCCTTTGTCCCCAGGGCCCATTGAAATGTCCCAGGATCACCGTTTGTCCCCAGGGTTCATTGTGACATCCTGGGGACCCCATTTGTCCCCACGGCCCATTGTGGCACCATGGGGAACCCCTTTGTCACTGGGGCCCATTGTGACATCCCAGGACCCCACTTTGTCCCCAGGGCTTATTGTGACACCATGGGGATCTCCCTTGTCCCCAGGGCCCATTGTGACATCCCACGACCCCCCTTTATCCCCAGTGCTATTGTGAAATCCTGGGGACCCCTTTTGTCCCCAGGGCCCATTGTGGCACCATAGGGAACCCCTTTGTCACTGGGGGCCATTGTGACATCCCAGGATTCCACTTTGTCCCCAGGGCTCGTTCTGACACCTTGGGGACTCCCATTGTCCCCAGGGCCCATTGTGACATCCTGGGCAACCCCATTGTCCCCAGGGCCCATTGTGACATCCTGGGGACCCCCATTGTCCCCAGGGCCCATTGTGACATTCCAGGACCCCCCATTGTCCCCAGGGCCCATTGTGACATCCACTGCACCCCCTTGTCCCCAGGGCCCATTGTGACATTCAGGGGACCCCTCTTTGTCCCCAGGGCCCATTGTGACATTCAGGGGACCCCCCCTTGTCACTGGGGCCCATTGTGACGTCCCAGGACCCCCCATTGTCCCCAGGGCCCATTGTGACATCCTGGGGATCCCTCCTTGTCCCCAGGGCCCGTTGTGACGTCCCAGGACCCCCCATTGTCCCTAGGACCCATTGTGACATTCAGGGGGCCCCTTTGTCACTGGGGCCCATTGTGACATCCCAGGACCCCACATTGTCCCCAGGACACATTGTCACATCCTGGGGACCCCACTTGTCCCCAGGACCCATTGTGACACTATGGGGACCCCCCCTTGTTCCCAGGGCCCATTGTGACACCGTGGGTACCACCCTTGTCCGCAGGGCTCATTGTGACATCCCAGGACCCCCCTTTGTCCCCAGGGCCCATTCTGATACCGTGGGGATCCCCTTTGTCCCCAGAGTCCATTGTGACATCCAGGGGACTCCCTTTGTCCCCAGGGCCCATTGTGACATCGCAGGACCCCCCTGGGCCCCAGGGCGCATTTTGACATCCTGGGGATGCCCCCTTGTCAACGGGGCCCATTGTGACGTCCCAGGACCCCCCATTGTGTCCAGGGCCCATTGTGACATCCTGGCGATCCCTGCTTGGCCCCAGGGCCCATTGTGACGTCTTAGGACCCCCCGTTGTCCCCAGGGCCCATTGTGACATCCTGGGGATCCCTCCTTGTCCCCAGGGCCCATTGTGACGTCCCAGGACCCCCCACTGTCCTCAGGACCTATTGTAACATTCAGGGGACCCCCTTTGTCACTGGGGCCCATTGTGACATCCCAGGACCCCACATTGTCCCCAGGGCCCATTGTGACATCCTGGGGACCCCATTTTCCCCAGGACCCATTGTGACACTATGGGTACCCCCCCTTGTCCCCAGGGCCAATTGTGACATCCCAGGACCCCCCATTGTTCCCAGGGCCCATGGTGACATTCAGGGGACCCCCTTTGTCACTGGGGCCCATTGTGACATCCCAGGACCCCCCATTGTTCCCAGGGCCCATTGTGATGTCCTTGGGAGCCCCCTCTCTTCCCAGGGCTCATTGTGACTCTCAGGGGACCCCACCTTGTCCCCAGGACTGACTGTGACGTCCTAGGGCCCCTCTGTGTCCCCAGGGCCCATTGTGACGTCCCAGGACCCCCATTGTCCCCAGGGCCCATTGTGACATTCTAGGACCCCACTTTGTCCCCAGGGCCTATTGTGACACCATGGGGAACCCTCCTTGTCACTGGGAACCCATTGTGACACCATGGGGACCCCCCCTTTGTCCCCAGGGCCCATTGTGACATCCTGCGCACCCCCCTTTGTCCCCAGGGTCCATTGTGACATCCTGGGCAACCCCATTGTCCCCAGGGCCCATTGTGACATCTAGGGGGACGCCCTTGTCCCCAGGACCCGTCGTGGCACCGTGGGGACCCCCATTGTCCCCAGGGCCCATTGTGACGTCCCAGGACCCCCATTGTCCCCAGGGCCCATTGTGACATCCCAGGACCCCACTTTGTCCCCAGGGCTTATTGTGACACCATGGGGATCTCCCTTGTCCCCAGGGCCCATTGTGACATCCCACGACCCCCCTTTGTCCCCAGTGCTATTGTGAAATCCTGGGGACCCCTTTTGTCCCCAGGGCCCATTGTGACACCATGGGGAACCCCTTTGTCACTGGGGGCCATTGTGACATCCTGGGGATCCTCCTTGTCCCCAGAGCCCATTGTGACATCCCAGGACCACACTTTGTCCCCAGGGCTTATTGTGACACCATGGGGATCTCCCTTGTCCCCAGGGCCCATTGTGACATCCCACGACCCCCCTTTGTCCCCAGTGCTATTGTGAAATCCTGGGGACCCCTTTTGTCCCCAGGCCCCATTGTGACACCATGGGGAACCCCTTTGTCACTGGGGGCCATTGTGACATCCTGGGGATCCTCCTTGTCCCCAGAGCCCATTGTGACATCCCAGGACCACACTTTGTCCCCAGGGCTTATTGTGACACCATGGGGATCTCCCTTGTCCCCAGGGCCCATTGTGACATCCTGGGGTCCCCCCTTTGTCCCCAGGGCCCATTGAAATGTCCCAGGATCACCGTTTGTCCCCAGGGTTCATTGTGACATCCTGGGGACCCCATTTGTCCCCACGGCCCATTGTGGCACCATGGGGAACCCCTTTGTCACTGGGGCCCATTGTGACATCCCAGGACCCCACTTTGTCCCCAGGGCTTATTGTGACACCATGGGGATCTCTCTTGTCCCCAGGGCCCATTGTAACATCCCACGACCCCCCTTTATCCCCAGTGCTATTGTGAAATCCTGGGGACCCCTTTTGTCCCCAGGGCCCATTGTGGCACCATAGGGAACCCCTTTGTCACTGGGGGCCATTGTGACATCCCAGGATTCCACTTTGTCCCCAGGGCTCGTTCTGACACCTTGGGGACTCCCATTGTCCCCAGGGCCCATTGTGACATCCTGGGCAACCCCATTGTCCCCAGGGCCCATTGTGACATCCTGGGGACCCCCATTGTCCCCAGGGCCCATTGTGACATTCCAGGACCCCCCATTGTCCCCAGGGCCCATTGTGACATCCACTGCACCCCCTTGTCCCCAGGGCCCATTGTGACATTCAGGGGACCCCTCTTTGTCCCCAGGGCCCATTGTGACATTCAGGGGACCCCCCCTTGTCACTGGGGCCCATTGTGACGTCCCAGGACCCCCCATTGTCCCCAGGGCCCATTGTGACATCCTGGGGATCCCTCCTTGTCCCCAGGGCCCGTTGTGACGTCCCAGGACCCCCCATTGTCCCTAGGACCCATTGTGACATTCAGGGGGCCCCTTTGTCACTGGGGCCCATTGTGACATCCCAGGACCCCACATTGTCCCCAGGACACATTGTCACATCCTGGGGACCCCACTTGTCCCCAGGACCCATTGTGACACTATGGGGACCCCCCCTTGTGCCCAGGGCCCATTGTGACATCGTGGGTACCACCCTTGTCCGCAGGGCTCATTGTGACATCCCAGGACCCCCCTTTGTCCCCAGGGCCCATTCTGATACCGTGGGGATCCCCTTTGTCCCCAGAGTCCATTGTGACATCCAGGGGACTCCCTTTGTCCCCAGGGCCCATTGTGACATCGCAGGACCCCCCTGGGCCCCAGGGCGCATTTTGACATCCTGGGGATGCCCCCTTGTCAACGGGGCCCATTGTGACGTCCCAGGACCCCCCATTGTGTCCAGGGCCCATTGTGACATCCTGGGGATCCCTGCTTGGCCCCAGGGCCCATTGTGACGTCTTAGGACCCCCCGTTGTCCCCAGGGCCCATTGTGACATCCTGGGGATCCCTCCTTGTCCCCAGGGCCCATTGTGACGTCCCAGGACTCCCCACTGTCCTCAGGACCTATTGTAACATTCAGGGGACCCCCTTTGTCACTGGGGCCCATTGTGACATCCCAGGACCCCACATTGTCCCCAGGGCCCATTGTGACATCCTGGGGACCCCATTTTCCCCAGGACCCATTGTGACACTATGGGTACCCCCCCTTGTCCCCAGGGCCAATTGTGACATCCCAGGACCCCCCATTGTTCCCAGGGCCCATTGTGATGTCCTTGGGAGCCCCCTCTCTTCCCAGGGCTCATTGTGACTCTCAGGGGACCCCACCTTGTCCCCAGGACTGACTGTGACGTCCTAGGGCCCCTCTGTGTCCCCAGGGCCCATTGTGACGTCCCAGGACCCCCATTGACCCCAGGGCCCATTGTGATATCCTGGGGATCCCTCCTTGTCCCCAGGGCCCATTGTGACACTATAGGGACCCCCCCTTGTGCCCAGTGCCCATTGTGACACCGTGGGTACCACCCTTGTCCGCAGGGCCCATTGTGACATCCTGGGGACACCCCCTTGTCGCCAGGGCCCATTGTGACATCCTGGGGATCCCTCCTTGTCCCCAGGGCCCATTGTGACGTCCCAGGACCCCCCATTGTCCCCAGGACCCATTGTGACATTCAGGGGACCCCCTTTGTCACTGGGGCCCATTGTGAAATCCCAGGACCCCACATTGTCCCCAGGGCCCATTGTGACATCCTGGGGACCCCCCCTTTGTCCCCAGTGCCCATTGTGACATCCTGCGGACCCCCCTTTGTCCCCAGGGCCCATTTTGACATTCAGGGGACCCACCATTGTCCTCAGGGCCCATTGTGAGGTCCCAGGACCCCCCATTGTCCCCAGAGCCCATTGTGACATCCCAGGACCCCCCATTGTCCCCAGGGCCCATTGTGACATCCTGGGGACCCCACTTGTCCCCAGGACCCATTGTGACACTATGGGGACCCCCCCTTGTGCCCTGGGCCCATTGTGAAACCGTGGGTACCACCCTTGTCTGCAGGGCTCATTGTGACATCCCAGGACCCCCCATTGTCCCCAGGGCCCATTATGACATTCAGGGGACCCCCCTTTGTCCCCAGGGCCCATTCTGATACCGTGGGGACCCCCTTTGTCCCCAGGGCCCATTGTGACATGCTGGGGACGCTCTTTGTCCCCAGGGCCCATTGTGACATCCTGGGGACCCTCCTTGTCCCCAGAGCACATTGTGACATCCAGGGGACCCCCTTTGTCCCCAGGGCCCATTGTGGCACCATAGGGACCCCCTTTGTCACTGGGGCCCATTGTGACATCCAAGGACCCCCCATTGTCCCCAGGGCCCATTGTGATATCTGGGGGACCCCCTTGTTCCCAAGGCCCATTGTGACATCCTGGGGACCCCCCCTTGTCCCCAGGGCCCATTGTGACATCCCAGGACCCCCCATTGTCCCCAGGGCCCATTGTGACATCCTCGGCACCCCCTTGGTACCAGGGCCCATTGTGACAACCAGGGGACCCCCCCTTGTCCGCAGGGCCCATTGTGACATTCTTGGACCCCACTTTGTCCCCAGGGCCCATTGTGGCACCATAGGGACCCCCCCTTGTCCCCAGGGCCCATTGTGACATCCCAGGACCCCCCCTGGTCCCCAGGCCCCATTGTGACATCCTGGGGACCCCCTTTGTCCCAGGACTTCATTGTGACATCCTGGGGACCCCCCTTGTCCTCAGGGTCCATTGTGACAACCCAGGACCTTACATTGTCCCCAGGGCGCATTGTGATATCTGGGGGACCCCCTTGTTCCCAAGGCCCATTTTGACATCCTGGGGACCCACCCTTGTCCCCAGGGCCCATTGTGACATTCCAGGACCCCCCATTGTCCCCAGGGCCCATTGTGACATCCTCGGCATCCCCTTGTCCCCAGGGCCCATTGTGACATTCAGGGGACCCCTCTTTGTCCCCAGGGCCCATTGTGACGTCCCAGGGCCCCCCATTGTCCCCAGGGCCCATTGTGACATCCTGGGGATCCCTCCTTGTCCCCAGGGCCCATTGTGACATCCCAGGACCCCCCATTGTCCCCAGGGCCCATTGTGACATCCTCTGCACCCCCTTGTCCCCAGGGCCCATTGTGACATTCAGGGGACCCCTCTTTGTCCCCAGGGCCCATTGTGACATCCTGGGGACCCCCCCTTGTCCCCAGGGCCCATTGTGACATCCTGGGGATCCCTCCTAGTCCCCAGGGCCCATTGTGACGTCCCAGGACCCCCCATTGTCCCCAGGGCCCATTGTGACATTCAGGGGACCCCCTTTGTCACTGGGGCCCATTGTGACATCCCAGGACCCCCCATTGTTCCCAGGGCCCATTGTGATGTCCTTGGGAGCCCCCTCTCTTCCCAGGGCTCATTGTGACTCTCAGGGGACCCCATCTTGTCGCCAGGGCTGATTGTGACGTCCTAGGGCCCCTCTGTGTCCCCAGGGCCCATTGTGACGTCCCAGTACCCCCATTGTCCCCAGGGCCCATTGTGACATCCTCTGCACCCCCTTGTCCCCAGGGCCCATTGTGACATTCAGGGGACCCCTCTTTGTCCCCAGGGCCCATTGTGACATCCTGGGGACCCCCTCTTGTCCCTAGGGCCCATTGTGACGTCCCAGGACCCCCCATTGTCCCCAGGGCCCATTGTGACATCCTGGGGATCCCTCCTTGTCCCCAGGGCCCATTGTGACGTCCCAGGACCCCCCATTGTCCCCAGGGCCCATTGTGACATTCAGGGGACCCCCTTTGTCACTGGGGCCCATTGTGACATCCCAGGACCCCACATTGTCCCCAGGGCCCATTGTGACATCCTGGGGACCCCCATGTCACTGGGACCCATTCTGACGTCCCAGGACCCCCCATTGTCCCCAGGGTCCATTGTTACATCCTGGGGACCCCCTTGTCCCCAGGACCCATCATGACACCATGGGGACCCTCCTTGTCACTGGGGACCCATTGTGACACCATGGGGACCCCCCCTTGTCCTCAGGGCCCATTGTGACATCCTGGGCATCCCCCTTTGTCCCCCGGGACCATTGTAACACCGTGCGGACCCCCTTTGTCCCCAGGGCCCATTGTGACACTGTGGGGAACCCCCTTGTCCCCAGGGCCTATTGTTACGTCCCAGGACCCCCCATTGTCCCCAGGGCCCATTGTGACACCTTGGGGACCCCCTTGTCACTGGAGACCCATTGTGACACCTTGGGGACCACCCCTTGTCCTCAGGGCCTATTGTGAACATCCTGGGGAACCTCCATTGTCCCCAGAGCCCATTGTGAGTTCCTGGAGACCCCCTTGTCCCCAGGTCCCATTGTGACATCCTGGGGAGCCTCTTTGTCCCCACGGCCCATTGTGACATCCTGGGGACCTCCTTGTCCCCAGGACCCATCCTGGCACTGTGGAGATCTCCCTTGTCACTGGGGACCCATTGTGACACCATGGGGACCTCCCATTGTCCTCAGGGCCCATTGCGACATCCTGGGGACCCCCTTTGTCACTGGGGACCCATTGTGACATCCCAGGAACCCCATTGTCCCAAGGGCCCATTGTGACATCCTGGGGACCCCTCTTTGTCTCCAGGACATATTGTGACACCGTGGGGACCACATTAGTCCCCAGGGCCCATTGTGACATCCTAGGAATCCCCTCTTATCCCCAGGGCCCATTGTGACATCCCAGGACCCCCCTTTGTCCCCAGGGCTCATTGTGACATTCTATGACCCCACTTTGTCCCCAGGGCCTATTGTGACACCATGGGGAACCCTCCTTGTCACTGGAGACCCATTGTGACACCATGGGGACCCCCCCTTTGTCCCCAGTGCCCATTGTGACATCCTGCCCACCCCCCTTTGTCCCCAGGGTCCATTGTGACATCCTGGGCAACCCCATTGTTCCCAGGGCCCATTGTGACATCCCAGGACCCCACTTTGTCCCCAGGGCTTATTGTGACACCATGGGGATCTCCCTTGTCCCCAGGGCCCATTGTGACATTCTCGGCACCCCCTTGTCCCCAGGGCCCATTGTGACATTCAGGGGACGCCTCTCTGTCCCCAGGGCCCATTGTGACATCCTGGGGATCCCTCCTTGTCCCCAGGGCCCATTGTGACGTCCCGGGACCCCCCATTGTCCCCAGGGCCCATTGTGACATTCAGGGGCCCCCGTTTGTCACTGGCGCCCATTGTGACATCCCAGGACCCCACATTGTCCCCAGGGCCCATTGTGACTTTCAGGGGACCCCACTTGTCCCCAGGACCCATTGTGACACTATAGGGACCCCACCTTGTGCCCAGTGCCCATTGTGACACCGTGGGTACCACCCTTGTCCGCAGGGCCCATTGTGACATCCTGGGGACACCCCCTTGTCCCCAGGGCCCATTGTGACGTCCTGGGAATCCCGCCTTGTCCCCAGGGCCCATTGTGACATCCAGGGGACCCCCCCTTGTCCCCAGGGCCCATTGTGACGTCCCAGGACCCGCCATTGTCCCCAGGGCCCATTGTGACATCCTGGGGATCCCTCCTTGTCCCCAGGGCCCATTGTGACGTCCCGCGACCCCCCATTGTCCCCAGGGCCCATTGTGACATTCAGGGGCCCCCGTTTGTTCACTGCGGCCCATTTTGACGTTCAGGGGACCCACCATTGTACTCAGGGCCCATTGTGACTTTCAGGGGACCCCACTTGTCCCCAGGACCCATTGCGACACTATAGGGACCCCCCCTTGTGCCCAGTGCCCATTGTGACACCGTGGGTACCACCCTTGTCCGCAGGGCCCATTGTGACATCCTGGGGACCCCCCCTTGTCCCCAGGGCCCATTGTGACATCCTGGGGATCCCTCCTTGTCCCCAGGGCCCATTGTGACGTCCCAGGACCCCCCATTGTCCCCAGGACCCATTGTGACATTTAGGGGACCCCCTTTGTCACTGGGGCCCATTGTGAAATCCCAGGACCCCACATTGTCCCAAGGGCCCATTGTGACATCCTGGGGACACCCCCTTTGTCCCCAGTGCCCATTGTGACATCCTGCGGACCCCCCTTTGTCCCCAGGGCCCATTTTGACATTCAGGGGACCCACCATTGTCCTCAGGGCCCATTGTGAGGTCCCAGGACCCCCCATTGTCCCCAGGGCCCATTGTGACATCCTCGGCACCCCCTTGTCCCCAGGGCCCATTGTGACATTCAGGGGACCCCACATTGTCCCCAGGGCCCATTGTGACATCCTGGGGACCCCACTTGTCCCCAGGACCCATTGTGACACTATGGGGACCCCCCCTTGTGCCCAGGGCCCATTGTGACACCGTGGGTACCACACTTGTCTGCAGGGCTCATTGTGACATCCCAGGAGCCCCCATTTTCCCCAGGACCCATTGTGACATCCTGGCCACCCCCTTGCTCCCAGGGCCCGTTGTGACATCCTCTGCACCCCTTTGTCCCCAGGGCCCATTGTGACATCCCAGGACCCCCCTTTGTCCCCAGGGCCCATTGTAGCACCATGGGGACCCCCTTTGTCCCCAGGGCCCATTGTGACATCCCAGGACCCCCCTTTGTCCCCAGGGCCCATTGTAGCACCATGGGGACCCCCTTTGACCCCAGGGCCCATTGTGGCACCATGGCAACCCCTTTTGTCCCCAGGGCCCATTGTGACATTCTTGGACCCCACTTTGTCCCCAGGGCCTATTGTGACACCATGGGGACCCCTCCTTGTCACTGGGGACCCATTGTGACACCATGGGGACCCCCCCTTGTCCTCAGGACTCATTCTCACATCCTGGACACCCCCCATTGTCCCCAGGGCCCATTGTAACATCCACTGCACCCCCTTGTCCCCAGGGCCCATTGTGACATTCAGGGGACCCCTCTTTGTCCCCAGGGCCCATTGTGACATCCTGGGGACCCCCCCTTGTCCCCAGGGCCCATTGTGACGTCCCAGGACCCGACATTGTCCCCAGGGCCCATTGTGACATCCTCTGCACCCCCTTGTCCCCAGGGCCCATTGTGACGTCCCAGGACCCCCCCTTGTCCCCAGGGCCCATTGTGACGTCCCAGGACCCCCCTTTGTCCCCAGGGCCCATTGTGACATTCAGGGGACCCCACATTGTCCCCAGGGCCCATTGTGACATCCTGGGGACCCCACTTGTCCCCAGGACCCATTGTGACACTATGGGGACCCCCCCTTGTGCCCAGGGCCCATTGTGACACCGTGGGTACCACACTTGTCTGCAGGGCTCATTGTGACATCCCAGGAGCCCCCATTTTCCCCAGGACCCATTGTGACATCCTGGCCACCCCCTTGCTCCCAGGGCCCGTTGTGACATCCTCTGCACCCCTTTGTCCCCAGGGCCCATTGTGACATCCCAGGACCCCCCTTTGTCCCCAGGGCCCATTGTAGCACCATGGGGACCCCCTTTGTCCCCAGGGCCCATTGTGACATCCCAGGACCCCCCTTTGTCCCCAGGGCCCATTGTAGCACCATGGGGACCCCCTTTGACCCCAGGGCCCATTGTGGCACCATGGCAACCCCTTTTGTCCCCAGGGCCCATTGTGACATTCTTGGACCCCACTTTGTCCCCAGGGCCTATTGTGACACCATGGGGACCCCTCCTTGTCACTGGGGACCCATTGTGACACCATGGGGACCCCCCCTTGTCCTCAGGACTCATTCTCACATCCTGGACACCCCCCATTGTCCCCAGGGCCCATTGTAACATCCACTGCACCCCCTTGTCCCCAGGGCCCATTGTGACATTCAGGGGACCCCTCTTTGTCCCCAGGGCCCATTGTGACATCCTGGGGACCCCCCCTTGTCCCCAGGGCCCATTGTGACGTCCCAGGACCCGACATTGTCCCCAGGGCCCATTGTGACATCCTCTGCACCCCCTTGTCCCCAGGGCCCATTGTGACGTCCCAGGACCCCCCCTTGTCCCCAGGGCCCATTGTGACGTCCCAGGACCCCCCTTTGTCCCCAGGGCCCATTGTGACATGCTGGGGACCCCCTTTGTCCCCAGGGCCCATTGTGGCACCATGAGGACCCTCTTTGTCACTGGAGCCCATTGTGACATCCCATGACCCCCCTTTGTCCACAGTGCTATTGTGAAATCCTGGGGACCCCTTTTGTCCCCACGGCCCATTGTGACACCATGGGGAACCCCTTTGTCACTGGGGGCCATTGTGACATTCCAGGATTCCACTTTGTCCCCAGGGCTCGTTCTGACACCTTGGGGACTCCCATTGTCCCCAGGGCCCATTGTGACATCCTGGGCAACCCCATTGTCCCCAGGGCCCATTGTGACATCTGGGGGACGCCCTTGTCCCCAGGACCCATCGTGGCACCGTGGGGACCCTCCTTGTCACTTGGGCCCATTGTGACACCATGGGGACGCCCCCCTTTGTCCCCAGTGCCCATTGTGACATCCTGCGGACCCCCCTTTGTCCCCAGGGCCCATTGTGACATTCAGGGGACCCACCATTGTCCTCAGGGCCCATTGTGACATCCCAGGACCCCCCATTGTCCCCAGGGCCCATTGTGACATCCTCGGCACCCCCTTGTGCCCAGGGCCCATTGTGACATTCAGGGGACCCCTCTTTGTCCCCAGGGCCCATTGTGACGTCCTGGGGACCCCCCCTTGTCCCCAGGGCCCATTGTGACGTCCCAGGACCCGCCATTGTCCCCAGGGCCCATTGTGACATCCTGGGGATCCCTCCTTGTCCCCAGGGCCCATTGTGACGTCCCAGGACCCCCCATTGTCCCCAGGGCCCATTGTGACATTCAGGGGCCCCCGTTTGTCACTGGGGCCCATTGTGACATCCCAGGACCCCACATTGTCCCCAGGGCCCATTGTGACTTTCAGGGGACCCCACTTGTCCCCAGGACCCATTGTGACACTATAGGGACCCCCCCTTGTCCCAGTGACCATTGTGACACCGTGGGTACCACCCTTGTCCGCAGGGCCCATTGTGACATCCTGGGAATCCCTCCTTGTCCCCAGGGCCCATCGTGACGTGCCAGGACCCCCATTTTCCCCAGGGCCCATTGTGACATCCTCGGCACCCCCTTGTCCCCAGGGCCCATTGTGACATTCAGGGGACCCCTCTTTGTCCCCAGGGCCCATTGTGACATCCTGGGGACCCCCCCTTGTTCCCAGGGCCCACTGTGACGTCCCAGTACCCGCCATTGTCCCCAGGGCCCTGTGTGACATCCTGGGGTGCCCTCCTTGTCCCCAGGGCCCATTGTGACGTCCCAGGACCCCCCATTGTCCCCAGAGCCCATTGTGACATCCAGGGGACCCCCTTTGTCACTGGGGCCCATTGTGGCACCATGAGGACCCTCTTTGTCACTGGGGCCCATTGTGACATCCCAGGACCCCCCCTGGTCCCCAGGGCCCATTGTGACATCTGGGGGACCCCCCTTGTCCTCAGGGTCCATTGTGACAGCCCAGGACCTTACTTTGTCCCCAGGGCCCATTGCGATATCTGGGGGACCCCCTTGTCCCCAGGGCCCATTGTGACATCCTGGGGTCCCCCCTTTGTCCCCAGGGCCCATTGAAATGTCCCAGGACCACCCTTTGTCCCCAGGGCTTATTGTGACACCATGGGGATCTCCCTTGTCCCCAGGGCCCATTGTGACATCCCACGACCCCCCTTTGTCCCCAGTGCTATTGTGAAATCCTGGGGACCCCTTTTGTCCCCAGGGCCCATTGTGGCACCATGGGGAACCCCTTTGTCACTGGGGGCCATTGTGACATTCCAGGATTCCACTTTGTCCCCAGGGCTCGTTCTGAACACCTTGGGGCCTCCCATTGTCCCCAGGGCCCATTGTGACATCTGGGGGACGCCCTTGTCCCCAGGACCCATCGTGGCACCGTGGGGACCCTCCTTGTCACTTGGGCCCATTGTGACACCATGGGGACCCCCCCTTTATCCCCAGTGCCCATTGTGACATCCTGCGGACCCCCCTTTGTCCCCAGGGCCCATTTTGACATTCAGGGGACCCACCATTGTCCTCAGGGCCCTTTGTGATGTCCCAGGACCCCCCATTGTCCCCAGGGCTCATTGTGACATCCTCGGCACCCCCTTGTCCCCAGGGTCCATTGTGACACTATGGGGACCCCCCCTTGTGCCCAGGGCCCATTGTGACACCGTGGGTACCACCCTTGTCCCCAGGGCTCATTGTGACATCCCAGGACCCCCCATTGTCCCCAGGGCCCATTGTGACATTCAGGGGACCCCCCTTGTCCCCAGGGCCCATTCTGACACCGTGGGGACCCCCTTTGTCCCCAGGGCCCATTGTGACATCCTGGGGACCCCCTTTGTCCCAAGATTTCATTGTGACATCCTGGGGTCCCCCCTTGTCCTCAGGGTCCATTGTGACAGCCCAGGACCTTACATTGTCCCCAGGGCCCATTGTGATATCTGGGGGACCCCCTTGTTCCCAAGGCCCATTGTGACATCCTGGGGACCCCACCTTGTCCCCAGGGCCCGTTGTGACATCCCAGGACCCCCCATTGTCCCCAGGGCCCATTGTGACATCCTCGGCACGCTCTTTTCCCCAGGGCCCATTGTGACATCCTGGGGACCCCCCCTTGTCCCCAGGGCCCATTGTGACGTCCCAGGACCCCCCATTGTCCCCAGGGCCCATTCTGACATCCTGGGGATCCCTCCTTGTCCCCAGGGCCCATTGTGATGTCCCAGGACCCCCCATTGTCTCCAGGGCCCATCGTGACATCCTCTGCACCCCCTTGTCCCCAGGGCCAATTGTGACATTCAGGGGACCCCTCTTTGTCCCCAGGGCCCATTGTGACATCCTGGCGACCCCCCCTTGTCCCCAGGGCCCATTGTGACGTCCCAGGACCCCCCATTGTCCCCAGGGCCCATTGTGACATCCTGGGGATCCCTCCTTGTCCCCAGGGCCCATTGTGACGTCCCAGGACCCCCCATTGTCCCCAGGGCCCATTGTGACATTCAGGGGCCCCCGTTTGTCACTGGGGCCCATTGTGACATCCCAGGACCCCACATTGTCCCCAGGGCCCATTGTGACTTTCAGGGGACCC